>NC_142095.1:51904505-52223169 GCF_054644295.1 Miniopterus natalensis
ACTAGAGACAAAGGAAGACATTACGTAATGGTAAAAGAGCAACCCACCGGAAGACATAATGAACCCAAGTATGTGTGCATTAAACAGAGCCTCAAAATATACCAAATCAACCCCTGATAGAGTGAAAGGGAAACAGGCAATCCACAATTATAGTTAGGAACTGAGCACCCAACTCTCAGCAAGTGATAAAATTACTAGACAAAAGATCAGCAAGGGCATAGAAGAAATGAAGTATAAAGCCTGTCAATAGTATATAACTCACACATATAGCACTCTGGCAGAACATACCGCTTTTTTCAAATGCTTCTGGAATATGCACCAATACAGATTACATCTTGGACATAAACCAAACTGTTACAAATTTAAAAGAAACCAATAACAGAAAGCCAACAGGAAATTTTCCAAACACTTGAATATTGAATAGTATACATCTAAATGATCCATAGCCTCAAGAGAAGACTCAAGAAAAATTTAAATATACCTGGAAGAATGAAAATGAAAATACAACATATTAAAATATATTAGATGCAGGAAATGCACTACTGAGAAGGAAGTTTTTAGCACTAAATGCTTACATTAGAAAAGAAAGGTTTCAAATCAATAATCTAAATCCTATATTGATAAACTAGAAAGAGCAAAGGAAACAGAAAGCTAGAAAAAGGAAGAAAAAAATAAAGATAGCATAAATAAATAAAATTGAAAACAGGAAAACAATAGTGAAAATCAGTAAAACAAAACGGGACTAAATAAAGATAGTTCACACATGCAAAGCTGAACGTATCCATCACTGGCAGACCCACAGCACAAAAAATGTCACATAATGTCCTGGAGGAGGAAGGAAAATGATAGTAGGAGGGCACTGAGATCTGCAGACAGGGAAGGAATGAAGGGCACTGGAAAGGGTAACCACATGGGTAAAAATATGAGAATTTCTCTTACATCTAAAATAATCTTTTTAAAGACCATAATGGACTATTTAAATAAAAGTAACAATAATGTAGTATGGGGTTTATAACATAAATAAAAGAAAAATGTGTGGCAACAACAGCACAAAGGTTGGGAGGAAGAAATGAAAGTTAGTCACTGTAAGTTTTAAACTATATTTGAAGAGCCATAATATCCACTGAAGGTGGGCTGTGATAAATTAAAATTATTCTATAAACCCTATGTAAAGCACAAAAATAACACAGCAAAAAATTATAGCTAATAATCTAACAAAGGAGATAAAAAGACTCATAAGAAACAATCCAAAAGAAGATGAGAAAATAGGGAAAAGGGACCACAGCCCAGGTGGGACAAATGAAAAGCAAAGAGCAAGATGACAGATTTAATTCTTACCATGTTAGTATTCACGTTAATAGTAAACAGTATAAATACCCTGATTTTTTTTCACTCTGGAATATAAAGCCCTTTTTAATTAAAGTAATTGACATACAATATTATGTTAGTTTCAGGTGTACAACATAGTGATTTGACATTTATATCTTATAACGTGATCACCATGAAAATTCAAGTGTCCGCCTGTCGCTGTAAAAGCTACTGTGGTATTACTGACTATTTTCCTGCTCTGCTTTACACCCCCACGAACTGTTTATAACTATAAATTCGTGCTTCTTGATTCTCTTTACCTTTTTGCCCCCACCCCCCATCTCTCTGGCAACTATTAGTTTGTCTGTATCTATCAGTCTATTTGTTTTCTTTGTTCATTTGTTGAGTTTTTTAGATTCCACGTATAAGTGAAGTGATACAATACATATTTGTCTTTCGCTGGTTTATTTCACTTTGCATAATACCCTCTAGTTCCATCTATGTTGTCGCAAACAGCAAGATTTCGTTTTTTTCATGGCTGAGTAATATTCCTGTGTGTGTGTACCCACTTCTTCTTTATCCATTCATCTACAGATGAACACCTATTGTGGCTATTGTAAATAATGCTGCAGTGAACATAAAGATGCATACATCTTTTCAAATAAGTGTTTTGTTTTCTTCAGGTAAGTATCCAGAAGTGGAATTGCTGGGTCCTTCTTTGTCTCTTCTTATAGCCTCTGTTTTAAAGTCTGTTTTGTCTGATATAAGTATTGCTATCCTAGCTTTACGTTTTCATTTCCATTTTCATAAAATATCTTTTTCCATTCCTTTACTTTCAGTCTGTGTGTGTCTTTCAACCTGAAGTAAGTCTCATATAGGCAGCATATGTAAGGGTCTTCTTTTATCCATTCAGTCACCCTATGTCTTTTGAATGGAGTACTTAGTTCATTTACATGTAAAGTAATTATTGATAGGTATGTACTTACTGCAATTTTAATTATTTTCATATTAGACTTATAAGTAATTACTTATAAATTATAAAGGTCTTATAAATTACTTATAAAATATAAAGGTCTACTACCTTTATATTTGCCTTTACTAGTAAGATCTTTTTTTCTTTCATATATTTCCTTATTTCTAGTTTTGGCCTTTTCTTTTCCACTTAAAGAAGTCCCTTTACTATTTCCTGTTATGCTGGTTTAGTTGTGATAAACTCCTTTAGCTTTTGCTTATTTGGGAAAATCTTGATCTCGCCTTCAATTCTGAATGATAACCTTGCAGGGTAGTGTATTCTTGGTTGGAGGTCTTTCCTTTTCTCTCTTCTGGCCTGCAAAGTTTCTGTTGAAAAGTCAGCTGATCATCTTATGGGCATTTCCTTGTATGTAACTAGTTGTTTTTCTCTCACTGCTTTTAAGATATTCTCTTTATCTTTAACTTTTAACGATTTAATTGTAATGTCTCTTGCTGTGGGTCTCTTTGGACTCATCTTGTTTGGGACTCTCTGCACTTCCTGGACTTCAATGTCTGTTTCCTTTGCCGGGTTAGGGAAGATTACAGCCATTATTTCTTCAAAAAGGTTTCCTGCCCCTTTCTCTCTCTCTTCTCCTTCTGGGAATCCTATAATTCGAATGTGAGTACACTTGATGTTGTTCCAGAGGTCCCTAAGCTATCCTCATTCTTTTCACTTTTTTCTTTTTGATCTTCCAAATGGGTGAGTTCCACTATCCAGTCTCCCTGATTGCTGATCCATTCTTCTGCATCATCTAATCTGTGTGATTCCCTCCAGTGTTGTTCTGGGGTTTTTTCATTTCAATTGTTATATTCTTCAGTACTGATAGGTCCTTTTTATAACTTTTACCTCTGTGTTGAAGTTCATACTGAGTTTATCCACTTGTTTGCAGAGTTTGATGAGCACCTTTATAACTATTACTTTCAACTCTTTATCTAGTAGACACCTTACTTTTGTTTTATTTAATTCTCTTTCTGGGGTTTTCTCATTTTTTTGTTTGGAACATATTATTTTCTCTCCTCATTTTGCCTGTTTGTTTCTATGCAATATGTAAGTCAGCTACATCTCCTCATCTTCAAAAAGTGGCCTTATTTAGAAGGCGTCCTAAGGGGCCCAGTGGTGGGATACCCCTTGTCACCAGATCAAAGTGCTCCAGAAGTTTTCCCTGGGTGGACTAGTGTGGCCTCCTGTTGTGGTTGGGCCACAACTTCTATGGACACAGTGGTAGGTGAAGCTGGTCCCTGGCCCACTGCCTGTGAGACCTGGCTACAACTGTTACAGGCTTACTGTTGGGCAGGGCAAGCCTTCAGTGTAGCTGGCTACAAGGCCCAGCAATGACTGTTGCAGACACACTGCTGTGTGCTGGTGCTGACTGAGGCTGCCTACTGGATGTGTCAGGGCAGAAGCCCATTTAGAGTGGTGACAGCCCAAATGAGTCTTCAGGAGAATGCCAGGGTGGGGTGAACAGCATTAGCAAGGTTGTTGGAGAGTGTCAGAAATGGCACCTGCCAGCATCAGACCAGCTAGATAAATGGAGAATAAGAAAATAGACAAAAAGGTGCTCACCAGCACTCAGACTCAGGAGAAAGTTCCAACAGATTCCTGTCCTTCCAGAAAAAATCCTAAAATTAGTCAATGTATCACCTGCATGCATGCCCTAGGTGTCTTTTTTTTTTTTTTTTTTAAACATATCTTTATTGATTTCAGAGAGAGGAAAGGAGGGGGAGAGAGAGAGATAGAAACATCAATGATGAGAGAGTCACTGATCAGCTGCCCAGCCCGATCTCCTGGATCCTAGGTCGATGCTCAACTGCTGAGCCACACCCAGCCGGGCCCCAGGTGCTTTTCAAATGCTGCCTTTGTGCTGGGACTCAGAAAGAGCACACCTGGGTTTCCTACAGCCTTTTAGCTCTCCCAGACATAACCCCCACGGGTGTGCAAAGCCAGATGTTATGGGGGCTTCTCTTCCTGCTGCAGATCCCCCAAGCCAGGGCTTGTATCCCTCCCTCACTCTTCAGGGACAATGTCTGTGGTTGTGATATCCCTCCCACTTGGGAGTCACCACATGGGGAGTGGGGGCAAGGGTGGGTACTGACTAGACTTAGTCTCTACACCTACTATCCATCTCAATGTGGCCTTTTCTTTATATCCACAGTTGTAGAAAATCTGCTCTGCTAGTCTTCAGGTGGTTCACAGAGATAGCTGTTCTATATGTAGTTGTAGTTTTGATGTCACTGAGAGGAGGTGAGCTCAGGATCTTTCTACTCAGCCTTCTTGAACTTGAAGTTAGGATCCTTGCTCTTGAATGCCAATTTAGCTTGTCCATGAAATGTTCCTTGTGGTTGGTGTACTACTCTGCAACTAATGTGTCTAGATGGGATTGCCAAGTCCTAGAGAGCCTACTTAAAAGTCAGGGATTGTTGACTTTTTTCAAACACGGCAGAGTAGGTGGAAGCTACACTCACCTTCTCCCATATCAGAATCACAACTAAATTACAGAACAATCAACACGAATAACCAACTGAAGATTTGGTTATAAAAGTCCTATAACCAAGGATCTACAGAACAAGCCACATCGAGACTGGCAGAAAGGGTGGCAATGCAAAACCTACTGGTCCCACAATGTGGGTGTGGTGGCTGATAATAAGAAGAGATATCTTGGCTTCAGATGTTCCACCATGGGCAGTCCCCATGCCAGCCAGCCTAAGGGTTAACCCAACCTAAAGATGTGCCAACAACAATCAAGGCTCAACAACAACAGAAGGGTACACATAACCCACACAGGGACATTCCTGGGGCACCCAGCTCAGGTGATCAGGGAGACAGTGCTACTGGACCCCTCAGGACACCTATTACATAAAGCCACCATACCAAGACTGAGAGACATCAGTTCTACCTAATACATAGAAACAAACAGAGAGCCAGGCAAAATGGGGAGACAAACATGCCCCAAATGAAAGAAGAAATCTCCAGAAAGTGAACTAAATGAAATCTAGGTAAGCAATCTACGAGATATAGAGTTCAAAATACTGGTTATAAGGATGCTCGAGGAACTCAGTGAGAACTTCAACAGCATACAAAAGGACATCGAAACCATAAAAAAAAGCTAGTTAGAAAAGAAGAATACATGATAAGGAATGAACAGCAGATTAGATATAGCAGAGGATTGAATCAGTGATCTGGAAGACAAGGTGGCAGAAAACACCTAATCAGAGCAGTAAAAAGAAGAAAGAATTTTTAAAAACAAGGATAGTTTAAGGGACCTCTGGGACAATATCAAGCATAACAACATCTGCATCATAGGGTTACCAGAAGGAGAAGAGAGAGAGCATGGGATTGAAAACCTATCTGAAGAAATAATGACTGAAAACCTCCTTAACCTGGTGAAGGAAATAAGACATACAAATCCATGTAGCGTACACAGTCCCAAATAAGGTGAAGTTGAAGAGGCCCACACCAAGACACATCGTAATTAAAATGGCAGAGGTTAAAGACAAAGAATCTTAAAAACAGCAAAAGAAAGACAGTTACCTACAAGGGAGTCCCCATAAGACCGTCAGCTGATTTCTCAACAGAAACTTTGCAGGCCAGAATGGATTGGCACAAAATATTCAAAGTGATGAAAAGTAAAGTCCTACAACTAAGACTACTCTACCCAACAAAGCTATCATTTAAAATTGAAGGAGAAATAAAAAGCTTCCCAGACAAGAAAAAGTTAAAGGTGTTCATCATTACCAAATCAGTATTATAAGAAATGTTAAAGAGACTTCTGTAAGAAAAAGAAAGGGGGGGGGGGGACATAAATAAGAATTTGGCAATATAAATAATACAATGGCAATACCTAAGTGCTTATCAATACTCACTTTAAATGTAAATGGATTAAATGCTCCATTAAAAATGCATAGAGTAACTGAATGGATAAGAAAATAAGACCAATATCGCCCGGCCGGGCGTGGCTCAGTGGTTAAGCATCGACCTAGGATCCAGGCGATCAGGGTTCGATTCCCGGTCAGGGCACATGCCCGGGTTGCGGGCTGCAGCCGATCAATGACTCTCTCATCACTGATGTTTCTATATCTCTCTCTCCCTCTCCTTTCCTCTCTCTGAAATCAATAAAGATATATTAAAAAAAAAAAAAAAGATAAGAAAACAAGACCAATATATATGCTGTCTACAAGAGACCCACCTCAGAACAAAAGACATACCCAGACTGAAAGTAAAGGGGTGGAAAAATACATTTCACTCAAATGCAAACAAATAATCAAAAAAGCTAGGGTAACAATACTTATCAGACAAAATAGAATTTAAAACAAAGAAAAACATTAAATAATAATAAAGGATCAATCCAAATAGAGGATATAGCCCTTGTAACATTTATGTACCTGATATAGGAATACTTAAATATATAAAGCACATATTAATGGACATAAAGGGAGAGATCAACAGTAATACAGCCACAGTTGGGGACTTAGACACCACATTGACATCAATAGATAGACCTTCCAGACAGAAAACCAACAAGGAAATAGTGGTCTTAAATGATACACTAGATCAGGTGGATTTAATTGATATTTTTAGAGCATTTCACTCCAAAGTAGCAGAATATACATTCTTTTCAACTGCATATAGAACATTTTCCAGAATAGACCATATATTATGCTACAAAACAAGTCTCAATAAATTTAAGAAGACTGGAATCATATCAAGCATCTTCTCTGACCACAACAGTATGAAACTAGAAATCAATTACAAGAAAAAAACTGAAAAACACACAAACACATGGAGGCTAAATAACATGCTACAAAACAATGAATGGGTTAACAAGATTAAAAAAAGAAATGAAAAGATACCCTGAGACAAATGAAAATGAAAACAAAACAACCCTAAGTATATGGGACACAGCAAAAGCAGCCACAAGAGGGAAACTTATAGAAATACAGGCTTATCTCAAGAAACAAGAAAAATCTCAAATAAGTAATCTAACCTTTCACCTAAAGAAACTAGAAAAAGAACAACAAATAAAGCCCAAAGTGAGCAGAAGAAAGGAAGTAATAAAGATTAGAATGGAAATAAATGAAATAGTCTAAAAAAATGTAAAGGATCAATGAAACCAAGAGCTAGTTCTTTGAAAAGATAAACAAAATTGATAAACTTTAACTAGACTCATGAAGAGAAAAAAAAGAAAGAACCCAAATTAAAATCAGAAATGAAAGAAGAGAGGTGACAAACTGACGCCACAGAAATAGAAGGGACTATAAGAAAAGACCTTGAACAATGATGTACAGCAAACTGGACAATCTTGAAAAAAGAATGGATAAATTCCTAGAAACATACAATGTTCCAAGACTGTATCATGAACTTAGAGAAAATCTGAACAGACCGATTATAACCAATGAAAGAGAGGGAGAAGTAAGAGTGGGTGGAGTTGAGCAAAGGTGGGAAAAATGTGAACATTAAAATAATTTTTTTTAAAAAGAACACTTACCCTTCTCAAACTATTCCAAAAAATTCAAGAAGAGCTATGTTCACTGCAGCATAATTTACCATAGCCAAGATATTGATGCAACCCAAGTACCCATCCATAAACAAGTAGGTTAAAAAATTGTGGTATGTATATACAGTGAAAAATTACTCAGCCACAAAAAAGAAAGAAATCTTACCATTTACAACAGCATGGGTGGCCCTAAAGTATATTACACTAAGTGAAATTAGTCAGAGAGAGAAAGACAAATGCCATGTGATTTCACTTATGTGTGGAATCTAAAGAACAAAAAAAATGAACAGACAAAACAGAAACAGACTCATAGATACAAAGAACAAATTGATGGTAACCAGAGGGGAGAGGTTTTGGGGGTCTGGGTGGATATAAAGTGAAGGGATTAAGAAGTACACACTGTTAATTACAAAACAGTCACAGGAATGTAAGCACAGCATAGGGAATACAGTCAATAATACTGTAGTAATCTATTTACAGTGCGAGGTGGGTACTGGAAATATCAGGGGGTCACTTTGTAAAGTATTTGACTGTCTAACCACTACGCTGTCCACCTGAATCTAATATAAAATAATATTGAATGTCAACTGTAATTGGAAATTTTTAAAAGATAATAAATATTTTTTAAAAGACAGTAAAAATGTTAGGGATTGTGAGGTTGGATAAAATAGCAAGACGAAACAATAATGCTGCCTGTAAGAAACACACTTTGAGCACACAGCAGCAAGATTTCAAAAGGAAGAGGATACAATGTTACCTGTCTCTCTGCAGGGAGTATACAAAAATTTAGCTTAACAAATATTTTCTAAGCACCTACTACGAACCAAAAATATCTGAGAAAAACTGTTACGAGAACAAAAGAATTGCAAAAATTCATTCAAAAGCACACACCGGTGCACATGCACAAACACATTCACACACGCACACCCTGAAATCCAGTTAAAGTTGTAACTTTACAACTTTACATTGATCCTTAGCTTGATTTTATGAGCATATTCTACCATCATTTTTAAACTAAAAAATAGTACTGAAAGATATCCTGTGCTTCTCCTTATCAAAAGAAAGCTCAAGCAGCTACATTAATATCACACTAAGTAAATCTTGGAGCAGCGTATTCCCAGGAATGAAGAATGTTGATGGCTAATATAAAGGAGTCTGATTCTGAGATGGCTGCAGAGTAGCTGAACACTCCATCCAGTTGCTTCCATACCTGTACCAAACTTACAGCTAAATTACAGAGCATTCAACATGAACAACCAGTTGAAGTGTAGCTGATGTGAAAAATAACCAAGAAGCACGGAGGAACACAGGAGACTGGTAGGAGGGGTGAAGACACGGGAAGGGTGAGCCGCTCAGGCAGGTGCGGGGGATGAAAAGCCGGGGGCTATATGGCTCCGGAGCTCCCTCCCTCTGGGACCGTGGGGTCTTAGGCCCAAGCCAAAATTCCTCAGTCCAGAGCAAGAGGGCAAGGGGAGCTCGCTTAGCATGGGGTGGTGGGAATCAGTGGGAATTCTGTGCACCTAGGAGACGTGGACCACACCCTCCCAGGGAAGGAGCACTCCTATTGCTACAGCACCAGCCTGGGAAGTTGGCTCAGGTCTGTTAACTGCTGGAGAGGCCACAGGGCCATGCCTAGGTCCAAGAGAGGGGTATATTTGGTATACACAGCAGTGACTCTGAAGGGCACTCTATTCTCTTAAGAACTTTGGGCAGAGAGCCTGTCAGGAACTAAACTGGTGGCTTGAGAAAGAGGATAGGACCCACCCACCTCAGGTACAAGGGTTGCACCCCTCCCCCCACCTGCTGACGTGCTGGGTCTGCCGTGTTCCGAAGGACCCAGGAATAGAGCAGGCCTGGGAATCTCCACACACCCCACTTGGTTTGACAAATACAGGTAGACTGGAATAATTTCAAGCATTTTCTCAAATCACAATGGCATGAAACTAGAAATCAACTATAATAAAAAAAACCCTCAAAAACATTCAAACACATAGAGACTAAATAGCATGTTATTAAACAATGAATGGGTTATCAACGAGGTCAAGGAAGAAAGAAAAATTACCTGGAAACAAATGAAAATGAACATACAACAACCCAAAATCTATGGAACACAGCAAAAGCAGACCTCAGAGGGAAATTCATAACACTACAGGCTTGCCTAAAAAAAAAAAAAAAAAAAAAAATCAAGAAAAATTGCGAATAAACTATCTAACCCTACACCTAAAAAAACTAGAGAAAGAACAATAAGAAAAGCACAGAGTATGTAGAAAAAAGAAAAATATAAAAACCAGAGTGGAAGTAAATGACATAAAGACTTAAAAAAAAACAAAAGATCAATAAAACCAAGAGCTGGTTCTTTCAGAAGATAAACAAGATTAATAAACCTTTAGCCAGACTCATCAAGAAACAAAGAGAGAGGACCCAAATAAACAAAATCAGAATGTGTTGGGAGCCGCTGTGGCCCCAGGCACAGAGGAGCTGCCTGGGTGAGCTGCAGATATGCTCCCCTGCTCCCTGGGAGACGTGGGTGAGCTGCTGTGGCCCCAGGCACAGAGGAGCTGCCTGGGTGAGCCGCAGATGTGCTCTCCTGCTCCCTGACCCAGTCCTTGAGGCACCAAAGCAATACTAATTTAGCTTGCGGCCATAAATTCTAGAAAGGCTAATTAGGAAGCTGGCCCCGGCCTGAAAGGGTTAAGGGATAGTTAAGTCACATACCAAGCCAAGGACTCAATCCTCCCCAAAAGTTCCCATTAGAAGCCGAAATATAGTTACCAAGGTCTGAGCTCCTGCGGGGGGCAGGGTGCTTACTCTGAAAGAGCATTCGTAGGGCCTTGAAGGCATTACTTTGTATCGGGCAAGGGGAAGAAATGTGGGGCGGGGTGCTATTCAGCACAATCAACAATGCCTGTATATATTGAGCTGAGAAAATAAACTCGGGGCACGGCAGTCACGAGCTGCAGCCCTCCCAATCCCATCTTTTTTGTGTCTGTCTTTTCTCCATCCTCACCCCTTCCTCAGGACCGTTCGACTCTGCCGGCGGGCTCCAGCAAGAATGAAACAGGCAAAGTAAAAACTGACATCACTTGAAATACAAAGGACTGAAAAGAAAATACTATGAACTGTATGCAAATAAATTGGACAATGGGGACAAAATGGACAAATTCCTGGAAACATACAATCTTGCAAAACTCAATCAGGAAGAATCAAAAAACCTGAATAAACTGATAACAACTGATGAAATTGAGCAATAATAATAATAATAATAATAATAATAATAATAATAATAAAAACTCCAGCAAACAAAAGCCCTGGACCAAATGGCTTCCCAGGCAAATTTTACCAAACATTCAAAAAAGAAATAACACCTATTCTTCTCAAACCATTCAAAAAATTTAAGAGAAGGGAAGGCTTCCAAGCTCTTTTTATGAGGCCAGCATTTTATCCTAATTCCAAAACCAAATAAAGACACTACAAAGAAAATTGTAAGTCAATACTCCTAATGAATATAGATGCTAAAGTGTTCAACAAAGTATTAGAAAATCGGATCCAGCAATACATTAAAAAGATCATACACCATGATGAAGTGGAATTTATTCTGGGGACAGAAGGTTGGTACAATATTTGCAAATCAATAAATGTGATACATCACATAAACAAAATGAAAGATAAAAATCACATGATCAAATCAATAGATGCAGAAAAAGTATTTGATAAAATCCAGTAGCCTTTTACAAGAAAAACTCTCAGCAAAGTGGGAACAGAGGGAACATATCTCAATGTAATAAAGGCCACATACGACAAACCTACAGACAACATCATACTCAATTGGCAAAAACTAAAAGCATTTCTCTTAAGCTCAAGAAAAGGACAGGAATGTCTGCTTTCACCACTCTTATTCAACATAGTACTGGAAGTCTTAGCCACAGCAATAAGACAAGAAGAAGAAATAAAAGGCATCCAAATAGGAAAGGTGGAAACAAAACTGTCATTATTTGTAGATAACATGATATTATATATAGAATACCCTAAAAAATTCCACCAAAAACTATTAGATCTAATAAGTGAATTTGGCAAAATAGCAGGGTACAAAATTAATATTTAGAAATCAGTGGCATTTTATACACTAAAAATGAACTATGAGAAAGAGAAACTAAGAAAACAATCACATTCACTATTGCAACAACAAAAAATAAGGTACCTATCAATAAACTTAACCGAGGAGGTAAAAGACCTGTACTCAGAAAACTATATGGCACTGAAGAAAGAGAGGAAGATATAAACAAGTGGAAGCATATACCATGTTCATGGATTGGAGGAATTATTATCATTAAAATACCCAAAGCAATCTATAGATTCAATGCTATTCCTATTAAAATACCAATAGCATATTTCACAGAGCTAGGACAAATATTCCAAAAATGTATATGGAACCAAAAAAGACTCCAAATGGCCACAGTAATCTTGAGAAAGGAGAACAAAGTTGCAGGGATCACAATACCAGATATCAAGTTATACTACAAAGCCACTGTAATCAAAACAGCTTGGGACTGGCACAAGAACAGGCATAGAGATCAGTGGAACAGACCAGAGAGCCCAGAAATCAACCCATGCTTTTACGGTCAATTACTATTTGACAAAGGAGGCCACAGCATACAATGGAGTAAAAATAGCCTCTTCAATAAATGGTGCTGGGAAAATTGGACAGGTACATGCAAAAAAATGATACTAGACCACCAACTTACACCATACACATGAATAAACTCAAAATGGATAAAAGACTTAAATGTAAGTCATGAAACTATAAAAACCCTGGGAGAACACATAGGTAGCAAAATCTCAGATATCTTGCATAGCACTATTTTTGTTGATATATCTCCTAGGACAAGAAAAACACACACACACACACACACACACACACACACACACACACCCCCCACCCCCCGAGGTGACAGGGAAGTCTATGAAGCGACTGCCAAAGCTGTGCCTTTTGTGCAACTTGTCTAACCTTAAAAATCTGTCTGGTTTGTCTCTAAGATAAGACCTACTTTATTTTTGCAGATGCTCTCCCCAACAGTGGTAATAATTCTGCCCAAGAAAAGAATTTCTATCTCATCTACATCAAATCCCAGTGCAACTCTTGGTGGTAGGGGAGAGAAGGAATTTACATCAGGGCAGGGGGATGTAGGTATATAGAGGGTGAGTATTTTAGAGTTAAAACTTTCATTTCTCATCACCAGAAAGTCAATGTATAATAGGTAAAATAGCAAGTCCAGAAATAGTAGGTACATATTTAAAGATGTGTCTTGCGGGCCTCAGTTCCACAGCTTAGAGCATGCCCGAGAAAGTCATCTTAGAAAATACAGTCTCAATAGTGCATGACTGACTTGCGTAAGAGGTGAGAGAGCATTATAGCAGGTGCAGCTCTGACGTGTAACTCACACGGTTATTCCACCCCCAGGAAGAGAACATGCAAGGAACAGGTGTGATCCCATGATCTTCTGCATGCGCCCTTATCCCATGGCAGCATTCAATCTTTAAAAGCAAAATTTAGGATCACAACAGGACTTAACCATTAGAGGCCCTTGAAACAGCATTGAATATCATGGAAGAGAGAAGGCCTACATAAGGCTTTTGTTGTTGTTGTTGTTGAAAGTATTACAGATATTCCCTTTTTCCCCCCATTGATCTCCTCCACCCTGCAGCCCCCAGGTCTTCTCTACACTATTGTTTGTGTCCACAGGTCATGTATATATGCATCTAAGTCCTTGATTACTCTCCCCCCCACACTCCCTACCCCCACCTTCCCTCTGAAAGTCGTCCAACTGCTCCATGGTTCTGTGTCTCTGGATCTACTTTGTTCATCAGTTCATTTTGTTCATTAGGTTCCACATATGAGTGAGATCATGGGTACTTAGGCTTTTTTCTCAGAGACATGAAAAAACTTGTTACAATGAAAGTGTATTATATAAAAATGCGGTTGTAAACGGTAATTCCTGCTAGTGTAGATTTTTGTTTCTTTCCAATATTGTGTTCATTTTCAGGTGATTAAAAACTGCCTACAGTAAAACAGTTTTTCTCAATTCTCTATCAGGTGATACAACCCTCAGCTTAATATTTATAAAGTATTGACAGTTTTCCCTCAATTATGTATTAGTCAACACAACTCAGCCCTGTATGTATTTATCAAGAATTCAGGCCAGCCCTGGCTGTTGTGGCTCAATGGTTAGAGCACTGGCCCATACGCCAAAGGGTCATGCGTTTGATTCCCAGTTGAGGGCATGTAGCTGGGTTGCAGGTTCGATCTGCAGCCCTGGTTGGGGCGCATATGGGAAGCAACCAATTGATGTCTCTCTCTCACACTGATGTTTCTCTCTTTCTCCCTTCTCCCTCCCTTCCACTCTCTCTAAAAAATCAATGGAGAAAATATCCTCTAAAAAAACAGACACAAAAAAATTCAGGCCAGACAGACTAGAGTTTTAACCTTGCTTTGCCATTCTGTGCTGTGTGACCAGACTGTGCAACATAACTGCTCTAAGTAATGTAAGACTCAAGTTTCCTCGTCTGTGAAATGGGTACAGGGTTCTGAAGGAATAAATTAGATAATGTATGCGAAACACCTTGATACACTACTTACTGTACCTAAAAACAAATGATAGCTTTCCTAGCAGACAGACACCGCAATACATGTATAAAGCTACTAAGAATTTTTAAATCCCTTCTCCCAAGTTCTTTTCAGCATCAAAGCATGCAAATGCTAAAGCAGATCAAAGGGGAAACACATAACCACATGGCAAGGTACGGCTTATCTGTGGCCAGCCTTAGGGAAGAGCACAAGAATTCATACCTTAAAAGACTACATTCGCTCAGAAATAACAAGGAGTCCAGTTGTTTTCCAGGTCCCTATTCATCTTTTAATAAGGACACTCTCAAAGGTCACAAAGGTCACTGACTTTATGCAACTACCAGCATTACCTAATTTTAGACTGTTTTCATCACCCCCAAAACAAGCCCGGTACCCATCAACAGTCACACTCCAATCCCCATTACCCTCCAGCCCCTGGAAACTACTAACATACTTTCCGTCTGCATGGATCTGCCTCTGCTAGGCATTTAACAAAAATGGGATCATATAATATGCGATCTTTCATGCTTAGGTGTTTTCACTTAGCATGTTTTCAAGGTTCATCCATGTTGTAATATGTATCAGTACTTCATGACTTTTTATGAGTGAATAATATTCCATTCATCCATTCACCTACTGATGGACATTTGGATTGTTTCCTCCTTTTGGCTATTATGAAAAATGATGCTATGAACATTTGTGTACGAATTTTTATGTGGACATGTTTTCATTTCTCTTGGGTATGTATCTGGGAGTGGAACTGCAGGGTTGTAAGGTAACTTTATATTTAACTTTTTGAGGAGCTGCCAAACTGTTTTCCAAAGCAGCTACATCATTTTACATTCCCACCAGCACTGTATAAGGGTTCCAATTCCTCCACAAAATCACCAACATTTCTTATTGTCTGTCTTTGGATAACAGCCATACTAGTAGGTGTGAAATGGTACCTCATTATAGTTTTGATTTGCATTTTCCTAATGACCAACGATGTTAAGCATCTTTCCTTGCATTTACTGGCCATTTGTGTCTTTTCAGAGAAATGTCTATTCAATCATTTGCCCAATATTTAATTGGGATATTTGTCCTTATATTGTTGAGTTATGAGTTCTTTATATATGCTTGGTAAGTCCTTCATGAGGTCCATAATCTGAAAATATTTTCTCCCATTCTATAGATTGCATTTTCACTTTCTTGAATGTGTTCTTTGAACTACAAACATTTTTTTTTTTTATTTTGGTAATTGAATTTAAAGGGGTGACATTGGTTAATAAGATTATGTAAAGCACAAACTTTTAAATTTTTAATAAAGTCAAATTTATCTATTTTTCTTTTGTTACTTGTTCTTTTGGTGTTATATCTAAGAAACCACTGCCTAATCTAAAGTCATGAAGATTTACTCCTATGTTTTCTTCTAAGAGTTTTGGGGTTTTTTTCCTTTTTAGAAGGAGGGAGGGAGGGAAGGAGAGAGGGAAACATTGATGTGAAAGAGACATTGATTGGTTGCCTCCTGCACGTGCTCTGACCGGGGCCAGGGATCGAGCCTGCAACCGAGATACATGCCTTTGGCCAGAATAGAACCTGGGACCCTTCAGTCTGAGGGCCGATGCTCTAACCACTGAGCAAAACCAGCTAGGGCTCTTCTAAGAGTTTTATAGCTTTTAGCTCTTACTCCTAGGTCTATGATTCGAGTTAACTTTTGTATACGGTGTGAGGTAGGGATCCAACTTCATTCTTTTGGCATATGGAGAAAATCAACTGTTGAAAGAATTTTCACTAAAGTTACAATATGCCATACATATACACATAAAGATATTCATTGATTCATTCAAAAAATATATGCAGCAAAAACAGTATTCTGAGATACGAACTGATAATTTTTTTTCCTCTAGCCCTGGATGGTGTGGGTCAGTTGGTAGCATTGTCCCATGCACTGAAAGGTGGTGGGTTCGATTCCCAGGCAGGGCATATAGCTAGGGTGGGGATTTGACCCCCTAGCACGTGTGGGGGTCAAATCAATGTTTCTCTCTCAAATCGATGTTTCTCTCTCAAATCGATGTTTCTATTTCCTCCCTCCCTCTTCCCTTCTCTCTAAAAACCAATGAAAATGTCCTTGGGAGAGGATTAAAACTTTTTTCTTCCTCTGTTTCCCGCTTTCTTTCCTAACCTTCAAGCAGAGAGCTGGCTCCAGGCTTCCTGGCCTGGACAGGGTTAGGCAAGGCTGCCTCCTGGCTTTTGTTTTCTCAAACACCTACATTCTAGGACGACAGATTCTCAGGGTAACTGTCCAATTATATTGTCCAGAGAAACAAGAACTGGTTTTTCTCTCTGCCAGAGTAGATAGGGAGTTCCCAGAAATGAAGGCAGAAGGAAGAAGAAACAGGTCCTGAGAGATAGGGGATCTGACCCAATTTCCCAGACCTACTGCTGAGAGAAATGGCTGTGGATGTATCTACAGCACAGGCATCCTCGGCCCAGATTCTCAACCCTAAGTCTGACATAAGGCAGCTAAGAATCACTAAACCACAATTGCTTATAAGGACAGGAACAATATGGCAACAACTGACCAAACATCAGATGGAATACCCTCCTGCCCAGGCATATCCTGAATGCCTGTGAACCCTGCAATCTAGGCACTACCCTGATATTAATGTCATATCCCAAAGATGCAAGGGGCCATGATGAAACCCAAAAAGCATTAGGTTATATTTTTTCTCTCCCACCAGCAAGACAAAATGGCAACTCAGAGTGGGAAACCAGGTTTCTAGGAAACAGTTATATTTCTTGCATGCTTGATTTTATGGACTGACATTTATACCTGCCACACAAATATTAAGAAGCACTATGTACAGGACATCCTGCCAGACTAATTTGGAGTGGGAAATACAACAGTCATGGTTAGCCAAGGCATTTATAGTCTGGTAAGAGCAAACATGAATAACTGTAGCTGCCATTAATCACACAACACTGTGTGCACAGCTTGTGCTATACTCAGGAAATGGTTCATGTTAATGGACTCTTCCTCGCAACGGAACTTTGAGGTTCAGAGGAGGCAAGGGACTTGGCTAAGGATGCACACTAGTAATCGGTAGGACTTGGATGTGAAACAAGGCACACCTAACTCCATTTTCATTCCTGAAGTAATGACTCCTCCCATGGAGAGGCCAATCTGAGTGCCATATTTTGATAAACCCTACATCCATTGGGCCTAGACTTTGGCTCATTTTTCTAAGAGTTGGGATGGGCTTAAGCCAAACCAATCTTCTCTAACTTGGTGTTCAATGCATCTGTTGGCAGATGACTGGCCAGGAGAACCTGAGGTTGGAAAGGAGACACAGGCCAAATTGGCTCCCATGACACTGGGTCTCATGGCCTTGCTGTATCAAGGTGTGTCAACCAGCTGCTCTGAACAATCCAGGTTTTTATTACCATTCACACCGTCTTTATGTCCAGCAAAGAAGTGATGTATCTGATTTTGGGGGGAAATCTCCACTTTTCTATTTATGTGCAAAAGGAAGAATTTGGTTTTTTGCAAAATGGAAATTTTTCTTACGGGTGAAAAAATCTGAGAGCTTTTTGTTTTGAGATGTAGGCACTTAAGTGGTGCCTAAGAAGCTATTTTAAATTCTTGTCTGAAGCTTCCTAGAAACAATAAAAAGAAAATAAGTTGATTCTGGCAGTGAAACATGAGTTTTTCTTAAGTATTAACCCACTGAACAAAGGCTGTGCGTGAAAGCAGGCATGTAGCTATTGTGAGAGTCACGGTTTATAGATTTCCTATTGCTGCGTCTGCTCTTTGATTCTGGGTAAGTGACCAAGCCAAATCTCAAGTCTCAAAGAGAAGCATATTGAGCCATACAGAGAAGTGGAAAACACAGAGAAACCTGACTTGTAAGGGACTACTGTCTCTTCTTTTGTGTCCTTATCTGAAAAATAAATCTCTCCCCATTTGGGATTGTATAACCATTTGACTTGAATTTTCTCATGTACAAACTGGACTTCAGAGCTGAGGGCCCTCGGAAAGCAGTTAGTCCAATATCCCATTTTGTAAATGGGAAAATTTAAGATCCCAAGAGGTTAAGTGACTTGTCCAATGTCATGTGTTCATTAGAACAAATAATATTATTATTTCAACTAAACGGAAAGGGTACTGACCTAGAAGTGAGAAGACCTAACTTCTACTTCCCACTCAGTCATTAAAAAAATAAAAGTGTTATTAGATGGTTTTTGAAAACCCTCTCTGAAGGGATTATAATTCTGTGAACATGAACATCAGTAGTTTTTGTTTGTTTTTAGAAACTCAATAACTTTCTTTGTAGTTATGATAAAGAGGCAACGTGTATGGAGTTATGGGTGTGGGCTCTACGGCCAGATGTCTGCCTTACAATCCCAGCTCTCACATTTACTTGTGGTGAAGCCTGAACAAATTACCCTATCTGCTCATCTGCAAAATGGAGACTGTAGCAGTACCCACAACACATGGCCCTGACGAAGATGAAATAACACCTGTCGAGGATTTAGCACAGTGCACAGCACACAGGAAGTGCTCAGTGGATGGAGATCACCATTAGTATTACCATAGATGAACCAAGTCAGTGTGTCTCTGTGCGAGTTATAGGAAGGCATCCCTTTCTTTGGGGAAGAAGCAACCCAAAGCTAAGGTCCACATCAAGGCAGGACTCATTCTCCATGGTGATGTGCCTTGCTTTTAAGAAAGAAAGAAAGCATTTCCCTTCCTGACCATGGTAGCCAATGACACGTAAGTGTTTGTTACAGTGTAGGACTTCTTAAAAGCTCTTCAGAGGAGGCCTGCTTGGAGGGCAGAACACTTCTGCCCTTCCCTACTTCTCCATCTTTCTGCCTGGAATTCAGAAGCAAGGGCTTGGGTGCCAGCAGCCTACTGATCATGGGGGAAGGGCTAAAGACTTTCACAGACTCAGTCCTTGACCCAATGCCAGCAACCACTGATCTCCAGACTTATTTCATGAGAAAAAACGAATTTGTGCACATTTATAGCTATTATTATCAAAATGCAATCCTAACCAAAATACTGTCGAAAACTGATTTCTCTTTTCTGTCAATAAATATTTGCAGACCTGCCTGGTTGGCCTCTTGCCCCTAGCCACTTAAGGGTGCTCAGTGAGACTATGACTTGGTTGTCACTTATGTTTTTTCAAAATGTCCACCCTGTCCTCAAGGTCCTTGCTACTCATACCAGCAGCATTAGTGTCCATGAGGCATTTGTAGAAAAACAGGCTCTCTGCTCTGTTCCAGGACCACTGAATCAGAATCTGCATTTTCACAGTATCCCAAGTGACTTCTGTGCACTTTGAAGTCTGAGGCTCTAGACTCCACATCCAGGATCTACAGTCATTCCTCTTGAACGGTGCTGCCAAGATAAATGTCCCAAGCACAGCTCTCATCATGTCCCTCTCCTCAAAAAGCCTTTGGGACTCCTCACTGCCTACAGAGTAAAAATTGGATTCCATAAGCCTGCTGACCCAGGCCTTCTATGAGCTTGTCCTGGAAAAAACCCCTCAAAGTGTTTGCCATGCACTAGGAGGCAGCAATAAATAACGTTCTGTTCCATGCCTGGCCGGGGTGACTCAGCAGTTGAGCACTGGCCTAGGATCCAGGAGATCAGGGTTCGATTCCCCTGTCACCGCACAACCTGGGTTGTGGGCTCGATCCCCAGTAGGGGGTGTGCTGGAGGCAGCTGATCAATGACTCTCATCATTGATGTTTCTCTCTCTCCTTCTCCCTTCCTCTCTCTGAAATCAATAAAGACATATTAAAAAAATAAAAAACAATAATGTTCTGTTCCCTAATTCTGGCTTTACTATGCTAGGCATTTGGGATACAGGGGTACGGAAACCAGACACGGTCCCTTGCCCTCACAGAGCTTAGAGATTGCTTGAAATATTTTTAAAAGGCATTAAAATATGTAATGATAAATTACAGGTGCTATGAAGAAAATGCCTGGGCAGGGACACAGAGTAAGGCGGGGGGAGGGGGGCAGAGGAGAGCCCAGCCCTGGTGGGTGTGGCTCAGTGGATAGGGCGATGAGGGTGCGGGTGGGTTCCCTGTGAAGGGCAGGTACCTGGGTTTCACCTCTTCCTGGGCCCCATCTTGGCGCATGCGGGAGGCAACCAATTGACGTGTCTCTCACATTGACGTTTCTCTCTCCCTCCTGCTCTTATCTAAGAGTAGCCTCAGGTGAGAATTTTTTAAAAAGAAAGAAGAGGAAGAGGAGGAGAGGAGGGGAGGGGGAGAGGGGAGGGGGTACAGAGGAGAGGGGAGAGGAGGGGAGGGGGTGCAGCGGGGAGGGGAGGGGAGGGGAGGGGAGCCTGGCTGGACCAGGCACCCGCAGCGGCACAGCACAGGCTTAGGAGAACTTGGTGTGTGTGAGGCTCAGGGCAGGGGCTGCCCTTCAGGCGTCCCCAGGAAACACGCCTCGGGGGGAGGTGTCCTGGGACTGGCCTTCCAAGTCATCCAGGAGAAAAGGCCGAGTTTCTTTTCCCCGACACGCGTCTTCCCTGGGCCAGGGCGGGACAGGCCCTGGGCCGCCGCGGTCCCTGAGCTCAGCCCCAGCGACAGTCGGAGCCCGGCTCCGTCGCTGACCCGCTCTCCGCTCCCCTCGCCTCCAAGCTTGTGCCTCCCGGGCACCAAGTGGGGTTCCGGCGGCTGCGGGGAACGCCGAGCGAGACCCAGCTCCGTAGTTGCCCTGAACGCCGAGCGAGACCCAACTTTGCGGTTGCCGTGAACACGAGCGAGGCGCCGCGGGGAGCCGCCGGACCCGCCGCCGGGGTGCTGGCCTGGACTCCGACCGCCACCACGGTTAGCTTCGGGCAGGGGTCCTCGCAGGCGCCGCGGGCCCGGGCTCCACCCCGCCGCCCCCACCCCGCCCCGCCCCCACCGCGGGGCGCCGGACCCCCGTTACCTGGGGCCGGTAAACGCGACTTGTCGGCACCTCGCATCCTGAGCCGCCTCCCTCCCGGCAGCCGCCCGGCCCCGCAGCTGTCGCGCCGGCGCCCCCGGCCCGGCCCGGCCCGGCCCAGCCCAGCCCGGCGGCGGCCACGCGGCGCGCACCGGCGGAGGGGAGGGGGCGCGGCGGCGGCGGGGGCAGAGCCAAGAGGCGCGGCGGCGGCGGCGGCGGCGGCGGGGGGCTGCGGGGCCGGGCGGCCCTGTCCGCAGTGAAGCCCGCGGCGCCCTAGGCGCAGGGAGTGGCCGTCGCCTCCCGCGCGCATCATTCCCGAGATGGCGGCGGCGCGGCGGCGCGGGGAGCCCGGGCGGCCCCAGCCGGGCGCAGGCTGAGCCCCGCCGGCCCGGAGCTGCCGCAGGGCCCGCGCGGCGGCGGAGCCTGGGCCGGGCGGCCTGCGGAGCGGCGCGGCCGCAGCGCCCCGGGGCGGAGCAGAAGGGAGCGTCGGGCCGGGGAGGCCGCGATGGCGAACGCCAGCGAGCCGGGCGGCGGCGGCGAGGCGGCCGCCCTGGGCATCAAGCTGGCCACGCTCAGCCTGCTGCTGTGCGTGAGCCTGGCGGGCAACGTGCTGTTCGCGCTGCTCATCGTGCGGGAGCGCAGCCTGCACCGCGCCCCGTACTACCTGCTGCTCGACCTGTGCCTGGCCGACGGGCTGCGCGCGCTCGCCTGCCTCCCGGCCGTGATGCTGGCGGCGCGGCGCGCGGCGGCCGCGGCCGGGGCCCCGCCGGGCGCGCTGGGCTGCAAGCTGCTCGCCTTCCTGGCCGCGCTCTTCTGCTTCCACGCCGCCTTCCTGCTGCTCGGCGTGGGCGTCACCCGCTACCTGGCCATCGCGCACCACCGCTTCTACGCCGAGCGCCTGGCCGGCTGGCCGTGCGCCGCCATGCTGGTGTGCGCCGCCTGGGCGCTGGCGCTGGCCGCGGCCTTCCCGCCCGTGCTGGACGGCGGCGGCGACGACGAGGACGCGCCGTGCGCCCTGGAGCAGCGGCCCGACGGCGCCCCCGGCGCGCTCGGCTTCCTGCTGCTGCTGGCCGCCGTCGTGGGCGCCACGCACCTCGTCTACCTCCGCCTGCTCTTCTTCATCCACGACCGCCGCAAGATGAGGCCCGCGCGCCTGGTGCCCGCCGTCAGCCACGACTGGACCTTCCACGGCCCCGGCGCCACGGGCCAGGCGGCCGCCAACTGGACGGCGGGCTTCGGCCGCGGCCCCACGCCGCCCGCGCTCGTGGGCATCCGGCCGGCGGGGCCCGGCCGCGGCGCGCGCCGCCTCCTCGTGCTCGAGGAGTTCAAGACCGAGAAGCGGCTGTGCCGCATGTTCTACGCCGTCACGCTGCTCTTCCTGCTGCTCTGGGGGCCCTACGTGGTGGCCAGCTACCTGCGCGTGCTGGTGCGGCCGGGCGCCGTGCCGCAGGCCTACCTGACGGCGTCCGTGTGGCTGACCTTCGCGCAGGCGGGCGCGAACCCCGTGGTCTGCTTCCTCTTCAACCGCGAGCTGCGGGACGGCTTCCGGGCGCAGTTCCCCTGCTGCGCGGCCGCGCGCGCCGCCCGCGCCGCGCTCCCCTGCGCCCTGGAGGGCGCGGGCCGGTAGGGCCGCCGCAGACCCCGCGCCGCCCTCGGGCTCCGACGGGCGCGGCCTCGGCCCCTCTGCGCGCGTCCAGTCGTCCGGCTGCCTTCAGAGCGACCCAAGTGGACCGACACCTGGGCTGTGCAGACTCCCTTCAGAGGAGGGGCTTCCATTCCCAGCCGCTCCCAGCTCCCCGCCTCGGGCAGTGTTTTCTCCTGAAATAGGCCCCGGAGTCTTTGTATCGGTACTGATGTCTTCTACTCCATGTTACTACTTTTGAAAATAAAGCCTAAACTAATTTTCTTCACGCAACGTTTCCTAAAGACCATGGCCAGTTTTCTACAGAAGCTATTTTTGACAACCTCAAGTGGCATTACGTTTTGCAGTGAAGAGAAGAATCCAGGGGCTCACGGCTGCGTTTCCTGAGGGTCTTCTGTTGGAAGCGGGAGGAGGGGCGGGGCTGCGGGAACGGCCTCAGGTGCCTCGGAATGGCCAGCGCGGGTCGGTTTGCTGCTCCGGGTCTTTGAAAGTGTTTCAGACTTTGTTCAGTATGAAAATGAATTCAGAGAGCAGCAGCGGGGGCGAGGAGCGCGGCGGTGGTTTTCCGAGCAGCAAGGAGCAGGACTGGCCCCTGCTTCCTGCTGGAGCCCGGCCGGCCCGCGCTCTGCCCGGTGCCCGCGGGACTGGAGGCGTTTCTGCGAAGCTGTAGCTTTCGAAAGTTAGCAGGTGTTTTGGTTAGTGAGGGGTGAGGAAAATACGGCACTGCATGTTTTTTGTGTCCTGATCGTGGTTCACTGATGGGGGCTCTGAGAAGCGGAGTACCAAATCAAAGTCGCCTCGCTATTTTTTTGCCAATAAAAATTAAAATGATTTTACGGAAACAGCTCGTGCTTTCAGGAGCCCAGTTTTATTCTGGCTTATGAGGCTAATTTCCAGTTTGAAAATTGTTCTTTTATTCATGGTATAAATGAATGGCATATAATGATACTCTACTCTTAGGGGACAAAGGGTTTCCTTAAAATGTTTGCTAGGTTAAGCTGTGTTGTTCTACTGACGGTTATTTTAAATTAATAATGAAAACTATAATTTTAAATAGTATTTCTTTGTTAGACACATTGTAATCTTACATTGCAAGACTAAATTCTGCAAGTACTGTATAATTTTTGCTTATAATGCTGCATTTTTATGAACGTACCTTCTGTTTTGAGGATTTGTATCTGTATTTCTCTTTGCGTTATACAAATATACGAGTATTTTCACTTGAGTATTTTGTTGCTGTTGTTGTGTGAGGCTGTGGCCGGTACTAACAGGCATCCAAGTATGGCTCGTGTTCTCGTAGCCTTCTACTGCATGCCCTGAGTTGGCCATCAGCATATAGCTAAGACATTTGGAGGCTTGTCAACTTAAGATGCAAGATCATCTGCAAATCTCTTTAAGGGGAGCAAGCAGTAGTCATATATCTGCTTTAAAGCTGTTTTATTATGGACTGATAAAACATGAGCAAAGCAATCATTTTATTTCAAATAATTAAAAATGTGTGTAGTAAAACACTTTGAAATTTATTTTAGTTGAGCATCGATAACTATTAACTGCTCAGTCCAAAAGGGATGTCATAAGAAGATGTACCCACTTTATCTCTGGTCAGCATTGTGTTGTTTTGTAAAAGTCAATTAGTCTGTGCAGACAATCTCATATTTGGAAAATATGAATAACCATTACCTTATTTCTCCCCAGGTCATAAGACCAGGTGGATGTTAATTATACCAGGGCCAGTCATCAGAAATCTCAGCTAGCCTAAAGACAGAGGCCCAGGAAGTAAATCTCTCCTCATCTACCCCCCCACCCCCAAGTGATCCAAGTTCAAGAAAGCCCACCTGGCATTCGAGATCTGAGCACCCGTCATGGCACAGGAAGCAAGCCGTCAGGGACTCCGGCACAACTCCAGCCGCATGCAGCCCTGATGGCACAGAGACAGCCTGGTGGCTCTATATGGCCTTGACTTCATGGATATTTTTATAGGAGAATCCATATGCCAGTGATTCTCAAATTTTCACACTAAGAATTACTTTACATGCTTGTGGGGTTGAGAGGTTCTTTTAAGGTAGGATTGAGGTGGAGCCAGGAAAGATCATTTTTAACAGGTTGCCCAGGTGGTTGGAGGCATACCTCCAGGCCTTTGTTCAGACATAATTTGAACAAATTTGGTTATCTGGTTTGGTTTTATTCTAATTACATGGGTGATTTCTAATGAGAGCTGAGGTGAGGAGTAATGAGAAATGACAGTGACTGTAAAGGAAAAGGAGAGAAGAACTGTGGGGCCGGAGGAAGGGAGCTCTCCAGGGAGAAAGCCCCTTGCACCTCAGCAGCTTCTTGGTCAATGAATCTGTTAACATGTACTTGAGTGTTAACTATGTTAATAAAAAATCGAAAAGAGGTTAGTTGTGTTCTAGAAGACTATTCATTGTACCAGGACAGGTACAATGTACTTGGGAAAGACTTCCATTAAAATGGCTTTCGTTGCCCTGACCAGTTGGGTTCAGTGATTAGAGCGTCAGCCCACAGACTGAAGGGTCCCAGGTTTGACTTTGGCCAAGGGCACGTACCTCGGTTGCAGGCTCGATCCCCGGCCCCGGTCAGGGCACATGCGGGAGGCAAGCAATCAACAAGTCTCTCTCACAGCGAGGTTCCTCTCTCTCTCTCTCTCCTGTCCACTCTCTATGAAAAGTAATGGAAAAAATATCCTCGGGTGAGGATTTAAAAAAAAAAAAAGACTTTTGTTTATTTGGAAAGTTAATTTAACAACTCCCCACCTCCAACTGGGATGAGAAAAGTTGTCACTATACTTGAGGCAATGAAAATAGTCTTGTACATCAGTCATGCATGTCTTGGCGTGGAATTATTGAGTCAAAAATGAGCATTTTGGGGTCTTGATAACTTACATTAAATACCTTTTCAAAAAGATCATATTGACTTACATTTCCACCTGACTATGTTCAATTTTTAGAAAATGGATTACCTCAAGCAAAATGGGGAGGCAAACAAGAAATCGGTCACCGTCCTGGGAAGCAGGACCTCTGGAGCCACTGTCCAGCCTTGAGAATCAGTCACTCTGCCAGACTGGTTTCTACTTTTCCCTGTCTTGTTTTTCCTTTCCTTATTTTTTTCTTTCCTCCATCTCTTGGTTGCTCTTGCTCGCCCTCCCGTCTTCCTTTTCCTTTCTTCATTTCCTCCCTCCAGTCTTTTCTCTTTTTTAAAAAAGAAATAAAACACGGCGGTTACTTCTGCCAAGTCTGTGGTCTCACCATCAGGCTTCTGCGTTCTCCAGTATCCTGCTCTGAAGAAGTACCAGGGTCCCGGGTCCGAGGGCTGAGTCGGGTTTAGTTTTGCAGGTGCATCTTTGAGTGGGAGGGGTTGGGTCTACCAGTTACAAGGTCTACAGGATGAGTGCGAATCCTTTGCCTGCCACAGGCCTTTCATGGTCTGGCCCCTCTGCCACCTGGGTCTCTTGCCCCCGTTGTGTTTCCATCTCTCTCTGCTCTGGTTGCCTTTGTATTAGCTCTCCCTGGAAAACCCACACCCCTTCTCTGCCAGGGAATCCGTCTGGAACAGAGGCGATATTCATAGTACTTAATAACTGAGATGGCATGGGCATAACTAACCTGCACAGCCATACCCCTAGGTCCTGTGTAAACACTGGGTCTATACTGGACCCAGATCCAAGACATCTGGAAACCCTTCTTGGCCCGGTCACCCCCCCTCTGGGCTCTCACGGTGCATGGTGTTTACCTCTATGAATCTTAGGGCATGCCATTGGCTCCTGGCTCCCTCTCCAAGCTTACTGTCTCCCACTTCTCGGGCCCTGTACTCCAACCACTCCGAGTCACTGGCCGTGCCCTGGACAGATCATACTGTGTTGCACCGACATACCTTTGTATTTATTATTTCTTGTGTCCTAAGACTTCACTCCTTTTTTTCCAACTCAACTTCTGTTAAGCTTTCAGGAGTTGAACTCCCAGACAAAAGAGTAAACTAACCCCTACAGATAAGACAAGATTTTCCCAGTGCAGGCCCTGCAGAGCTTTCAAGGCTCCAAGCTTAGTCCTCAGATTTGAGGGCAAGGTGGACTGAGTAGCACACTTACTGTCTTGGTGGCTTTTTAAGTTGTTTGTTCACAGAACTGGCTGTTACTAAATGCGGTGTTCTTCATTCACCGGGCGTCATGGCACCTGTGCAACCTGCCTCAAGACGAGGCGCCTTTAGGACTCCCTCTGTGAGGAGCAAAGGCGATGACCCACCCACATTTTAGATCCAAAGCAATATGCTTTTTATATGGCTTATCATCTGCTTCTGGAGTCAATAGAAGTAAAAGCAAACTTAGAGTCCAAGGGCTTCTTTATGCTTTTTTCCCACCTTGGACAAGACTTTGGGGGCCTAACCCAGCCCATGAAGAGAGCCCTTTTGCCCTCCCTCTGCTTTCCTTTTCAGATGTTTTTGGTGAGGATATGATGCTTGGAGCCACAGCAGCTATCCTGCAACTATGAGAAGAGATACTGTCAACACAGGAAAGATAGCAGACCAGAACGATAAAAAGAGCAGACACCTATTTTAACACCATTGGACTGCTTAACAAAACGGGCAACCTCGTAGCTCCAGACTTCTGATTTTGAAATGAAAACTACTATTGCTTCAGGAACTAATATTCAGAAAACCTGTCATTTGAAGTAATAAGCACAACACATTCAGAGCAATCCCATCCCCTCCACTCTGTGAGGTATGCTTGATATTCTGAAACTGTATTCACAAATTTTTAAAAATTAGACGTATTTCGTTTATTTTCCAGCTATCAGATCATCCAGTCTGCTAATAACCATTAAATTAACCTGGCTCTACAAACATAAGGTAGCTTAGCTATGACTTGATTTCTTAGATTGAACTAAATCTAGAAGATTAAAAATTGTACTTTATAAAACTTTTTGATATCATAAATCTAGTTACAGTGATCTGGAAAGGAATCCATCCAATAAGCAGGTACTGTGAGCTAAGAGGCAGTGCAGGGGGACATGGGGGTGAGGAAGGTCCAGGTACCTTGCTAATGAGTTAGCAAGCTAATCGGAGAAACTGGCCAAATGTGCCCCAAACCATAAAGCAAGGCAGAAATGACAGACTTCAAAGGAGCGCTAATAATGAGCTGCGATAATGAGACCAGACACCATAATAGATTGTCTGGAAGGGCCCAGCATTCCGTCTGCTTCCCCAGCTGAGAGAACCAGGAGAGACGAGAAGGCATCTCTTTCTGACTCCCATATTGTCCTCACTCCAGAGTCTGTTTTGTAAATGAGTTCCTCTAAGTGAAAGAAAAGCACACAATTTTCTCTTCAAAGTTTTCTGTCCCAATTCTGAGTGTTCAAGTGCTAGCAAGGAATGTGTTCATTTTAATGGAGGAATTTTTTTTTACATAAAATCTTGTTTAAGGAGAGCCAGCATAGATGTGATTTGATCAGAAATGCCAGGACCGCATAGAAATAAAAAAGGCAGCCCCCAGGAAGAGCACTCCCCTCCCGGGAAGAAGAGTAACAAGTTCACGCTGCAGAAAGTGGAAAAGGCGTAGTAGGTACTCAACCCACCCTGTAGGCTTGAGTGGAGGCAGTGAAGATAGATAAACAGCTTGAAATTTGTATCTGAAAGCCTCAAGTCTTGGAGTTGCCTCCAATTACACAGAGAAAACATGCAAAAATGTTTTAAATTGCAATGTCAAGGCATAGATGCAATCACTTATTTCTCAGTAGCATTAAGGAGGCAGGTAGGATAAAGCTATTACTAGTTGGCTTCTAGGAGGAATAATTTAGTCACTTCTAAATTAAGTACTAAGTGGCCAGCCTACTCTATGCAGAACACATGTAAACTGTCGTAGATTTTCCCCCCCAGTGCATTTAGTTATCCAAAACATGCCATCTGTGTAGCTTTCCAGGATGGAAATCTTTCTCCCAGGATGTGATATATCTGAGAAGCACATTGTCTTGGGCTAGAACTTAGATTAGAACCTGGAGAGAGCAATGAATGGTTTCATTTTCTTAAAGATGTGCTGTAATTTCAAAAGGCTTTGAAAAGTTATAAAGTTTTGATGCTGACTTAATGCATGCCTTATCAAAATGTTCTCTAGAGACCACAAAATTTAAGATGCACAAGATGAAACTTTCCCTTGTCTTTTTCATTTAACATATTGTTTCCTTTTGTTCCTCCGTATAGATTCTCCATATATTTCCTGAGTATTGACCAATTTGCATGGAATGTGCTTGGCAGAAGAAGGTGGAGAGGAGAGAGGAGAGAACCCCCGGCACTGTGTTCGTCCCGCAGAAGGATTGCAGAGCATCCTGTGCAGTGGGTAATTCTTTCAACCCCCGGAACCATCAGTTCAATTTGCATATCTATCTTGAGGAATTATGGGATACACTGAGCTATTTCTAGAATTTGATTTGCATAATTATTCTAATCCTTTGTGAGTATGGTGACATGCGGTCTGACAAGTTTTTTTTTAATTTGCAAGTTACCTTATAAGTTTGATAAGAATGTTAGAATTAAACTCCTATGGGTATCTGTTTAATAGCTCGCCTCTGCTGGAAGGGCCAGCTCTACCGAGGGGTGATTAGTTCCCTGGTGATGGGCATCACTTTACTTCACACCCATTTGAAAAGGGCCTGTTCACCCGAACTTTGTCACTGAAAGCTTATTCCTTTTTCTCTTTTTCTAGCTTCTCTTGATGAGATTAAAATTCATTTCAACATCATAAGAAAAATTTACCATTGTAATGAGTCTCAGTGACTTTCCTGTCTCCAAAATTCCTTAATCTGTGGGTAGATGACATTTTCTGGATTTTGAGACAGTAGCAGCGGGAAGTGGGTTCACACGTGTCCTCAGTGTTTGGAATATGAACGCTCCCACGATTGATGGACCATTTCCGGTTGGAAGGTTATTTCTTCATTTGTCATCAGTTTCTCATTATTATTTCAGGGCTGTGGTAAAGGGGGAAACTCCGCTGTGGGTGCTGGGACACTGACAGCTCTCAAGCCTCCCCTCCCCTTCCTTTCTGCCCCTCCCCTGGGTTAGCCAGCCCCAGCAGGTAGGAATTCTCACCCTAGGCCCTGCCTCTTGGCCACAAAAAGCTAAAACCAACCAAATTGCCTCACTATCGGCCACTTGGACTGACTGCACCTGCTCTGTTCTTGCCAGAAAACCTCATGATGTGAGTGATAATTCTTGTCACGACCTCTTGGTGTGTGTGGTGTTGTCAGTGCCAACATGCAAACCAGTTTTGGGTGGAGGTTGATCTCACCCTCTGCAGCGCAACCATTAAACAAGAACATAAAAACAATGTTTTAAAGATCTAAGAATGAAGTATAAAGTACAACAGAGCAATGTCCTTTTGAAAAGAAGGATTTCATTTGCATTGGGTAGGGTAGACTGGGCCAGAGACCCAAAATGAGAGTCACCGTTTCTCCGGAGTTCTAGGTCCTGCTTCAGGGGGTCATCAAGCAACTCGGTGGTGGGTCAGCTCCACTCTCTTCCCCAAGTGCCTTTACACCCAGGGGTCTAAAGGAGCCCGATTCAATGCACCTCTCCCGTGGGAGAGAGAGTACACTGCGGTTTTCTTCTAAGCAAGTGAGGCAGATCGTCCCTGATCGCGTCCCATTGCTAAGAAGTTAGTCACAGGGCCATACAGCCAAGAGCTGCTGGCAGATGCAGCCTCTAGATGTCTGATGTCTAGATAGGTGGCCACGTGCCAGGGGGTAGGGGGAGAGACAGACACAGAGAGATTCCAACAATTGAAGCCTAGCAGCCATGTCTTCCATTCAATGATTTTCTCCTCCTGACCGAATAGAGCAAAACTAAACTTAATAGAGAATATTAGCATTTGCTCCCACAGCCTGGTAATTGCAGGCAACATTCAAGTCTCCAGAAACCAATCACAACACCATAGGCAGCAATATTCTTCTGTAAGTCTTTTACTTTGAGTAGCAAATATTTCTTTTAGAAGTTGATACAGGGGCAAACATTCAGTCACATGGACATTCTGGGCCTGAAATATTTTGCTTCAAACCCAAAGATTTAAAAACTGTATCTCAAGAGTAAATGTTTAAGTGTTCAGGTCGATCAGTGAAGGTGGTAACGTCTAAGCAGAGAGCCGGCGTCAGTGCGCACACAAGGATGTGGCTCCTCAGTGCGGAGGGACCCTGTGCCCCGGCAGGGCGGAGCCCATCAAGACAGCAGACTGATTTGCTTCAAGACCCTGTACAGATGGTGTGGTGTGCAACTCGACACCTGAAACCTATATAATTCTATTAACCAATGTCACCCCCAGAAATTCAATTAAAGATTTTAAAAAGACAATAAGGAGAGGGAAGGGTGGGGGTGGGGGTGGTTTGGTAGAGCTGCAGTAAGACTGGCTTTGAGTGGATAATGATTGATAAGATCCTGGATGATGGGTATATGAGGTTCCTTACACAACTTTGCTTTTATTTTAAAATTTTCCATAATAAAAAGTTTTTATTGTTTTGCTTGTTTTTATTTTAACGAATGAACCAAATATACTCATGGCAGCATCAATCTTCTCTATAGGAACTCAGACACACTGAGAAAACTCAATTTCTAAAACTTCTCAACAGTTACTCAAATTTAACTTAATAAAACACAATTTTCTCCAATTTTCCTGTTGTAAAGAATTTCAGTCTCTGCAACAAAGTCTTGTTCATAAATTATAACATTTTAATTAGGACAATGAAAACTTGGATTTAAACAGTGTGAATATTTGCTTAGAAGTGCACTCTAAAATGTGAAATCTGTCCCAGTTGGCTTGGCTCAGTGGTTAGAGCATCAGCCTGCAGACTGAAGGGTCCCTGGTTCGATTCCAGCCAAGGGCACATGCCTGGGTTACAGACTCACTCCCAAGCTGTGGCTGGTTGCATGCAGGAGGCAACCAACAACCTCATGTCAATGTTTCTCTCCCTTCCACTCTCTGGAAAGCAATGGAAAAAATATTCTCACCTGAGGATAAAAAAAAAAAAGTGAAATCTTTATGATTGAAGTTATTTTATCTGAACCCTCTGCTTCAAGTTTTTATTTTTATCTATTTTTAAAATTGATTTTAGAAAGAGAGGAAAGGAGAGAGAACTATTTGTTTCACTTTTTTTAATGGTTTACCTGTTTATTTATTTTTTATTAAAAATTTTAATGTTGACGTTATTGCAGACTTCCCCCATTTCCCTCTCCACCCACCCTCGCCTCCTCCACTTTCGGCCTTCACCACACCATTGTCAGTGTCCACCGGGTATGCATGTGTGTTCTTTAGCTAATGCCTTCCCCTTCTTTACCCAGTCACCCCCACCCCCTCCCCTTGGTACTAGCAGTCTGTTCCATGCATCCATGCTTCTGGTTCCATTCTGTTCGTCAGTTTATTGTTCATTAGATTCCACATATTACTGAGATCATATGGTATTTGTCTTTCTCTGCCTGGCTTATTTCGCTTAGCATAATATATTCCAGGTCCCTCCATGCTGTCCCAAAGGGTAAGAGATCTTTTTTATAGCTGGGTAGTATTCCATGGTGTGAATGTCCCACAGCTGTTTTATCCACTCATCTACTGATGGGCACTTGGGCTGTTTCCAGGTTTTAGCTATTATAAATAGTGCTGCTCTGAAAATAGGGGTGCATAAGTTCTTTCTAATTGGTGTTTCAGGATTCTTAGGATACATTCCTAGAAGTGGGATCACTGGGTCAAAAGGCAGCTCCATTTTTAATTTTTTGAGGAATCTCTATACTGTTTTCCATAGTGGCTGCCCCAGTCTGCATTCCCACCAGCAGTGCACTAGGTTCCCCTTTCTCCACACCCTCGCCAGCACTTGTTGTTTGTTGATTTGCTGATGGAGCCATTCTGACAGGTGTGAGGTGATACCTCATTGTGGTTTTAATTTGCATCTCTGATGATTAGTTACCTTGAGCATTTTCTCATGTGTCTCTTGGCCATCTGTGTGTACTCTTTGGAGAAGTGTCTATTCAGGTCCTTTGCCCATTTTTTAATTGGATTGTTTGTCCTCTTTTTCTTGAGTTGTATGAGTTCTTTATATATTTTGGAAATTAACCCCTTATCAGATGTGTCATTGGTGAATATGTCCTCCCACACAGTGGGTTCTTCTTTCATTTTGTTGATGGTTTCTTTTGCTGTGCAGAAGCTTTTTAGCTTGATGTAGTCCCGTTGTTTATCTTTTCCTGATTTTTCCTTGCCCTCAGAGACTTACTGGCAAAAATATTGCTGTGAGAGATGTCTGAGATTTTACTGCTTATGTTTTTTTCTAGGACTTTTATGGTTTTGAGACATACATTTAAGTCTTTTATCCATTTTGAGTTTATTCTTGTGTATGGTGTGAGTTGGTGGTCTAGTTTCTTTCTTTTTTTATTGAAGAGACTGTTTTTACTGCATTGTATGTTCTTGCCTCCTTTTCCAAATACTAATTGAGCATAATGGCTTGGGTAGATTTTTGGGTTCTCTGTTCCAGCATCAGACTGTTTTGATTAGAATGGCCTTGTATATAGTTTGATATCTAATATTGTGATCCTCCCAACTTCGTTCTTCTTTCTCAAGATTGCTGTGGCTTTTGGGTTCTTTTTTGGTCCCATATAAATTTTGGAATTTTTTTATAGTTCTGTGAAATATGCCATTGGTATTTTGCTAGCAATTGTATTGAATCTAAATATTGCTTTGGGTAGTACGGACATTTTAATGATAATAATTCCTGTAATCCATGAACATGGTATGTGCTTCCACTTGTTTGTATCTTCCTTATTTTTTTTCTTTAGTGTCATATAGTTTTCTGAGTACAGGTCTTTTACATCTTTGGTTAAGTTTATTCCTAGGTACCTTATTTTTGTTGTTGTTGTTGTTGGAACAGTAAATGGGATTGTTTCTTAGTTTCTCTTTCTGATAGTTCATTATTGGTGTAAAAAATGCAATCCACCTCTAGATATTGATTTCATATCCTCCAACTTTGCTGAATTCATTTATCAAATCTGGTAGTATTTTGGTGGAGTCTTGAAGGTTTTCTATGTACAATATCATGTCATCTGCAAATAATGACAGTTTTACTTCCCCCTTTCCAATTTGGATGCCTTTTATTTCTTCTTATCTGATCACTGTGGCTAGTACTTCCAACACTATGTTGAATGAGAGTGGTGAAAGCGTACATCCCTGTCTTGTTCCTGATCTTAAGGGAAGCACTTTTAGTTTTTGCCCACTGAGTATGATGTTGGCTCTAGGTTTGTCACATATGGCCTTTATTATGTTGAGGTATGTTCCCTCTATTCCCACTTTGCTGACAGGTTTTTATCAAAATGGGTGCTGGATTTTACTGAATGCTTTTTCTGCATCTATTGATATGATCATGTGATTTTTATCTTTCATTTTGTTTGTATGAATGTATCACATTTATTGATTTGCAGATATTGTACTAGCCTTTCATGCCTGGAATAAATTCCACTTGGTCATGGTGTATGATTTTTTTAATGTATGCTGGATCCAATTTTCTAATATTTTGTTGAGGATTTTAATATCTATGTTCATCAGGGATATTGCCTATAATTTTCTTTCTTTGTTGTGCCTTTATCTGGTTTTGGTACTAGGATAACGTTGGCCTCGTAAAAAGAGCGTAGAATCCTCTCCTCTTGAAATTTTGGAATAGTTTGAGGAGGATGGGTGTTAGTTCTTCTTTGAATGTTTGGTAAAATTTTCCTTTGAAGCCATCTGGTTCAGGACTTGTGTTTGCTGGGACGTTTGTTTTTTCTGTTTGCTTGTTTCTAAATTACTGCTTCAATTTCAATAGTTGTTATTGGTCTATTCAGGTGTTCTGCTTCTTCTGATACAGTTTTGGAGATTGTATGTTTCTAGGAATTTGTCCATTTTGCCCCAGTTGTCTGTTTGGTTGGGCTATAGTTGTATATAATATCTCTTACGATCATTTGTATTTCTGTGATGTCAGTTGTTACCTGGCCTCTTTCACTTCTTATTTTATTTATTTGGGTCCTCTCTTTGTTTCTTGATGAGTCTGGCTAAAGGTTCATCAATCTTGTTTATCCCTTCGAAGCTCTTCGTTTCATTGATCTTTTGTATTGTTTTTTTTTAGTTCCTATGTCATTTACTTCTGCTCTGACCTTTCTTATTTCCTTCCCTTTACTTTGGGCTTTTCCTGCTGTTCTTTTTCCATTTCTTTTAGGTGTAAGGCTAGGTTTTTTACTAGAGATTTTTCTTGCTTCTTTAGGTAATGCTATGAACTTCCCTCTCAGGACTGCTTTTGCTGTGTCCCATCAATTTTGGGTTTTGTGTGTTCATTTTCATTTGTTTCCAGGTAATTTTTAAAATGTTCCTTGATTTCACTGATAACCCATTCATTGTTTAATACCATGCTATTTAGCCTCCATTTGTTTGAAATGTGTTTGAATATATTTTAGCTTTTTTACCCTGGTTGATTTATAGTTTCATGCCATTGTGATTGGAGAGGATGAATGATAAGATTTCAGTCTTCTTGAATTTGTGAAGACTTATTTTGTATCCTAATGTGTGGTCTATCTTTGAGAATGTTCCATGTGCACTTGAGAAAAATGTATATTCTGCAGCTTTGGGATGAAATGTTCTGTATATATCAGTTAAATCCTTCTGATCTAGTGTGTCGTTTAAGTTTACCATTTCCTTGTTGATTTTTTGTCTGGAAGATCTATCTATTGATGACAGTGGGGCGTTAAAGTCCCCTACTATGACTGTATTGCTGTCAATCTCTCCCTTAAAGTCCTCTGAATTTTTAAAATATATTTAGGTGCTCCTATACTGGGTGCATATATGTTAGCCAGGGTTATATCCTCTTGTTGGATCTACCCCTTTATTGTAATGTAGTGTCCTTCTTTGTCTCTTTTATGGCCTTTGTTTTGAAGACTATTTTGTCAGTATTGCTACCCCAGCTGGGTTTTTTGTTGTTTCCTTTTGCATAGAATATTTTTCCATCCCTTCACATACATCTGTGTGTATCTTTTGTTCTGAGGTGGGTCTCTTGTAGACAGTGTATGTATGTGTTTTCTTATCCGTTTGGCTACCCTATGTCTTTTGATTGGAGCATTTAATTCATTTACATTTAAGGTTATTATTGATAGGCCCTTATCTACTGCCATTTTTTATGTCTGTGTTCCTCTCTCTGTATTTCTTCTTATAATAGTCCCTTTAGTATTTCTTACAATGCTGGTTTGGTGGTAATGAACTCCCTTTAGTTTTCTTTTGTCTGGGAAGCTCTTTATTTCAACTTCAGTTTTAAATGGATCTCTTTGGGTTTATCTTGATTGGGACTCACTATGCCTCCTGAACTTGTGTGACTTTTTCCTTCACCAGGTTAGGGAAGATTTCTGTCATTATTTCTTCAAACAGGTTCTCCATCTCTTGCTCAATTTTTCCCCTTCTGGAGCCCTATGATGTGGATGTTGTTATGTTTCATGTTTACATTTCATGTTGTCCCAAAGTTCCCTTCAACTATCGTCCTACTTTTATTTATTTACTTATTTATTTATTTTTATTTATTTATTCTTTTAACTTTTTTTTTTTTTTAAATATATCTTTATTGATTTCAGAGAGAAAGGAAAGGAGAGGGAGAGAGAGAGATAGAAACATCAATGATGAGAGAGTCATTGATCGAGCCCACAACCCGGGCATGTGCCCTGACTGGGAATCGAACCCTGATCGCCTGGATCCTAGGTTGATGCTCAACCGCTGAGCCACGCCCGGCTGGGCTATCGTCCTACTTTTATTTTTTATTTTTTCTGTTCTGAGTGATTTTTTTCTATCTTGTCTTTTAATTTACTGACTTGATCCTCTGTCTTGTCCAGCCTACTGGCTCTTCCTTGCAGTGCAGTCTGTATTTCAGACAGGGCATTCTTCATTTCCGACTGATTATTTTTCATGGTTTCTATGTCCTTCTTCATGCTGTTGTTGTTCTAAGTTTCTTGAACATCCTCATAACCATTACTTTGAACTCTCTGATAAATTGCTTGCCTCCATTTCATTTAGCTCTTTTTCTGGAGTTTCCTCCTGTTCTTTCACTTGGGGCCTGTTTCTTTGTCTCCCCATTTTGGCTCTCTTTGTGCTTGCTTCTGTTTTAGAATAGAACTGCTGTGCCTCCGAGTCTTCATGGGGTGGCCTTATGTAGTAAGTGTCTTGTGGGACCAAGTGTGCAGTCTCCTTGATCACCTGAGTTGGGTATTCTAGGAATGTCTCTTGTGTGGGCTGTTTGGACCCTCCTGCTGTAATTGAGTCTTGACTGCTAGTGGCCCTTTTGTGGGTGGGATCAATCCTCAGGCTGGCTGGCTATGAGGCTCAAGCCCGACCATGGTGTGCAAACTGCTCTGCAGGTGCAGTCTCGAGGTGTCTTGATGGGCTCTGTGGCACAATTGTTAACCCTTCAGGCTGGGTGTCTGTAGAGGTAAACTTTCATCACCATGTATGAGACACTGTTCAGGGGCTTCCCCCCAAGGCAAGGTTGTTCCCAGCAGGGTCTGAAGCCTGCCAGCATTCACCTTTGGGTTCCTCTGCCCAGTGCTACTCAGGCTCTTTTTTCCATCTCTGTTGCTCTGGGTTTGGAATCCCTGCATGAGGTTGAGGCCCCACACTGCCAGGGGGATGGAGCTTTGCAGCCAATATCCTTCGGGCGTCTTAAACACTTCACCTCTGCTCCTCTTACCAGTCTCTATGTGGCTTCTTCAGTTCTCCTTAGCTAAAATATTTTGATCAGGTACTCTTCACTTGGTTATTCAAATTGATTGCATATTTTATCTGTAAACCTAGTCCCTGGTTGGCAGTAAGGGCTCGCAGCCTCTAGCTACCTTGCAACCATCTTGGTTCCCCCTTTTTCCACTTATTCATGCATTCATTGGTTGCTTCTTGTATGTGCCCTCATTGGAGATCAAACCCGTGTATCAGGACCCTGTTCTATCCAACTGACCTACCTGGCCATGGCTGCCTCAAGTTTTAAAAAGTGCCTTAATATAAATTTTTTTTCCCCTTGAAATACAGAGCTGACGTATAACTCCTACTTCTTTAATTGGCTATATGAAGTTTACCATCAAATGTTTACCTGGCCATTACTTTGGATGCAAAATGATAGTTTTTTGTTTTGTTTTTTTTTCGTTTTCAGGATGCTGATTTTGTAAAATCCCATTTGGATGCTTTTTAAAATCCTGTCATTTCAAATTTTGTTTAATACTGAAACAAAAATACAACATTAAATAATGTCAAGCAGACACAAAATATCTTCCAGAATGAACCAGTGGGTCTCACAAGGGGATCATTTACCCCACCTGTACCCCCAAGGGGCATTTGGCAATGCCTAGACACATTTTTGATTGATACAACCCAGGGGAACTACTTGCACCTCCTGGGTAAGGCCAGTAATGCTGTTAAATATCCTCTATGCATAATGCACACCGCCCCCCTAAATTACCCAGGAAGTGGGCAGTGTTGAGATTGAGAAACCCTGAACAGCAGTGAGAGGCTGCCTGGAGGTAGTTGCCAAAGTGGCCATTCCACAGAGCAGGCTAGCTCTGCCTCGCTGCACACCACCACCACCAGAGGGAAGCCACGGGGACACAGATGACTGCTTGGGACGCACATCGCAGAGGTTTGTCTGTGCATTTTACTGTCAGAAATCGTGCTTCCACCATGGTGTTCCTCTTTCTCACTTTCAATCTTCTGTGATATATACACGTTTTATTGAAATGCTTACCAATCTGAGTTCTTCAGTTACAATCTGCTGCAATATTGGACTTTCTAAAGCATTTTGATGATTTGTGGGCCCAGTAAAATAGAATGAAATCCTGAGATGTAGGGGAAAGAGGAGCTGGGAGAGGGGAGCATCTGCTTGGGCGTTTGGAAGGTGAGTTACCTGGCAGGAGACACCAGGAAGAAGTGAGAGATCAAGGAACCAGGGGCCAGCAGGAAAACCAGGGGACCAGCTAGGCTGAACACACACCTACTCATCTTTGAACAGCTCCTCACGTGAGCTGTGTGTCTGGGACCTTCTGTGAGCTGCCCCCTAGAAGTGGTGGTGGAACTAAGAGGAAGCATTCCTTTATGTTTGCAGGTCACAGGAACTTTTGAGAGTGGCAAGAAAAGACATTTAGCTACTCTCTTGACTTCTGATTTAACCAGAAAGGTGTCTCATAAAGTAGTGTCACAGGGAAACAGTAGCCCTGTCAGTGACTCTCAGCCATGGGCACACCTCACAACTAAATGAGTAGCTTTAAGAAAGCCACAACACCCCGGCCTTACCCAAGACAAGTCAAATCAGTCTCTGAGGGCAGGGGATGGTGGGAAAATGGGAATAGCACTTCAAGATCAGCATATTAATGGCACCTCTCATTTGGGGAAATGTGCACTCTGAAAGGACCTTGATTTTCTTGTCTGGGGAGAGGTGGAGGTACCTAAACTTTAAGGATTATGTTGTTAAGGATTGCCATCTCTGGGATACACTGAAAATACTATAGTTCTCTTTAATCCAGAAGGGAGAACTGAGGATTAACAATATAAGGAAAGAGATTAGAACATGAAAGAAATATTTATTCTGAGGAGACACCTGAAATGCACATCTCCACATGGAACAGTGATTGTGGAAGGTCACCATGGACTTTAGACAGTGACCCTCACCGAATACCAAAAATGTACTGTTTTTAAAATAAAAGTGGCCCCAACTTTAACCTTCTAAAAATGAAGTTAGAAACAAGTGGAACAAAATTTCTGATATTAAAACCAAAGAAGAAAATGGGGTCATGTGCTTGCTGTCACTGACTGTCCCGCTCCAACCAGACTGCGCTGAGATGCCGGGAAGGCGAAGGTCTGCGGTGACATGGGAGAGGCTGTAAGAAAATTGTTTGGGAACAAACTTTTCTATGGTTAAAAAACATGTTGCTTTTAAAAAAAGGTTGAAGTCAGAAATGACAGTTTTCATGAAAGTCAGTATTTGCAACGAAATCCAAAGGTGCACTTGAATTTAGCCAGTAGTTTCTGGCATAAGATTCATTTCTACTTCATAATGGATTCCATCCATTCACAGGACTTACACCAAAGTACACCATTGCCTTGGTTGTGTGTGTAAATTCTCTGCCTTATCTTGGAGAAATTCACGCCTGTGAACTCCCAACTTCAGTGAGCGACCCTCCTGGGCCTGGCGGAAACTGCGCCGGTCTGCACAAAGTGACATTTGCTGTTTTTCGCAGAGTTAGTCTCGCTGCCACACAGAGCAGCGCTGTTTCTCGGGGTGGTGGAGTCAGGAGGTGCAGTTCTCGGTTTTCTACCCGAGCGTCCCCTGCTCTCCTGGCTATGCACTGTCTCCCACGTTGTAAAGTTGAGTCGGTGTGTGTAAAAGTCAGTTTTTTGAAAAGTTGATTATATGCTTGCTTAACTTGGGTGAAAATGGATGATTGATCCAGTTTTCTCACCACGTTTAAAAAGGACACGTCAAGCATCCTGCGAAAATAACATTTCGCAACATTGCCGAGTGCCTGTTTCTTTACCCATGATTCCACTTGAAGTCTAATTTTGTGCCCAACAAACTCCCTAAGGGATGTTCCTTGAGCACAGACTAGACTGAACCAAAACTAATACTTCCGTAACCAAGTATGGTCCTTAGTACAGCAAATGGCCCGGGGGTGCAGCTACACGCAACGAGCGGCGATGGGCCCTGGCTGTCCATGACTACAAGAGGGACATTTCTTTGAAGCGGTTAGTAGGTTGGAATGGTGAGGATCAGTAAGCGAAACACATCTTATAAGTGGTTTATCTGTGACCTTGAATCCCTGGAGGGTACCGGCGGGTTCAAGGCCAGGCTGCGCGGCCTCTCCGGGGCCGGCTCCCAGCTCCCGCCTGAGCGCCTGATGGCCACGCCACCACTATCTGCTGACCCAGCGGGCGGAATCCCGAGTCCATTCCCCACTGCAGTTATTCTCCTTCATGCTCCAGAACCTCACTGATTCACAGATTTTTTGTGCTGCCTCAATATCCATGCAAACAGAACTTTCCTGTGTGTAAAATGAAAACTCACATACTATTCATGCTATTTTACCAACTGAAGAGTCTTTACCAATTTTAGGATGTGGGCTATATAAAAACCTGCTTTTAATAAAAACTGAAGACAGCTGTGACAAAAATAAGGATATAATATTAAAGTAAATCAAATGATATACAGTACTGTCATTCTGATACAGAATTTTTACACAGCAATATTGATACAGGTACAAATGGCAGGATGTCAGACAACCCATTACAACAGACCTTTTGATTACAAATGAAGTTTAGATTACAACTTAATACTGATTTAAAAATGGTAACTAGTTTTATGCCAGAATAAAATCAATACTTCCTCTTCAAGTGACATTTTTAGTAACATCTCTACGAGATTCTCTAAAATTAACTTCATAAAAAAAGAAATAAATGTAATACTGTATTGCAGCGATTTTCATATTAAACTAATTACTAAAATTCTGCAGCACACCAAAAAAATGTATTTTTTGCCCATCTGACAAAAAAAAAAATAAGATGCATTTGATTCCTTCACACCTGAGGCTTTCGTATGTTGGCTGTTGTCATTTTTTTACTTGACAATCTAAGGGAAAAGAGGTCAGTGCCCCTGACTAAACAGTCAGGTACTGCAGGTCTTAAAAATTCTTGTGGCACACCAGCTGAAAATCACTGCTGCACTGGAAAGTCTTTTCAAAAACCTCAAGCCTATAAATCTGGACTAAATTAACGTGGCGTTGCATTCCTTCGGTCCTCACACAGCCACGCAGCAGGTTCAGGGGAGTTTAGCGGCGCCCAGCCTCCTCTCCTCGTGGGGGAGCCTGGAGCGTCTGGTTCAACTGTAGCTCTTCCCTGTTTAGGTATCAAAGAGCTTGACTTTCATCAGTGACTCTGCCTGCGAGCTAGAGGATAGGGACACCCCTTCCCCCCATACACACATATTTTAAAATGCCAGAGGGACAGGGAGGTAAATGACAAAGAATAAAGTGAGGTCCTTAAAATTCTTTGAGGGATGAGAGACTAGAGACCGGAGGGTGAACAAGGTGCCTGTGGGTGGTGGGGCAGGGGTGGGAGGAGGAGGGTTGAAGAAAAAAAGTTTCCGTAACAAAATATCAAATTCTTACTGTCCTCATTTTTGTGAAAATGGGTGAGTTATTGGCATTAAGAAAAAAAGCCAAACCAAATCGTAACACAAACAGGAAATTAGAGCCAGTTCCATAATGCCTTGAACGTCACATTTCTACCCCAAACCAAAATTATTTCAGTAAAAAGAGGTCACTTAAAAATCAGCGCTAGAAATGTTACTTGGCACGTGGAGGGAGCCGCAGCTCTTCTTTCTGGCACACTATCTGCTATAGTTTGGAACAATCACAAGGAAACAGACCTTACAGCCACCCTGTGGCCGTTCACATCCAAAGTTTCTACTCTAAAGTGATTACTTTCGGGCTAAACAAACAAAGCGGTTGAATGAAGCCCGTAAACAGGCTAAGCCCGGCATACATGGGCACGTGTGATGCATTCTCCGCCCAAAAAATGGAACCTAAAATAAAAAAGAAAACTTGAGTCAGAGCAGAAACATAACAAACAAACAAAATAAATCAAAAACCCCACCCAGCTATTCCTGAGAAACCCCAGTAACCGCGTTCGCTGCGTTAGCGGTTCGTCGGGCAACACGCTCCGCGCGCCCGCGGCCGCGCCGCCCGGGAGCCCGCTGGAGGTGCGCCGCCTTCGCTGCGCCCACTCGGACGACAGACTGAGGCCCAGAGCGGGTCGGCACTTGCCCGAGGTCACACATCCAGAGCCTGAAGCTTGGCCGGCAGTCAGACCAGAGACTAGGCTTTTAGCCACCACGCTATACTGCCTTTCGCTGTTTCTCATTTTAATTCTTCCTACACGGTCCTGCTACTGAAGCTCCCACGGAGAGCGCCACGCTATGAGCATGACCACGTCTACATCGTCAGCTAACAAATTCATCGACAGGGAGCAAACCAGAGCTTCGCCCACATGCACACAGAGGTCAGAGAAATCAAAACCCGGGGGCGGGGGCGGGGGAGGCACGAGAGGCGTTGGGGAAGGAGGCGACCCTGCTCACTGAAACGGGACCGACCGAACCCACCCGGAAAGCCGGCGGGGAGGCCCGCCCGCCCCGAGCCGGTCATCTGAGGCTGCAGGCGCCCCGCCCGTGCCGCCCGCCGGGCGGGCCAGCGGCTGGCGTGGCGCTCCCGTGCCAGGCCCGGCGGGCGCACTCCAAACCCGACGCCGCTCGAGGCCCAGGGCCGGCCCCTCCGGGAAGGGCGCCTCCCGCCGGCGCCCGCTCGGGGGGCGGCACCAGCCCGGGAGGAGCGCGGGTCACCGAGGCTGGGGCGGGGCGAGGGCGCGGGGCGGGGCGGGGCGGCCGCAGGCTGGGCTGGCCTCGCGCGGGGCGGGGAGCGCGCCCCCCGCCCCCCGCGGCCTCGCTGCGTCCCCCCCCCGCCCCCCCCCGCCCCCCCCGCCCCCCCCCGCGGCCTCGCTGCGCCCCCCCGCCCCCCCGCCGCCTCGCTGCGCCCCCCCGCCCCCCCGCGGCCTCGCTGCGCCCCCCCGCCCCCCCCGCGGCCTCGCTGCGCCGCCCCCGCCCCCCCGCGGCCTCGCTGCGTCCCCCCCCGCCCCCCGCGGCCTCGCTGCGCCCCCCCGCCCCCCCGCGGCCTCGCTGCGCCCCCCCGCCCCCCCGCTGCGCCCCCCCGCCCCCCCGCCGCCTCGCTGCGCCCCCCCGCCCCCCCGCGGCCTCGCTGCGTCCCCCCCGCCCCCCGCGGCCTCGCTGCGCCCCCCCCCGCCCCCCGCCGCCTCGCTGCGCCCCCCCCCCCGCCGCCTCGCTGCGCCCCCCCGCGGCCTCGCTGCGCCCCCCCGCCCCCCCGCGGCCTCGCTGCGTCCCCCCCGCCCCGCGGCCTGTCCTCGGGGACCCGAGACACCCCGGCGCGCCCCCCGCCACCCCGCGCCCCGAGGGCCGCCTGCGGCCAGTGGCAGAACCATTCCAGCCGCCTCGGGCGGGGCGGGGCGGGGCCGGGCGGGCCTGGCGGCGGCGTCTTACCTCCTGCTTCCTCTTCCTCCGCGTCCTCTTCCTCCTTTCCTGCCTTCCATTTCCAAAATGGCTCTGGAAGGGCAGGGAGACGATGGGGAACAGTGTTTACAGGGGCGGGAGGAGGCGGCCGCGTGCCGGCGGCCAGGCCGCCCAGCCCCGGGCCCCCGGGCGGCGCGACCCCGGGGCCGAGGACCCCGCGCGGCGCCGAATGGTTCTGTCACTGCGGGGCGACCTTGAGCCCGGCGGGGACGCGCCGCTCGCTCCCGCCGGCCCGCGGGGGCCGCGCCAGCGCTTCTGCATGTGGGGTGAGCCCCCCCGGAGGACACGGCACAGCCCGGGGGGCAGCGCGACGACTTCGGCGGTGGAGCCGAGAACGCTGCCGGACAGCCTGCAGCGCGCAGGGCGGCGCAGCGCGGGGGCCCGGCGGCGGCGAGCGTCCGCCTGGGATCCGGGCGCTCGGTCCGATTCCCGGGCAGGGCACGTGCCCCGGCTGCGGGCTCCATGCCCAGTGGGGGCGCGCAGGAGGCAGCCCATCAGTGACTCTCATCATTGATGTTTCTCTCTCTCTCCCCCTCTCCCCTCCTCTCTCTGAACTCAATAAAGATATATATTTTTTTTAAAAAGAATTATGTGGCCCAAAATGTCAATATAGCTGAGATGGAGAAAAACTAGCACAGGCAGCAATCTGCAAGGAAAAGGAGCCTGAAATAACTGAACTGAAACTATAAAAATACCAAGCATGTTTCTTTTATTCATTCATTCAACAGACATTTACTAAGTGTCACCAACATATCAGGCACTATTGTAGGTGTTGCAGATACAGCAATAAAGGAAACAAGGAAGGGCCTGTTCATCCTGGAACTTACATTTTAATTATGAAAGACAGATGAGCCGGTAAGATATTTTCAGCTACTAATAACTGCCCTCACCCTGCTTATGGTCCTGCAAATTATGACACTGTGGTCACTCTTTGGCTTGTCGCATAGGCTGTCAGTGCTAAACACAGATGGAAAAGAAAGAAAACAGTGGCAGCCTGCCATGGGCCAGGCCTTGTATGGCATCGTGTATGAATGTCACATCGGGCCCATGTGCCAGTCCTCATTTTGACATGAGCTAAGTGGCTTCCTCTTGAGGTGAAGTAGTGTCCCTGACTGAGGTCACACCCAGCTAGAAAGGGAAAGTATCATAGTCAAACCCGGTCCCCACTTTCTCCCAAATTTTGCTCTCTCCTCAAACAGCACCATGTCTGGGCTCCATGCTCTCTGAAGAAGGGACCGGTCTGCTTTATTTATGAGCACAGCCCCGAGTCTGGGCCATGGAAACACTCCAGAAGATATTTGTGGAATGCCTATCTCCCTGCCACACCCCTGCCCCCATTATAGTCTGTGATCTCCCCAGAGGCCAAGGGAAAACTACCTCAGGCCCTGTGACCTTTCTTCACCCCGCATACCAACTCCTGGTACAGACAGGCCGCCTGATCCCCTCCACCAAACATGGAGGTGGATTTTCAGCAAAACAAAAGCAGCTGATGCCCTTGTTTGCGCAGAAAGGGCCCTGGCAATGTATGCACAAGGGCCTATGTTTTTGTGACACTTTAAAAATATCTCTATTATTCTTTTTCTTATTGAGAGCACCAAGACTGTGTAAACCTCAACTTGGATCTGCCCCAGCCAAGTTCAACATAATCATTAGGTCCCTCTATCACTGGATGCCCTTTTTTTAGTTTAATCAAACCCAGTTCCCCTTTTCAAGATCCAGTCTGTTTCTCCCTTCCTTCCCCAAGCCTTTCTTAACCTGTCCCTACCATATGAGAGCTCCGATGACGAAGACCATAATTTCTGATATGACATGCTCAGAGAGCCTTGCCAATTTCTTGACTGGCCCATTCACTTCTATATCTAAATACACTGAGTGACAAACCTAATAGGTGTCTGACAGTCACTAATGTATGAGCAAGTGCTTACAGAAGATGTATATTCAGGTGTACAAGTATAGTCAAGGAGCTAATCATTCAGTCCAAACTTGATAGTTTACTTTAGAATCAACTATATGCTCAACCCAATGTTTCCAATGGCCTAGAACTCCAAATAGCACAGTCTGGGAGATACCAAGGCAGGACACCCAACACGTTAGAGAAAGCAGGGGCCTTATCCATTTGCAGCACGTTTTAAAGGAGGAAATAGCACTGATACAAAACAAAGGTAGTTTTTCGTGATTCCTCTCAAAACAGAAAACATAATGGGATACAGGAAGAAAAGCCTAGTCATGTGACATTAAAAAAACTGATCCTATTGTCATTTTATTTGTAATAAAACCAGTTTTGTTACAACTTTCTTCAATAAAGGTACATAGTTCTTTAAAAAATCAAGTGGTAGCCCAGCCGGCATGGCTCAGTTGTTGAGCGTTGACCTATGAACCAGGGCGTCATGGTTCCATTCCCAGTCAGGGCACATGCCCGGGTTTCGGGCTCGATTCCCAGTAGGTTGTGCAGGAGGCAGCCAATCAATGACTCTCTCATCACTGATGTTTCTATCACTCTCTCCCTCTCCCTTCCTCTCTCTGAAATCAATAAAAATATATTTTAAAAAAAATCAGATGGTAGAATAGTGCATAAAATAAAGACTGAAAGTCCCAAACTCCCACAGTTTCTGGTTTTAATAATTATGAAGATCACTATGTATCTTAGTTTGGTAAGGTTTTAAATTGTTTCTTCAAATTTTTTTGAAATACATATACATTCATATAACACTAAATAATGCAATCATTCCTATCTTCCTCTTGTGAGCAGAGGGTTAACATGAGCCTTGGATGCTGGAGGCCATCCTGACACTGACCTTGGCCTTCCACTGCTCCGTGTCCTTGAAAGGACTGAGGGAAAACGGGAGTGGTGGGTTGGCCTCACTGGCTGTGTGGAATTTGGGCTGTGTGGAATGCAGGCCTTGGGCCTCTGGGACTAGGGAGTCATTACAGATTTGCAAAAGAATGGGGGTAGCTTCTGTGAATCAAGGGGATCCCCCCACATACTTTGACCCTCATCTTTGTTAGCTACAAGCACCCCATATGGGTGAGAGGCCAAGCTGTGTGCTTGGGTAGCTGCTGAAGCTCCCAATGAGATGGAAGTGCTGCATCTGCTCTACTGTGTCCTGTGGGCTAGAGATCAGCATAGGATGAGGCCAGCGGTGCACAATCAGGGTGATTCCAGAACACAGCCCCACCCTCCAAATGCCCCCAAACCTGCCAGTGGACATTTGTCACAGCCTGAAGACATTTTGGTTGTCACAATCAGATAGCAGACAGAGGCAAGGGATGCTGTTAAACACCCCACAATGCACAGGACAGCCCTACAACAGTTATCTGACCCAGATGTTAGCAGTGTCCAGGTTGAGAAGCTATATTAGACTAAAACATACTTATTTCTTCAGCATCTCTCTGCCAATGGCCAATGAATCTGTAACCACAGCTACGATCCTGCCCCCAAGAGGTCAAAAGTAGACAGGGTTTCTTGACATCCATGATATGAAGGATGAGGCAATTAACACATCATGCTTCTTCCACTACGCATCTTTCACTACACTCTGTGTGATGTAAGTTATATTTTTGTTGGTATTTTCAAAAATTTTATACTCTACCTTAAAATTACAACTATGTTTACAATGTTTTGTCACAGGTTCAGTCTATAACAGAAAGTCAATAATTTTTTAAATCTTCCATTTTCTTTTTACATAAACAAAAGACCCACATTTTAATTTGAAATTTTTTTCTTCAAAAAAGAATTATTATTTGTCATTTTAAAATGCAGCTAAAAAAAGTAAAACTGGTGCTAAAAATGTTGACATAAAAAGTGGAGCAAAATAAAAGATTAATTTTTTTTTTAGAGGAAATGCAGTTAAATTGAAAAAATTCATAAAATAATAAGCAATCAAAATTAAAAGTATTAATCACATAATTATAAACTTCTAAAGCCAACAGGTAAGCAGAATGGGATGGAATTGGCTGGTCTTTGTAAACTCTGGAAAGTATAGGTGTTAGTAACCTTGAAAGTAGGGATCCTTTAAAAACAGCAACGTCATCCCTATAGACATGGATTCAGTAACTTATCCTTAATTGTTTAAAAGTTTATTGTTAAAAAGGAAGCCATGCAAAAACTATTCTTTGCCTAAAAATGTGGTTAGAAATCATGTTCTCCTTAGATGGACTTATATTTTACTCTATTTTTGAATTATCAAATGTAAAGTTGAAAACCACGTAATTATAAAAGTATAGCCTAGTAGTCAGTGACTGCAAACTCTACAACTTAACTGATGCAAGTGAAATAAAATAGTAAACTGGACTCAGTGGCTATCACTTCTGTCACTTCCTACCTATGGTTCTCAATTTCATTCATCAACTATTGTTCACTTTATCAAAATAAACAGACATTTGTGGCTAATGACTAAGTCAAACCAAAATAGAAAGTTTTAACTTTAAACAGGTATAGTCTTCACCTATTCATAGCCTTGTGTTTTAGAACACCAACTCCTGTAATCACAATCAGTTAATCCATTTTTTTCTTTAAAATAAGCAGGGGATTGGGGTGGGACGGGAAACATAATGAGCACATCACATTAAAATAGAATTTTCTATACATTATATCCATTCTTTACCATCTACTAATGAGACATTAAACTTCAGAGTAGAGTTTCACCAGGATATAATTTTTTTTCTAGAGTTGTTTTGGAAGGCAGCTATGCTCACCACTACACCACCAACGCTAGAGTTGTTTTGAATAAAATATAGTCAAGAGATGTTCTGGAAGAAACTTGATTTTTACCAGGATAGGTTAATTTCATCCAGAAGTAACAACTGTGAGACAAAAATAGGTCATTGAAATGACCTATGAAAATGTATTTTCAAGACAGAAATATAACCTACATGAAAAATTGTAACACTGAGTTCTAGAAACACATTTCAAGAGGGCATCTGAATAGAGTGAAAGTTCAGATCTGACATAAAATCTTATTTTTTTAATACTTCAATTCTTTGTCACTTAATTCTATTATGGAAGCCATAATCTGTTAGAGGCCTCATTATTTAAACTGTGATAAAAAAAAAAAAAAGCATAGAGCTATACCTAGGTTTATAGGAGAATGGTTTCGTTTACTTTCAGAATTGACCGGGCACGTTTCAAAACCTGAACTACAAGGTTTATAGCAACCAGGAAAACAACTTGGTTCTCTTTACTTTTTAAAAATTTTTATATGTTTTTATTGATTTCAGAGAGAGGAAGGGAGAGGGAGAGAGAACTAGAAACATCAATGATGAGAGAGTCATTGATTGGCCGCCTACTGCATGCTCCCTGCTTCGGATCGAGCCCAAAACCTGGGCATGTGCCCTGACCAGGAATTGAACCGTGACCTCCTGGATCATAGGCCTGTGTTCAACAGCTGAGCCATGCCCAGCTGAGCAATTTGGTTCTCTTTAAAATATCTCAGATTTGAGAGATCCAAGATGGTGGCATATTAGGTGGAAGCTATACTTACCTCTTTCCAAGGCCAAACTGGAATTACAACTAAAGTATAGAAAAATAATCTGGAATAGCCAACTGAAGACTAGCTGGAGAGAAGCCTTATAACCAAGGACTTACAGGGGAGGCCACATAGAGACTGGCGGAGAGGTGTGAGAGTGCTGCCAGTCACTCACGGTAGCAGCCGAAGTTCTGGAGGGATATCTCAGCTGTGGGGGGTTCCTCCTGAGAAGTGTGGGGTCTAAACCCAAAGCCAGGCTCCCCAGTCCTGAGCACCAGAACCAAGAAAGTTGCCCACATAACATCTGGTTGTGAAAAGCAGTGGGGTTTCTGTCTGCCAGGGAAAGACGGCTAGAAATGCAAGCACTTCCTTGAAGGGCCAACACACAAAATTTCGTTCTCAGCCATTCACCCTGGGTTCCAGCAGAGGAAGGGCAGAGTGGACTAGAACTGTGTGAAGAGAGTCTGGGGTTGGTGGCTCTTGGAGAGAGCTGAGAGGTCAGCTGCCAGGATGCCTGTGTGCTGAGTCATTTCCCCACACTTCAGAAGCCATCTTTCTCAGACAGAATTCCTCTCCATGCAGCCTAGGGAAGCAATAGCCCCACACACTGGAAACCCTCTCTCCCCATCCTGTGGAGCTTATGCCTGCTGAGGAGTAGAGCTCGAGGCTCTTTAAGCACCTGAGCCTAAAAGACAGCATGCAGGCAGAGGAGGATCTCTGGGGGCCTTGAGAGTTTTGCTGACCTGCCCCTGGGCCTGGTGCTAGTAAAAGCAGACCTTGGTGCACAGCTTGGTCCTTTCTGCATGCACTCAGGCCTAGCAGAGGGAGTCATAAGCTGTGGATTGCTGATAGCTTCAAACAAGTTACCCAGGGCCAGTCACAGACAGTGTCTGACACTGACCTGCACCAGAGTCCCTCCAAAGCGGACCAGACCCAATATACCCAGTGGCCAGCTTCAGACAACAACAGAGCAGGAACCAATAAGCTTCACAAGCAGCATATCCACAGGCAGAGATCTTGACAGGCACCAAACCCTGCTGAGGTGAATTCTGCTTTGTGTGATCAGTACCTAGCAGTTTGCATGCTGTGTTGGGAGCTGAGCCTCACTGTCAGACAGCCAGAAGGCTGATCCCATGCACTGACTGTCCAACAGCAATCAAGACTCCATTACAACAGGAAGGCCCACATAATGTGCACAAGGGACATTCGCAGAACATCCAGCTCAGGTGATCAGGGAGACTGTGCCACTGGGTCCCACAGGTCACCTCCTACATAAGGCCACCCAGCCAAAGCTGAGAGTCACAGCAGATCTACCTAATACATAAAAACAAACACAAAAAAGCAGCCAAAATGGGTAGAAAAAGAAACAGGCCCCAAATGAAAGAATAAGAGAAGTCTTCAGAAGAAGAGCTAAAGGAAACAAGGTAAGCAATTTATCAGATATAGAATTCAGAGTGATGATTATAAGGATGCTCGACAGCATGAAAAAAGACATAGAACCATAAAAAAGGATGAGTCAGAGAAGAAGAATGCCATATCTGAAATAAAGAATACACTGCAAGCCCGGCCACGCATGGCTCAGCGGTTGAGCGTCCACCTAGGATCCAGGCGATCAGGGTTCTGTTCCTGGTCAGGGCACATGCCCAGGTTGTGGGCTCAATCAATGACTCTCTCATCATTAATGTTTCTATCTCTCTCCCTCTTCTTTCCTCTCTCTGAAATCAATAAAGATATATTTAAAAAAAAAAAATACACTGCAAGATGCCCTAGCCAGTTTGGCTCAGTCATTAGAGCATTGACCCATGGACTGAAGGGTCTCAGATTTTATTCCAGTCAAGGGCACACACCTCAGTTGCAGACAATCCTGGCCCCAGCTGGGGTGGGTGCAGGAGGTAACCAATCAATGTGTCTCTCACATCAATGCTTCCCCCCTCCCTCCCTCCCTCCCTCCCTCCCTCCCTCCCTCCCTCCCTCCCTCCCTCCCTCCCTCCCTCCCTCCCTCCATCTCTCCACCCTGTCCCTTCCACTCTCTCTGAAAAGCAATGGAAAAAATATCCTTGGGTGAGAATTTAAAAAAAAAAGAATACACAGAATGCTTGATGAGGATCAAATAAGCAATTTGGAAAACAAGGTAGAAAAAAACACCCAATTAAAGCAGCAAAAAAAAAAAGAAAAAGAATTAAAAAAAAAGGATAGTATAAGGGACAAATGAAGCATAACAATATCCACATCATATGGGGTACCAGAAAGAGAAGAGGTAAAGCAAGGGAATGAGAACCTATTTGAAGAAATAATAAAAGAAAATTTACCTAACCTGGTGAAGGGAAAAAGACATACAAGTACACAAAGCACAGAGAGTCCCAAACAAGATGGACCCAAAGAGGCCCACACCAAGACACATTATAATTAAAATGGCAAAAGTCAAAGAAAGAGAGAATCTTAAAAGCTGCAAGAGAAAGGCAGTCAGCTACCTGCAAGGAAGCTCCCATAAGACTGTCAGCTGATTTCTCAACAGAAACATTTCAAGCCAGAAGGGATAGGCTTATAATATTCGAAGTGATGAAAAGCAGAGACCTACAGCCTAGACTGCTTTAGCCAGCAAGGCCATCATTTAAAATTGAAGGAGAAATAAAGAGCTTCCCAAACAAGAAAAAGCTAAAGCAGTTTGTTACCACGAGACCAGTATTACATGAAATGTTAAAGAACCTGCTTTAAGACAAAGATGAAAACAGAGACAAAGAAAAAGATAAGGAAGATGATGAAGAGGAGAAGAAAGGGGAAGAAGAAAAAAAGGAGGAGGAGAAGGAGGAGGAGGAAGGGGAGGGGGAGGGACAACACAGTTAAAAAAAATAAAATGGCAATAAATATGTACCTATCAATAATCACTTTAAATGTAAATGGCTTAAGTACTCCAATCAAAAGACATTAGATAGCTGAATGGATAAGAAAGCAAGACCCACGTATATGCTGCCTTCAAAAGACCCACCTCTGAACAAAAGATACACACGAACTAAAAGTACAGGGATGAAAAAAGGCATTTCATGCAAATGGAACAAGGGAGGAAAGGCTGGGGTTGCAATACTCATACCAGAAAAAATAGACTTTAAAACCAATGCTAAAGCCTGCCAGCCGGGCTCAGCTATTAAGAATCAACCTATGATCCAGGAGATCTTGGTTTGATTCCTGGTCAGGGCACATGCTGGAGTTGCAGGCTGGAACCCCAGTAGGGGGCATGCAGGAGGCAGCCAATCAATGGCTCTCTCATCACTGATGTTTCTATATCTCTCTCTCCCTCTCCCTTCCTCTCTCTGAAATCAATAAAGACATATATACACACATATATATACACACAGACAATGCTATAGTAAAAGACAAAAAGGACACATGTAATGATAAAGAGAGCAATCGAACAAGATGATATAACCCTTGTAAACATTTATGCACCCAACATAAGAGCAGCTAATTATGTAAAGCAAATCTTGATGGACATAAAGGGAGAGATTGACAGTAATACAATTATATTATGGGAATTTAATAACACACTGACATCAATGGATAGATCTTTCAGACAGAAAACCAACATGGAGGTGGTGGCTTTGAATGACACACTAGATCAAATGGATTTAACTGATATCTTCAGAGCATTTCACCACAAAGCAGTAGAATATACATTCCTTTCAAGTGCACATGAAACATTTTTCTAGGATAGACCACATATTAGGACACAAAAAAAGTCTCAATAAATTTAAGAAGAATGAAATCATATCAAGCATCTTCTCTGAGCATAAAGCTGTGAAACTTGAAATCAATCACAAGAAAACTGAAAAACACACAAAGGCATGGAGGTAAAATAACATGTTACTAAACAATGAATGGGTTAACAATGAAATCAAAGAAGAAACCAAAATATACCTTGAAACAAATGAAAATGAGAACACAAGAACCAAAAATCAGTGGGAGACAGGGAAAACAGTCTAAAGAAGAAAATTTATAGCATTACAGGCCTATCTCAAGAAACAAGAAAAGGCTCAAATAAACAATCTAACTTTACACTTAAAGGAACTTGAAAATGAACAACAAAAAGAGCCCAGAGTAGAAGGAAGGAAATAATAAAGATCAGAGCAGAAATAAATGAAATAGAGACAAAACAACAACAACAACAAAAAAAAACAATACAAAAGACCAATGAAACCAAGAGCTAGTTCTCTGAAAAGATAAACAAGATGGACAAACCTTTAACTAGATTCATCAAGAAAAAAAGAAAGAAGACCCAAATAAATAAAATCAGAAATAAAAGAGGAGAAATAACCACTGACACCAATGAAATATAGGGGATTGTAAGGAAATATTACAAACAACTATATGCCAACAAGTTGGACAATCTGGAAGAAATGGATAAATTCCTAGAAACATACAATCTTCCAAAACGAAATCAGGAAGACTCACAGAATCAGAATAGACAGGTTACAACTAGTGAAATTGAAGCAGTAATGATAATTAAAAAAAAACACTCCCAATAAGCAAAATTCTGGACCGGATGGCTTTACAAGTGAATTTTACTGAACATTCAAAGAACTAACATCTATGCTTCTCAAACTATTCCAAAAAATTCAAGAGGAGTGAAGACTCCCAAGCTCATTTTATGAGGCCAGCATATCCTAATTTCAAAACTGGATAAAGATATGAAAAAGAAAGAAAAGTATACGATAATATCCCTGATAAACATAGATGCTAAAATCCTCAACAAAATATTATCAGGCCTAATCCAGCACATCAAAAAGTTCATATACCATGATCAAGTGGAATTTAATCTGGGGGAGCAGGGTTGGTACAATATCCACAATTCAATAAATGTGATACACCACATACAGAAAATGAAGGATAAAAACCACATGATCATATTGCCCTGGCCAGTTTTGCTCAGTGGTTAGAGCGTCAGCCCATGGACTGAATGGTCTTGAGTTCGATTCAGGTCAAGGGCACATACCTTGGTTATAGGTTCAATCCCCAGTCTCAGTTGGGGCATGTGTGGGAGGCAACCAGTCAATGTGTCTCTCTCACATCGATGATTTTCTCTCTCTCCTTTCCACTCTCTCTGAAAAGCAATGGAAAGAATATCCTCAGGTGAGGATTAACAATAAGAATAAAAAAAAATACACAATCATATCGATAGATGAAGAAAAAGCATTTGATAAAACCCAGCACCCATTTATGATAAAAACTTTCACAAAGTGAGAAGAGAGGAAACACACCTTAATGTAATAAAGGCCATATATGAAAAACCCACAGCCAACAACATACTGAATGGGCAAAAACTAGAAGTGTTCCCTTTAAGACCAGGAACAAGATAGGGATGTTGCTTTCACCTCTCTTATTCAACATAGTACTGAAGTCCTAGCCACAGCAATCAGACAGGAAGAAGAAATAAGAGGCATCCAAATAGGAAAAGAGGAAGTAAAACTGTTATTATCTGCAGATAACATGATACTGTATATAGAGAACCCTAAGGGTTCCACCAAAAATTTACTAAAACTAATAAATGAATTCAGTAAAGTAGCAGAATACAAAATAAATACCGAGAAACTCGTTGCATTTTTATACAGCAATATTAAACTATCAGAAAGGAAAACTAAAAAAAAATCCCATTCACAACTGCTTTAAAAAGAATAAAATGCCTAGGAATAAATTTATTCAAGGATGTAAAACACCTGTGCTCAGAAAATTGTAAGACAATGAAGAAAAAAACTGAAGAAGATACAACTAAGTGGAAGCATATACCATGTTCATGGACAGGAAGAATTAATGTCATTAAAGTATCCATACTACCCAAAGCAATTTACAGATTCAACGCAATTCCTACCAAGATACCAATGGTGCATTTTGCAGAGCTGGAACAAATATTCCAAAATTTGATATGAAAACAAAGACCCCAAATAGCAACAGCAATCTTGAGAAATAACAAAATTGGAGGAACTACACTACTTGATATCAAACTACAAGGCCATAGTGATTAAAACAGCATGGTACTGGCATAAAAAGACATATAGATCAATAGAACAGAATAGAGAGCCCAGAAATAAACCCACACCTTTATAGTTAATTAATATTTGACAGAGGAGGAAAAAACATACAATGGGCTAAAGACAGTCTATTCAATAAATGGTGTTGGGAAAGTTGAACAGATGCGTGCAAAGAAAGTAAAACTAGACCACCTCCTTACTCCACACACAAGAATAAACTAAAAACACATTAAAGACTTAAATGTGAGCCCGGCCAACATAGCTCAGTGGTTGAGCATTGACCCATGAACCAGGAGGTCATGGTTCAATTACCAGTTAGGACACATGCCTGGGTTTTGGGCTCAGTTCCCAGTAAGGGGCTTGCAGGAGGCAGCCAACCAATGACTTTTTCATCATTGATGTTCCTCTCTCTGAAATCAATAGAAAAAACAAAACATATTAAAAATAAGACTTAAATGTTAGACTTGAAACCATAAAAATCCTAGAACAAAACATAGTAAAATCTCGGATATTTCTCATAGCAATATTTTTTCTGATATATTTCCTCGGGCAAGGGAAAAAAAGAAAAAAATAAACAAATGGGACTAAATAAAACTACAAAGTTTTGCACAGCAAAGGAAACCATCAGCAAAATGAAAACACAACCCACTTAATGGGAGAACATAATTGCCAATGATATATCTCATAAGGGGTTAAATGTCCAAAATTTATAAAGAACTTATAAAACTTAACACCAAAAACCCCCCACAAATAATCCAATTAAAAAACGGGCAAAGGACCTGAATAGTCCCTTCTCCAAACAGGATATACAGATGGCCAAGGGACATATGAAAAGTTGCTCTATGTCATTAGTCATGAGAGGGATGTAAATTAAAACCAGAATGAGGTCTCACCTCACACCTGTCAGAATGGCTCCATCAATAAATCAACAAACAACAGGTGCTGGCGAGGGTGTGGAGAAAGGGGAGCCCTAGGGCACTGCTGGTGGGAATGCAGACTGGGGCAGCCACTGTGGAAAACAGTATGGAGGTTCCTCAAGAAATTAAGGTAGAGCTGCCTTATGACCCAGCAATTCCACTTCTGGGAATATATCTGAAGGATCCCAAAACATTAATTTGAAAGAATATATGCACCCCTATGTTCACTGCAGCATTATTTACAATAGCCAATATTTGGAAGCAGCTGAAGTGCGCATCAGTAGATGAGTGGATAAAACAGCTGTGGTACTTTTACAAAATGGAATACTACTCGGCCTTAAAAAGGAAAGTGTTACTCTTTGTGACTATATGGATGGACCTGGGGAGCATTACGCTAAGTGAAATAAGTGAGTCAGAGAAAGACAAGTACCATATGATTTCACTCCTATGTGGAATCTAATGAATAAATTAAACTCACAAGCAAAACAGAGACAGACTCATAGATAGAGAGCAGGCAGGCAGCTGGGGGGTGCTGGGCAGGGTGGAGGGATTGAGCAAAAAAAGAGAAAGAAGCCATGGACACAGACAACAGTGGGGTGATTGTGGGTAGGGGGCATGGGAGGTAAATGATGATGGGAGAAAAAGAAAAATAAATAAAAACATTTCAGATTTGGAAACTCACTGGAACTACAGGATGAGACAAATTCCCACTCTGACCTGCTAGCCCTCATCCCAGTGAACCTCTCGCCCACACACACCAGTTCTGGTCAATTGGACTAAAAAATGTTCAACAGACACAACAGCTTTCATGGAGAAAGAAGAGTCTAGTGGTTAAGACCATAGACCAGAAGTGAAGTCAGGCGCCTGCCCTCTGACCTGACCTTGTGACGTCAGGCAGTTGCCGAAGCCCTCGCTGTCTGAATGCTGGTGTGTGGAGACCATGACAAAAGCAACCCTACTTCACAGGCTTCTGTGAGCCTTTACTAAGAAACTCACACATGACATCTAGTATGGGACACGTAGCACATGGCAACATGCAGCACGTGGCAACTGTTACTGCTAATACAAAAACGGCTCCCCAGGCCCTGTCACTCCTCACGTGTTAGCACAGGCGCTGCAGTCCTCACCCAGGGTTGTGAGGTGATGCTCACACTTCAAGAGCAACACAGGTCTTAAAGGAGAGGCTGAGTTAAGAGCAAGCTTTTCAGCGACAAAGGTGCAAACGTACAAATGATGACCGACACTCAGTAAGGAACACGACCACACTGAGATCAGTGCTGAAGGCGGGGCAGGGCCAGCGGCACCTGCAAGCGGGTTTGGAACCAAGACAGACGACTGACGCTATACGACCTTTCCTGGTCTAAAATGCCAAGACTGAAAGGTGCGTACCGTGTTTAAAAATGAAAGCACAGTCTCGAGTGACAGAACCCACGGGAGGAATGGTCTAAACGTAACAGGAAGTGTTTCTCAAGGAAACCACAGGAAAGCCACACTCGGCCTTCAGTTATGTCCAAACACCCAGAGTCCCTATGCACACAACTCACACAGAGCTCAACCTGACCCAGTTTATTTCATTACGTTTATTCCGAAGAAGTCACAGTAGTAACTGTCACCTGCCACTGTGGAGCACAGGGAAGTTGTTTGATTCTACTAAGTTTTAAACTCTATGCACATGTGATAAAAAGTAGAGGTGGAATTCAGTTTGCTTTGATAACGTGTAGAGAGAACATTAGAGACTGAGTTCTGCCTCCACAAGCCACCTGGCCCGGGCACATCCTTCACTTTACTGCTGGGTAAAATGAGGACATGGGACTAGGAGAGCAAGGCACTGCATCCCTGGAGGATTTTGCAGAGATCATATTGTGTTTCAAAAGTTCTGAATCTGAAGGGCAAGGACTCTCCCCACACTTCTCTGCTCCCTCCCGCCTACCACCTACCCCTTCCAGAATGGATGTAAACCTGCTGGTCCCCTGCAGGCCCCAGAATCTGCAGCAGGACCTCTAGAGCCCTATCAATCCTGCCATCCTGTGGTCCTACCAATTATTGCCAATAGCTCTTCAAAAGTGTGGCTTAGGCCACTCTGATATGAAGATAAGATATGTAGATAAGATACATTGGAAAATTAACTATCATGAACCTCTAGGGCTGTGAACAATCTATCCTGTGGATAGAGTCAATTACTTTAGTATCTTAATTAAGATACAAGACTAGTTGTATTATCGATGATTTTCTGAAAAATGAAACCAAACAGCGGATGGCAGTGTCTTCCACTGTGCTCGCAGGTGTACAAATTCTTACACTCTTAATGCAGCTCCTAACAGCATGGCACGTGCCCCCAGCACAAAACACAATTTACTCTGCCTTAGCAGTAGGTCTGATATTAAAAATCTTTTCAAGAACGTCTACACTCTGATTTCTGCAAAGCAGCACACAATAGTATAACATACATATTTTTTCCCCTACATGATTTTTAAGCTAATTCATGTGTTTGAAATTGCATTTATGAAATGTCTCTAATGTCACGAGAACAACGACAGGAAACTGATCACTAGGGTAAGAAGTTAGGGGACACAATCTTTCCAATGCAGGGGAGAGGGAAGAGCAGGCGCTTTTCCACTGGCTTCTCTAACTTCCAGCGTCAAGCACATACCCTGGGCTTCACGTCACACAGACCTTGCTCAAAGCTGGGCACCACACACGAGGGAACCACGTGAACAGAGATGCACATACTAACTTTCCGGGTCAGCGGATGGCAGCTGTCTCCTATTTTGCCCATAGGTGTGCAGATCCTTATGCTCTTCACCCAGATGCTCACAGCACAGCACATGCCTCTCCCGCACTGGGGGTCCTTGTCACAAGCCTGAAATGAAAGAAGCAAACAGATAAATATAGATGGCGTCAAGGACTCGGTAAAGAAATCTAAAACTAGCAATAAAAAGCACTTTCAATGTCCAACTGCTACAACACAAATAATCACGTACATAAAAAGCTGTGATCTTCATTTGCTTGTGCATATTTACCATAAAATCTAAGCAGAAAAGATCTTCCTAGTTTTTAAAAAATCGCCTAAAAAATGGCTCGCACATTAAATCTTAAACACAACATTTTTAAAAATGAGCTCTCTTTCTAGTGTTTTACTGAATTTGCTTTGAACTTGAAAAAATGAGTCTGTATTAATCGTATACCACACACGGCCACTAGGAACTACACAAGTCAAATCACAAGATTTCATGACAGTTAACTGCAGAAAACATTGGGCCCAGTTTTACAAACGGGATTTAGACGGTCTCTGAGTCCAGCACGACTCACTCAGGTCCATCAAGGCACCAACATAAATTTCAGGAGTGCTCATTTTCCTTTTCAAATATTTGTGTTTTGGTTCATGAGACTTAATGTTTCTCACACCACTGACTTGATTTTCACTATTTCCTCTTTAAAGAAAGAAATCTCATATGTTGAGAGTGGACAGACCAAGACTTTCCCTGTGTTTCTCCTTTTTCCAGGGAGTAACCTGCAAAAAGAAAATAGCTGGCTTAGGCTATGCTCATGTGTACGTTACAAAACCAGGGAACTGTCCTCTCTAAGCTGTCAGAGAAGGCACTGCAGTTGTCAACAGTGATTACTCAAGGCACCTGTTCCCAATGTAAAAATTGTGAATGCATATAATAAAGAATCAACTATGAAGGAATTGTCATACTGTAATAAATATAAACGAACAATGAAGTCTAAACTTCTGTGCTCGAAAGCAGACCTGAGAACTCTCGCTCTCTCTTGGAATCACAGGAGGCAGGGTGTTTTCTCTGGATGGTGTGCAATAATCTATTTTGCTAACAATAAGGTAAAACATCCTGCACTATAAAATATGTAAGAAACTAAAAAGCTTATAATTTAGGCACAAGATTAAATGTACATTTATTGGAAACAACTAAAGCATTCCTTCAAAATTCTTAGTTTTGGGGACTGCCATAACTTCTTAAAATGTAAATATATGGGCACCCCCTTACTCATTACTTTTCATTAAAAGTGATCTTGCTTTAGGCCTGATTTATTTCCCCCACTAAAATTTTTTTGTCAGCCTATTTAAAACAAGTATCTGGACGAAAACTACAATCTCCACCTTGGAGTGTTTGGACATTTACAGGACATGTAAACATTTCCACTTTCCGTCTTTTATCTGAATGCCAGATATCATGCCCATGTGGCCATTCCATTCCATAAATGAGATGTTCAGCACATGATCTTTTCCAATATGGTTTTCAAAAATTGATGTGAACATATAAATCATTTTTAAAATGACTACATATATTACCCAAAACAGTAAATATTTAAAGGTGGAGGTTTCAGGCCATATTTTATTTCAAGACCCTGAATTCTGAAGCCCCACCAATTCTTTTTATAAGCCAATCAAAATCCAGCCAAAAATCTTTTAGAATTCAATCAATCACTTGGATGTTTAATGTCCTGTAGAAATATATCTAGATAAGTTAGTGTTTCGTTTCACTCCAGATGGTTCCTGTCATTGAGACATAACTACATTTCTTTATCGCCCTGCAGCTGTAGAAAGACTTTAAGAGAATTCTCTTTTTGTAACAGTTCAATGACAACAGCACACAGCACACACAACTATATAACAAGCCTCGTCTAAATCTCTCTGTAGATAAACATCCAATGTGATAAAAATTTCATTTTGTAACAAGAAGCTTCAGTTCTTGGAAATATTTACAAAGAATTGCATAGGTTTATATACTTCTAATTAAACCGCAGTTTCCTAACGCCCTTCATCCTTAACCCACCGCTGATCTATTCCAACTGTGTTGTCCTGTGAATGGAACAAAAAGATACTTAAATTACAAAAGAATTTTGGGCTCAGAGGATTAGGAGAAATTTTAAATGAGCCAGCAGGAGAAGAGGGGAAACCATGTTTCCATTCTCATGGATTAGAAAGACCTGTAAAAACTTTTTTTCACCCACACTAGCTGGCTACTGACAAAGCTATTCAAATACATTTTGTAAGAAATCTCTAAGCTAATCTAATAAAATCACAACTCTTACAATTAAGTACCTGCTGGATAGAACCAGACACTGTGGTACCAGGCTTCGGTGGCTCCAAGCCTGCTCGTGAACACGGAGAGCACAGGGCTTCCTTTTCGCAAGACTGAAACCCCCTAAGTGTAAGCGTCGCTGCGTTCCCTGTGCCCCGTCGCTGCAGCCGCCGAAGTTGTATTTAAATCCCGTGATGTGCACTCGGAATGTGGATGAATTTAATGGAGGTGTAACATGATTTCGGGCTTGGAGAAAGGAGGAAAGCAGCTGAGCCACCAGGCACTGCTGCTGTAACGCAGACGACACCGAACTCGGCGCGTGGACGCATCCCTCGGATGCACCCCGAGAACTGCGGGGAGCCGGCGAGGAGCGGCGCCGCGACGCCCCGGGAAGACGCGGTCTCCGGGCCGAGGCATTCACGCGGCCGCCCCCGCAGCTGCCGGAGCGCGGGGCGCTTTGTCAGGACTGGAAACTCACGGGAGACCCCGGGACGCTCAACAACAACAGCAACCAGAACAAGCCCTGGGAGCCTGGAGGGAGCGCCCCTGCGGCTGCTCACGGCGCACCCGCCGCCTGCAGCCCAGTCACTCCAAGGCGATTCCGCGAGGCCCGGCGGCGGGTCCGCACCGCGGGCCAGGGTCGAGACCCGGGGCGCCCCTGCGTTTCCGGGGCCCGCGCGCCTAGGGTTCCGGCTGGAACGTCCTGAGCGGGGCTTGAGGAGACTTTGAGGATCGTCTCTCAGTTGCACAGGACACTGGCCAAGCCCAGGAGGGGGCTGCGGGGAAGGCGCGGGGGGAAGGCGGCGACAGCGGCGGTGAGAGCGGCTCCTCGGTCCCCTCCTCCTCCTTCGGCGGCGGGGTCTAAGGGCGCCCCGGGCCACCGAGAGTCCGGGCGCGGGGACCCCGCGGCCCCGCCCTCCGGCTCCCTCCCGGCCCCGGGCCCGCGGGCGCGCCGCGGCGGACAGGTGCGCGGGCTCTTACCCCGGTGATGACGGCGGCGCCTGCGGGAGGCGAGAGCAGCGGCGGCAGCAGCAGCAGGAGCAGCAGCCGGGCGCAGCGCGGGGTCCCCATGGCGCCTTCGGCACTGGCGCCCGTTGGGGCGGTTGGGGGCGCGGAGCTGCGGGCGGCGGGCGGCGGCCGCGAGCCTCCGGGCGGTTATAAGGCGGCGCGGCCGTGACTCAGCCCGTGGCGCTGCCCGGCACACCCCGCCCCCCGCGCACGCGAGCCCACCGGCCGGCGCCCCGGGCGACACGTGCCGGCGCCCCGCGCCCCGCCTCGGGCGCCCCGCGGGCAGCGGGAGGAGCCCGCGCCCGCCGCCGTCTCCGCGCGAGACTCGCCGCCGCGCCTTTCGCACGCGCGGGGCCGCAGTCGTGGGCTGAGACTCGCTCGCTGCTGTCCTCGTTTCCGAAGCGACACGTGCTCGGGGCCGGCCGCCTGCAGCTCGTGCGTTCCGCAGATGTTTACGGAGCGCCCACTACCTGCCGGGCGCGGCGGGCACGCGGGGGGGCGCCCGCGCGGGGGAGCCGGGCCTCTGGGCGCGGCCGTTCGCCCCGCGGGTCTGCGCCGGCCGCCGTGGGCCAGGTGCCCCCCGCGCTGTGCCCCCGGCCCCGCCACGGAGAAGGCCGGCGCCGAGCAGAGGCGGGAGCCGCGGAAGACGCGGCAAGAACAAAAGGAGGGCCGCCGCCCCAGCCGCAGCCCGAGGACGTGCGGGGCTGCCCTTCAGCCCCGGGACCCCCGTGCATTGCTGTCAGTTCAAATGCTTTCCCTTTATGCTCACATCTGCTCCGACCCCCCCCATCTCTCTCTGTCTCTCTGTCTCTGTCTGTCTCTCTGTCTCTCTCTCTGTCTCTCTCTGTCTCTGTCTCTCTGTCTCTCTGTCTCTGTCTCTGTCTCTCTGTTAGTCTCTCTCTGCCTCTGTGTATGTCTCTCCGTCTCCCTCCCCCCCTCGGATTTTTCGCACGAGCCCTGCCCCCTCTCCAGGTCGCGCGGGCGCCTGGCCGAGCTCCCTGGACGCCGCGGAGGGAAGCGAGCGCGCGGGGTTCGAGCGCCCGCCCCCGAGGCCCAGCGCGGCTCCGGCCGCTCCTCGCCCGCCCAGGACGCCGCCCTCGGGCCTTAGAGACGCCGCGGCGCCGCGCGGTCCTCCCCGGGGCCCCTGCGCCCCAGGCACCCCGACAGGAGGAGGGGCAGGTTTGCCCTCCATCTCAGAGCCGAGCCCAGCGCCGAGAGCTCCAGCCTGTTTCTCTTCAACAAATGTGATCAGGAGACTGCTTAGATGTGACCACACCAAACTTGCTTGCGCCACAATTTTGGGAAGCACGGCTCTCCCTAAATCTTCGGAATCGCAGGCTTTCCCGGGTCCCTTAAGGGCCACAGCCTTTTGAAAAGCAGATGCGTCTTTCAGGCTCTAATAAATACAGTGAGGAGAACGGAGACAAAGTTACTGTCAGACTGTGGGGCTCCCTCGTGCCAAAGCATTCAGACTAAATGTGGAAAGAAAGAAAAAAAGAAAGCGGGCAAGTATCCGAACGTTTCAAACAGCTGAATATTTGGAAAACCAAATCTTTGACTGATTCTAAAAACCCTTTCCCCCTTTTTCATGTTTCATAATGTTCTCAAACAAACAAAAGAATCAAACTTTAAAAAAATTGTTAAAATTGGACTCAGTAATAAGTGGAAACAGTAGCAAGTGGCAGATTGGTGGAAAGTTTCCTTTTCCAGTCTCCATGCCAACGCTAGCACGGGACTGCTGCTGGGTAAATGTAAAAACCAGTCAACATTCCTACATTTTAAAAAATGCTCCATTTCCTACTTGCTAGTATTGAATGCCAGCCTGGGCAGTCCCCGCTTCCCCACACGTAGGGGACAGGGTACATACGTCTTACAAGGAAAATCAGACTTCAAAAGTGGATGGCTTCCTACATGCTGTTTGGAAAACAATCCTCATAAGGCTGTTTTGAAACAAGGTTGGAAACACTTAAAAACAGGGTTGGTTTGGTTTCATGTTTCCTTTGATCATGCTGTTTCTTTTAATTGGTTTAATGCTCTGGAGGAGAAATGAGGCCCCTGATATAACAAATCTTTGCATCCACGGCCAAGTTAGGAAGTTGAAGCCTGAAAGTTGGTTCCATTTTATAAAGGGGAGATGAAAGGCTGAATCTGGGTTAGTTCATAAGAATGAGTGAGGCAGGAAGGCCAACCACCAGCACTGAAACAGAACTTGCAGAGTTCTGCGGGTCCTGCTCCATTTCTTACTGCGGCCTGTTGACACGGCGATGCCATTAGCCCAGCCCAGAGGTGGCGTGTGAGGGGCGCCCAGTTCTGTGTAGTGTAGAGTGCAGACATTTGTAGCAGCCGTGAAGCTTGGCTGAATGAAAGGGGCGGTACAGGAAAGTCCATGGGGTCTGGCATTTGTGAATCTCATGAGCTGGACTGGAATCCTGAGTGACCATTGAACAAGTTACTTAACCTTTCTAAGCCTCTATTTCCTCACCCATAACATGGATATAAAATGCTAACCTCATGGGTTACAACCTCCATGGAGTTAGAGAGGGTGATACCTGTGAAGTGGTCCTAGGGCAGACTGGGAGCCCTGTTAGAGTGACCTCTTATCAAGTCCTGTTTGGTGTCCTCTGCAATTTCTGCCAACACTGATAAAGTTATTTTTGCCTTTCCCTCCGGATTAGATTATGTGCTCCTTAGGATCCTGTGTCTAGCTTCCCACACATCCTTCTTGGCACATAGCACAAGGATAGGCATGTTAGCAGGCCTCTCAGCAAAAGATTGACCATCAGCAGGAATATGTCCTTTGGAGGACAGTCCAGAGACAGGTCACAAGCAAATGACAGACAGTGTAGATACACATTTAATTTACATGAATGGATTAAACGTAGATCAAAAAGCTGGGGGCAAAGATCCTTTACCTCATGCCGGTGATTAGCCTGCCATTCTACTCAGTGGACATGTGGCTGAAGTGAGGTGAACTGGAGGACACAAACCTGTCTTGTTGCCCCTACAATAAGACCCTCTGGGACCCAGGCTGGTGAGGGATCCATCTCAACATGCGCTTCGTGATTGCCAGTGTAGGGTTTATAGTGGGTTAAATTGTATCCCCCCAAAAAGCTATTTTCAAGTCCCAACCCCAAGTACTGTACCTGTGAATGTGACCTTATTTGGAAGTAGGGTCTTTGAAGATGTAATCGATTTAAGGTGAGGTCATACTGGATTAGGGTGGACCTTCAACCTAATGACTGGCATCGTAAAAGAAAGGAGAGGGAGATTTGGACACAGAGACACAAAGGAGACACATACACAGAAGAGCACCATGTGCGGATGGCGGCGGAGATTGGAGTGATGCGTCTACAAGCCGAGGAATGCCAAGGATCGCTGGCAACACCAGAGTCGAAAGAGGGAAGGAAGGACCCTCCCCTAGAGCCTTCAGAAAGAGCACAGCCTCGTGGACTTCTAGCCTCGAGAGCCGTGGGGGAATATGTGCCTGTTGTTCTAAGCCACCCTGTTGTGGTAATTTCTTGTGGCAGCCACAGGGTGCCAGCACAGGTGGGTGGAGCCTCCAAACGCCTCTTCCTGGAATTGATGCCCATCACTTCTGTCAGGTTTTGGTGGCCAAGCAAGTCACATGACTAGTCTGCAAGGGGATGCACAAGGCAAGTCTACAGTACACTCTGATTTCTGAGGAGAACCAGAAATGTAGCGAATAACGCTACCTTATAGGAAAGGAATCAGTCGTGGCTTAGACTCCTTAATGAGTGTAATGAACTTCTTATGATACGATAATTATTATAAATGATAATTGAGTATTTTCTTTGCACCCTTTTTTTTAGTTCAGTATTTCTTATACTAGAATTATACAAAGACTCTGAAAGAGTAAATGTTTAAGCTGATATTTTCTTTCAGGTGAGTAGTAAACCATGATTCATTCATTCATTTAACTAAGTACTTACTATGACCAGATGTTGTTGGGGATACTGGGGGTACAGTGGTGAGCAGATGGACATGAAGCCAGGCCCCTAGAAGTGGACATGAATCAAGTAATCATACGATTATATGATTATGAGACTCTTGCTTTAGATAATAAAGAAGATGAGTCTGGAGTTTCTCTACTGCTTCTCAGGTCAAATTAGTTACCACCAAATATATTATGGCCTATACTCTTTCATTTATCAGTGTAATCCCCATGCTTCCTGATGGCCCCCTAGCATGTTCACTGTGTCACAGACATTCTCATTGCAGTTGTCTGTTACATAGTAGCAGCTCAACAAGGATACTGCATGTCCAGGGACTTGGGAAACAAGGGCAACACTGTATGCTTGGCTGTGGTCTGCAGCTGGAAGCCTGAACCGTTCTCCTCAACCATACAAGTGAAGAGCACTTCTAGTGTTCTCGTATGTGAAGCTCTAGTTTCAAAGTGAGTCCGGCTTGCTTGAGGACTTATCTTTTTGTGTATATTCATATGACTTTTAATTATTGTTGCCTAATAGGTGGGCCCAGTAATTTTATACCTGGGTCCCATTTGTCTTTTTGTAAATAATTTTCATTTAGATGGATTAAAAAAATTAAATATTCTTTGATTTCTTTATCTTTAGCCTTTAATCACTGTACTATTACACAGTGGCTTTTCTTATTAACAAACTCATAATATGCGTCTGAAATAACATTTTTGAAATAATAATTATGCTTTAAATGTGACATAGAAAAAGTGGAGTTGCTTTTGTAATTCTAAATGAGACATCTATTTTAATCTATTTCAATGCTGATGATTTCTCTTTATTTTTAAAAATAAACCATCATGCTTCAATTTGAAAGCCAATTACTTATAAAGGCACTAAAATAATTTGGCCTATTCAAGTGATAATGTACAATAAAGTTTACCTATTTTTTACAGTTGAAATATTAATCCAGGAGAAAGAGTTTTCTTAAAACAATTAGTATAAAATGCATTTGAAATAATATGAGGGGTCAGGTGGAACATTGGGTTCTGAAAGATTTAGGCTTTATTCATTATAATGCTGAATGTATCTAATATTTATTTTTGGCATTGCAGATGGGCCTCGTACTTCATTAAAAGGAAGAGGTCGTTATGCACATCTGTAGCATACTTGGTAAATTTCCAGAGAGAAATCTCATGAGGTAAATACTTTTCTTAAGATAAAAACCAGGGGTAGGTATATTATTCTTTTAGCTTTTATAAAAATAAATTTCATTTAACTATTGGTTTTTTCCCCTAAATTTGAATCATATTTGTTTTTCTACAGGGAAAAGGGCTTGACATAATAAAGTATCTAGTTATAGAAATTTATAGACACAGACCAGTTAGCAGAGCCTCAATTTCTAAACGTAAAGGCTGGCTCTGTTTATGCTCTGCACATGGTAGGTGCTCAATAAATCTCAATGATTCTTGTATAATACCCCCAGTTACACTGTGGGGTAGCTACTATCATAATCCCGATTTTACAGATGATAAAAGTGAGATGTAAGAAAAGTGAGATGGAGAGATTAACTATGTTACACAGTATGAATTGTGCAACTATGAATCACAATGACCTCTATGTAGTGGAGCTGGGCTTCAACCTGGGTTAGTCTGATGCCAAATGCTGAAATGTATCACTTCTCCTATCTATATGCTTTACTTAAATATTGCCATAAAAATTTAGGTAACCAATAACCAGAAGCAAGAAATTATGACTGTGGTGTGGATTTTCCTCAAACTCATCTTAAAACCTCTTACCTCTACCTCTACCTCTGCTTCTGTCTCTACCTCTACCTCTCTCAGCAACTCAAAGATCAAGACTTAAAATTGTAGAGAACAAGTACAATTCTACACATGTGCCTTTTTGTTTAGGGGGCTTTTTTCCCCAGAGAGATTCTCTGAAGAACAGGCTTAGAAGAGCTATTATATTTTTTTGTAAAGGAAACAGGCAATCAACATTTCTGTTCTGCAGGTTCATTTGTCAGAGTTCTAAGAGAAAATTGGTACCTCTCTCCTAATAAGATAAGTGCCTATAAAGGCATCCTGCTTGCCCTTTTAGGCAGAAGTGTCAGTAGGAGGCTGATGATTCACAGCGTCTGCCAATGAGTATTTCTCCTTAGAGAAATATTGGGTTTTATGATCAAATAATTTTGAAGACCTTTTAAGTAGTCATAATTTGTATCAACACATTAAAGGCCTTGAGAAGTCCTTTAAGGAGAAAACAACCCAGCTTGGTGCACCCCAGATTTTCTAAAATATTTGGCCACAGAGCACTTTTTGCTCATGTCAGGGATAAAATTTAGGGAAATTGAAATACCATATCTTGACCATGTGCAAGCCTTAACAAAAAACCCACTAAATTAAGATTGTGTTTTTGAATATGTGGCCAGTCTTGGATGATCTCATCATCAATCAAATACAAGGAGTGTTAAGATATTATAATTCATCAAAGTTGCTTTACAGATGAGGAAACTGAGAATCAAAAGATCTCATCTCATAGGAACTAGGAGACAGAGCTGGGATTGGGCCATGGTTCTCCTGTCTCTTAGCTCAAGTTTTTTTTTTATATATGTGCATTTCTTTGAGGTATGGGTACCATTTACAAAACAGTTATAAACACGTTTTCCAAAACCAGGAGACTAATTTATGGAGACTCCTGCTCTGTAGGTTGAGTCATTGCAATTGCTGGTTCCACTGTCCCTACAGTGAGAGATGACCACCAAATTGTACATTTGATGTTAAAGCACCCTTGGACTCTGTCCACTGGTGTCATTTGCCCTTCGCATAGCCTGGCAGAGCTCGGGTTTGCTAAATGTATATGGTATCATCAGCCTTTGGCCCATGAAATAACAAAAACAATAGCATAGGCTTGAGGAGGAGGGGTTGGAAAATTAGCTTTGATGGGATAAACCCTCACATTCGCACTAAGTGGTAAATTGCTAACTCATCTTGTGTTTACTTCTAAAATGTTTTCAAGCTGATAAATGTATTTCACTGCAATGAAAATATTCCCAAGCCCTAGCCAATGATCCATAGTAACTGTGCTTTCCTGACCTGATTACAGCATTCTCCCCTCCATTTTCTCTTGTGTTTGTCTGTTTAGTAATAGATTCCCATCATACTAGCTAGAGGCGGAGAAGTAAGGAGAGGGAGAGGGGTCAGGATATGAGTTTCCTTGAATGCTTTCGGTACAAGTGTTTTCCTTGCACAGTGGATGGAGATCCAGAACCCTGCATGTCTAGACTAAGGGGATCACAGTCCTCCTTAAAGTTGACAAAAACCCCCAAATCCTATTCAAGCGATTTCAGTTATTTAGTCATTTAAAAATTTTTTAAATTTATCTTTATTGTTGAAAGTATTACAGATGCCCCTCTTTATTCCCCCCATTGACCCTCTCTGCCCACTCCCACCCCATCCCAAGGCTTTCACCACACTGTGGTCTGTGTCCATGGGTTATGCATACATACATATAAGTTCTTCGGTTAATCTCTTCCCTCCCCACCCCACCCCATCCACCTTTCCCTTTGATATATGTCAGTCTGCTTCATGCTTCAATGTCTCTGGGTCTATTTTGTCCATCAGTTTGTTTATTAGATTGATAGTTGTCTTCCTCAGACTGGCTTATTTCACTTAGCATAATACTCTCCAGGTCCTTTCATTCTATCTCAAAGGGTAAAGATCCTGCTTTTTTATAGCTGCATAGTATTCCATGGTGTAAAGGCACCACAATTTTTTTTTATCCACTCACCTACTGATGGGCACTTGGGCTGTTTCCAGATCTTAGCTATTGTAAACTGCGCTGCTATGAACATAGTGGAGCATATATTCTTTCTGATTAGTGTTTCAGGATTCTTAGAATATATTCCTAGAAGTGAGATCACTGGGTCAAATGGCCATTCCATTTTTAATTTTTTGAGGACCCTCCACACTGTTTTCCATAGTGGCTGCCCCAGTCTGCATTCCCACCAGCAGTGTGCTAGGGTCTCCCCTTTCCCCACACCCTCACCAGCACTTGTTTGTTTGATGGAGCCATTCTGACAGGTGTGAAGTGATAGCTCATTGTGGTTTTAATTTGCATCTCTCTGATGATTAGTGACTTTGAGTATTTTTTCACATGTCTCTTGGTCATCTGTGTGCCCTCTTTATTTTTTTTAAAAATATGTCTTTATTGATTTCAGAGAGAGGAAAGGCAAGGGAGAGAGAGAGCTAGAAACATCAATGATGAGAGAGTCATTGATCGGCTGCAGCCCGCAACCCGGGCATGTGCCCTGACCAGGAATCGAACCCTGATCGCCTGGATCCTAGGTCAATGCTTAACCGCTGAACCACGCCTGGCCGGGCTGTGTGCCCTCTTTAGAGAAGTGTCCACTCAGGTCCTTTGCCCATTTTTTAATTGGATTGTTTGTCTTCCTCTTGTTGAATTGCATGAGTACTTTGTATATTTTGGAAATTAACCCCTTTTCAGATGTATCATTGGCAAATATGTTCTCCCACACAGTGGGCTCCCTTTTCATTTTGATGCTGGTTCCCTTTGCTGTGCAGAAACTTTTTAGTTTGATGCAGTCACATGTGTTTATTTTTTCCTTTGTTTCTCTTCCCCTAGACAATGTATCTGAAAATTCTGCTACGCAAAATGTCCGACATTTTGTTGCTTATGTTTTCTTCTAGGATTTTTATGGTTTCATGACTTACATTTAAGTCTTTTATCCATTTTGAATTTATTCTTGTGTATGGTGTAAGGTGATGGGTCTAGTTTCATTTTTTTTTTTTTTTGCATGTACCTGTTCAATTTTCCCAACACCATTGATTGAAAAGACTGTCTTTACTCTTTTGTCAAATATTAATTGAGTGTAATGTCTTGGGTTGATTTTTGAGTTCTCAGTTCTGTTCCATTGATCTATATGCCTGTTCTTGTACCAGTACCAGGCTGTTTGATTACAGTGGCTTTGTAGTATAACTTGAAATCTTGTATTGTGATCCCACCAATTTTGTTCTTCCTTCTCAAGTTTGCTGCAGCTACTCGGGGTCTTTTTGGGTTTCATATAAATTTTTGGAGTGTTTGTTTTACATCTGTGAAATATGCCGTTGGTAATTTAAGAGGCATTGCATCGAATCTATAGTTTGCTTTGGGTAGTATGAACATTTTCATGATGTTAATTCTTCCAATCCATGAACATGGTATATTCCTCCACTTCTTTATCTCCTCCCCCCGCCCCCAATATCCTGTAGTTTTCTGAGTACAGGTTTTTTACCTTCTTGGTTAGGTTTATTCCTAAGTATCTTAATTTCTTTGTTGCAATGGCAAATGGGATTGTTTTTTAGTTTCTTTTTCTGGGAGATTATTGTTGGTATATAAAAAATGCTATCAATTTCTGGGTGTTAATTTTGTATCCTGCTTCATTGCCAAAATCATTTGTTAAATCTAGTAGTTTTTTGGTGGAGTCCTTAGGGTTTTCTATGTGCAATATCATGTCATTTATGAATAATGACAGTTTTACTTCCTCCTTTCCAATTTGGATACCTTTTATGTTTTCTTCCTGTCTGATCACTGTGGCAAGGGCTTCCAGTACTATGTTGAATAAGAGTGGTGAGAGTGGACACCCTTGTCTTGTTCCTTTTCTTAAGGGAAACACTTATTTTTTGCCCATTGAGTAAGATGTTGGCTGTGGATTTGTCATATATAGCCTTTATTCTCCCTTTGCTGAGAGTTTTCATAAAAAATGGGTGTCAGATTTTGTCTAATGCTTTTTCTGTGTTTATTGATATGATCATGTGATATTTGTCTTTCAGTTTGTTTATGTGATGTATCTCATTAATTGATTTGTAAATATGGAACCAACCTTGCATCCCTGGAATAAATTCCACTTGGTGTATGATCTTTTTAACATATTGCTGGATCCAATTTGCTAATATTTTGTTGAAGATTTTAGCACCTATGTTTATCAGGGATATTGGCCTGTAATTCTCTTTGTTTGTAGTGTCTTTATCTGATTTTGGAATTAGGATAATGCTGGCCTCGTAAAAAGAGCTCAGAAGTGTTCTTTCCCCTTGGATTTTTTGGAATAGTTTGAGGAGTGTGTTAGTTTCTTCTTTGAATGTTTGGTAAAACTCCCCTGTGAAGCTGTCCGGACCAGGGCTTTTGTGTGCTGGGAATTTTTCGATTACTGTTTCAATTTCATCAGTAGTTATCAGCCTATTCAGGTTTTCTGATTCTTACTGATTCAGTTTTGAAAGATTGTATTTTCTAGGAATTTGTCCATTTCATCCAGGTTGTCCAGTTTGTTGGCATATAGTTGTTCATAGTATTTGCTTACAATCCTTTGTATTTCTGTTGGATCAGTTGTTACTTCACCTCTTTCATTTCTGATTTTGTTTATTTGGGCCCTCTCTCTGTTTCTTGATGAGTCTGGCTAAAAGTTAATCAATCTTGTTTACCTTTTCGAAGAAGAAGCTTTTGGTTTCATTGATTTTTTTTATAGTTCTTTTAGTCTCTATGTCACTTGTTTCCACTTTGATCTTTTTATTTATTATTTATTTATTTTTAATCCTCATTTGAGGATATTTTTTCCATTGCTTTTCAGAGAGAGTGGAAGGGAGGGGAGAGAGAGAGAGAAAGAAACTGATGTGAGAGAGACACATTGATTGGTTGCCTCCCACACTCAACTGGACTTGGCCAGAATCAAACCTGGGACCCTTCAGTCCACTGGACGACGCTCTAACTACTGTGCCAAACAGGCTAGAGCCCATTCATTATTTAGTACCATGCTATTTAGCTTCCATGTGTTTGAATGTTTTGGAGTGTTTTTATTGTAGGTGATTTCTGGTTTCATACCATTTTGATCAGAGAAGATTCTAGATATGATTTCAGTCCTTTTTAACGTGCAGAGATTATTTTGTGACTTAACATGTGGTCTATCTTTGAGAATGTCCCATGTGCACTGCAGAAGAATATTCTGCAACTTTGGGGTGGAAAGTTCTGTGAATGTCAATTAAATCCATCTGATCTAGTGTGTCATTTAGAGTCACCATTTCCTTGTTGATTTTTTGCCTGGAAGATCTATCCAGTAAAGTCAGTACTCTGACTGTATTGCTGTTGATCTCACCTTTAAAGTCTTCCAGTAGGTTTTTTAAATATGTAGGTGCTCCTGTATTGGGTGCAAATGCTTACCAGGGTTATAACCTCCTGTTGGATTGACTCCTTTAGTATTATATAATGACTTTCTTTTTCTCCTTTTATGGCCTTTGCTTTGAAGTCTATTTTGTCAGATATGAGTGCTGCTACCCCTGCTTTTTTTTTTTTTTCATTTTCATGTGCGTGGAAAATTTTTTCCCATCCCTTCACTCTCAGCCAGTGTGAGTCTTTTGTTCTGAGGTGGGTCTTCTGTTTGGGTCATGTTTTATTATGCATTCAGCTACTCTATGCCTTTTGATTAAAGCATTTAATCCATTTATATTTAAGGTTATTATTGATAGGTACTTATCTATTGCCATTTTATTTCTTTATGCCTATGTTTCTCATTCTCTCTATTTCTTCTTATTATTACAGCAGTCCTTTTAACATTTCCTGCAGTGCTGGCTTGGTGGTGATAAACTTCTTTAGCCTTTTTTTTTTTTTTTGTCTAGAAAGCTCTTTATTTCACCATCTATTTTGAATGATAACCTTGCTGGATAGAGTAATCTTGGTTTCAGACCCTTGTTTTGCATTACTTCGAATACTTCATGCCATTTCCTTCTGGCCTATAGAGTTTCTGAAGAGAAATCAGCTGACAGCCTTATGGGAGCTCCTTTGTAGGTAACAGATTGTTTTTCTCTTGTTGCCTTTGAGATTCTCTGTCTTGAACTTTTGGCATTTTAATTATGATGTGTCTGGATGTGGGCCTCTTTGGGTTCTTCTTGCTTGAGACTCTCTGTGCCTCCTGAACTTGTGTGATTTTTTTCTTTGACCATGTTAGGGAAGTTTTCTGCCATTATTTCTTCAAACAGGTTCTCTATCCATGGCTCACTTTCTTCACCTTCTGGCACTCCTATGATGTGAATATTGTTAGGTTTCATGTTGTTCCACAGTTCCCTTAAACTGTTCTGTTTTTAAATTATTTTTTATTTTTGGATCTCTGATTGAGTGTTTTCTTTGTACCCTGTCTTCTAATTCACTGATTCTATCCTCAGCTTCCCCTAATCTGCTGTTTATTCCTTCCAAAGTATTTTTTTGTTTCTGCTATGTCATTCTTAATTTTCTTGATAGTTACCATATATTTTCTCATGCTGTTGAGCATCCTTACAATCATTATTCTGAACCCTTTATCTGATATATTACTTATCTCCATTTCATTAATCTCTTCTTCTAGAGAATTCTCTTGTTCTTTCATTTTGGTTCTGTTTTTCTCTCTCCCCATTTTGGCTGCCTGTTTGGGTTTGTTTCTATGTATTAGGTAGGTCTCCTAGGACTCCCAGTCTTCTTGGAGGATCTCTGGTGCAGGCCAATGTCAGATGCTGTTTGTGACTGGCCTTGAGTACCATTTGGAGCGATCAGTGGTCCAAATAGCTTGTGGTTCCTCTGCTGGAGCTGAGTGTGAATTGAAAGGACCAAAATGTGCACCAAGATCTGCTTTCCCAAGGCCTTAGTCCAGAAGTAGATCAGGCAAAGACTCAAAGCACCCAGAGATCTGCCTGTCCCTGCCCGATGATTGTTAGTATCTTAATGAGCCTCAGGCTATAGACCAAAGCAAGGAGTAAACTCCACAGGGTGGGGCAAGAGGTTTTCCAACAGGGTGGGGCAATTGCCCCCCCCCCCGGGGCAAAATCTCTGGTAAATGTCTGCCTGAGAAAGATGTCCTCTTCAGTATGGTGGGATAACTCAGCATAAGAATCCATATGGGTGCCCTCTGAGCTTCATCCCTAAAGCCAGCAACCCTAGATTCTCCTCACACAGCTCTAGTCCACTCTGCCCTCCCCCTGCCAGAACTTAGGGTGAATGGCTGCACAAGAAACTTTGTGTGTTGACTCTTTTAGAGGGTGCCTGCATTTCCACCTGTCTCTCCCTGGCAGACAGAAACCCTGCTGCTTTTCACAGCCAGATGTTATGTGGGCACCTTTCTCAGTTCTGGTGCTCTGGGCTGAGAAGCCTAGCTTGGGGTTCAGGCCCCAGAGTTCTCAGTGGGAATCCCCCACAGCTGAGATCTTCCTCTGGACTTTTAGCTGCTGCCTGTGGGAGCCCCAGCCAACCCTCTTGTGCCTGTGCACTTCCTATCAGTCTCTATGCTGTCTCCACTTTATGACCTGGGTTATGAGGGTGCTCTTCAGCTCGTCTTCAGTTGCAGTTGATTATTCAGGATGTTTTTTCTATATTTTAGTTGTATTTCCAGTTTGGTCCTGGGATAGTGTCAGTGTAGCTTCCACTCAGTCTGCCACCATTTTGGAACATCCAATTGCATGATATTCTTACAGGGAAAATATAGATTATTAAAACTATATGTATAGTATAACTCAAATTTTATAAAAAACAAAGCCAAATATATTATGTAGACATACACAAATGAAAAAATAAAATTCAAAACTTTGGAATACTAGACATAGTTAGAGTACTTCTGGGTAATGGAGCTGACGGTAGTTTTTATTCTTAATTCTTTTCTTATTTTCCAAACTATCACATGGATCAAGTGTAATTTTTATAACCTGCATAAAATTATAAATGTCATATGAATAATGATATATTTTTTAAGAACTCTGCTAAAGTCATTGAAGAGAAAACATTAAGAAAGGCCAATACTCTGGGATCTTATGAGCCTGTATCTTTTTTTGCTGAACTTGTGCCTGTTTTTAGTTGTAATAAATTTTTGATAACTGTAAAAAAGAAAGAAAAGAAACTGTTGCTCTGAACAGAACCTTCTGCAGCAGCCTGCAGTGTAGACAGCACTTTCTACCAAGCCCACAGGCACCCGGCCACCTCGAGTTGCTGGTGAATGAGGTGGCCTGTGCCCTTTCTGCACAGCTCTCCCCGTCCCATCTGCACATTAAAGAACCAGAGAAAAATAAGGAAGAAGTTTATTTGACAGAATTATGAAAACTTGGGTGTTCCATTAGAAAACAAAATGTTTGACACCTCCTGATTTACACAAACAGTGTACATATAAGTCAGACTGGCAATTATTTAATTTTAAAATAACTGTCTTCACAGAGAAGATGGTAGCCGAATGGGCAGACCTTTTCTGCACCTACTCCCAGGGTCAGACTGGAATTAAACTAAATTGGGGAACACTCACCCATAATCATCCACTGAGGTCCAGCTGAGGAGGAGGCATAAGCAGGAAGGACAGAAACCACCTGGAGACTGTCAGGAAGGGTGAGGTCAGAGAGGGGCGAGCCAGCTTCACCGGGCAACAGGCAAAAGTGAAGAGGGATCTCACAGGAGGACTTTTCCATCGAAGCCAGACCCCAGGCTGGGCTCCCCAGCCCAGAGCACAGAGCTCACACCAGTGGCCCATGGAACATCCAACAGGGAAAGGTGGCAGGGCTGCTGGCCGCCAGAGAGTCCTGGAGCCCATCAGAGTTAAAGCCACAGGTTTTTGTTGTTGTTGTTTGTTTATTTGTTTTTTAGCCAGAGCAGGGGAGTTTTGTCTGCAGCTACTCACCCAAGGCTTTGGAAGGGGGCGGGTGGTGCAGACTCAGAGTCCTAAGGAGAGGCTGGGGTGGGAAGCATTGGAAGGAGACATGGAAAAGCAGGAGCCAGAAGTCATGCTTTAGGTCGTGCCCAGGCCCCAAACCCAAATGGCTATTTGTCCCCAGAGGCACTGGCCCCACCCAGGAACCACCCCGCCCCAGGCAACACAGCCCACCCCACTCTCAGGAGCCCTGCCTGCCACACCCTGCATCTCCACCTTTGCAGAAGAGACAGCAGCAGAGGCCAAGCCCATGGGTTTGAACAGTCTCAGAGTGTCAGACACTGGCTTGAGCGGGGGCATCCACTCCACTGTCTTGGGAATGTGACTGGTGCTTCCCCTGCAGAGGAGAGTGATAGAAACTCTGTTTCCAGATGATCTCATTGGACTGCATAGGAGGATCTCCATCCAGCCAAGGGCACAGAAATATTCTGGGACAATCTCAGAGGAGTAGCTCTGGGACAGGGAAACACACCCAGCATTTTCCCTGAAACCCAAACAGCACCTCCCCTTCACAGGAGACCCAGAGGTCTAGACTACCATTCCACCTAAAGCCCTTTCAGAAACACACTTTTGCGGATTAAGATTGATGGCTGGCAGTCCAAGGCGGGAGGAGGCGGGCAGGGGAACCTGGGAAAGGTTGCTGACCCAGCTCTGTGCCCTGAGGGGCTCACTAACTGGCCTTTGAGAGCAATTTGGCCCCACCCATGTGCAGCCAGGTCCTGTGGTGACAGACTGTGGATCTCATGGAGCTTAAAACAGGTGGCTGAGAGTTGAAGGAGGACAGTTTCTGACAGTGGTTAGCACCTAAGTACCCCCAAGAGCCCAGGATCGGCAGACAGCAGTCAGCCTAGTGGTCAGAAGGACAGGACCCAAAAGGGCTCCCAGGAGGACTGCACTGCTTTTTCTTTCTTCCATTTCTTCTTCTGTCTTAGTTACCTTCCTCATCTCTGCGTTATCGACCTGTTGTTAGTTCAGCCTGCATTGTCTCCCATACCCCTTTCCGTTCTAGTCGCTCCTCCTGCCTCTCAGCCTTTGCCCTCTTCTTATCTTGGGTCTGTTTCCTCCTTGATTTTCCTCTTCAAGTTTTTTCTTCCTCTTTTCTTTTACACCATTTTCCTCCCTATTCTCTGTCCTTACTTTCTGTATTTCACCTCTGCCCTTCATATTCCTTTTTCTTCTGCTGTTTGTTTTTCCCTCATACTCTTTTCTTCTTTCTTTTCTTCTGTCATTCTTGCTCTCTTTTCTCTTTCCTAATTCTCTCTTCTTTTGTGGTTGCTGTTGTTGTTTTTGGGATCTTGTGTATGTTTTTGTTTTGTTTCTTGTTTTGTTTTGTATTTTGTTCTGTTCTGTCAGCACCTCCACAACAGCTCACACGACATGGTCAGGGGTGAGACTCACAGCCAGCCTGAGAGGAGATTCCACCCATGACCAAACAACAATATTCAAAACCCAGCAACAATAGGAGAACGACAATATCTCGAACAAGAGGCATTCCTAGAGCACCAAGCGCAGGAGATTTAAGATACTGCAGCACTGGGTCCCACAAAACACTTACTACATAAAACCACCTCATGAAGACTGGGAGGCATAGCAGTCTGATCTGATACATAGAAACAAATACAAAGGGACAGCAAAAATGGGATGGGGAGACAAAGAAACAACCCTCAAGTGAAAGAAAATAAGGAATAGCCAGAAAAGGAAGTAAATAAAATGGAGGCTAGCAATTTGTCAGATAAAGAATTCAAAGTAATGGCTATAAGGGTGCTCAAACAACTTAGTGAGAACTACAAGCAACTTAATGAGAAATTTATGAAACTTAATTAGAACCACCCAACATGAAAAAAGAGGCAGAAACCATGAAAAAGAACCAAGTGGAAATGAAGAATGACAGCTAAAATAAAAGATATCGTGGAAGGAATTAACAGTAGACTAGAAGAAGCAGAGGACTGAATCAGCAAATTAGAAGACAAAGTATAAAAAGAAGAAAAAAACACTCAGAGCAGGAATTGAAAAAAAAATTTTAAAAAAACAGGAGGAAAGTTTAAGGAAGCTTAGGGACAACATGAAATGTAACAACATATGCATCATAGGGGTACCAGAAGGAGAAGAATCGGAGCAAGGAATAGAGAACCTATTAGAAGAAATAATGACAAAAAATTTCTTAACCTGGTGAAGGAAAAAGTCACTCAAGTTCAGGAAACACAGAGAGTTCCAATCAAGATGAACCCCAAAAGACCCACACCTACACATGTCATAAATAAAATGGCAAACATTACAAACAAAGAAAAAATCTTAAAAGCTGCAAGAGAGAGACAGAAAGTTACCTACAAGGGAGCTCCCATTAGACTTCCAGCTGATTTCTCAATAGAAACACTTCAGGCCAGAAGGGAGTGGCATGAAATATAAAGTAATGAAAAGCAAGGGACTGAGTCTAAGACTACTCTATCCAGCAAGGCTATCATTCAAAATTGAAGGTGGAAATGAAAAAAAAAAGAGAAAAAGCTGAGGTAGCAACACTCATATCTGACAAAATAGACTTCAAAATGAAGGCCATAACAAGAGACAATAAAGGTCACTACATAATAGTAAAGGGATGGATCCAACAAGAGGATATAACCCTGGTAAACATATATGCACCCAATTTAGGAGCACCTAAATACATAAAAATCTTCTGGAGGACTTTAAGGGAGAGATTGACAGCAATACAGTTATAGTAGGGGACGTCTGTAATACTTTCAACAATAAAGGTAAATTTTAAAAAAAGAATATCATGCAATTTATCTCCATGTCAACAAATACATACCTGCACTGTTTGCAGGTAGCCGTTCACGTTCCTTGACGCATTGCATGCACCCTACAGGACTCTTACGATGTAAAATAATCAAGCCCTATTTATTGGATATTAAAATTATCTTCTCATTTTCTGCCCTTAGAATAACACTGAGTGTTTATGATGTATTACTCCAATTTGATTAAAATAGGCATTTTGTAAAACTTTTTACATTAACGTGTAATGTTCAGATGTATTTGTGTGTTTAGATAGAAATATTGAGGTATAATTTTTTAAAAAACAATTACTTTCTGAACTCTCTAATGATAACCTTTTGTGAGAAGATAAGTATAACAAAAACATTGTGTGCCCTTACATCCAAATTGAAATACTGAAAATCAGAAAAATGGAGTGTGAGTAGCAGCAAGAACCTCCAGCGTATGATCGGGGAATGTTTCACAAATGCTGCATCTACCTACTTAGAGCAACAGTTCCACCATTACTGTGCTCCAGGCGCTAAACTGACTTCCAAAACGAATAGCTCATCCCATGGACTAGACCCCTCTGAAAGGGATTCCAGGGCCTCAGTGAACTGAACCCAGCCTCCCCGTTCAGCAGCCTCACCTTTGAGTTCTAATCAGGTAGATGTCTTTCCTGACACCACACAGCATAACCATCCCTGGTCCCACCTTCATGCTCACAGGACTGTCCCCCTCCTGTCTTGTTACTTATTCACTCTGAAGACCAAAGCCGTGTGGTCGCCTCTCCAAGTAGCTGCAGCCCACATTTAACTCTCTCTTCTAAAATCGAGAGCATTCGGAGCGCCGTCAGCCTCTGGAGAGACACATCGGGACTGAATCAGGGTCCCTGCACCTGCTGTTGGTCTCTGCATGCCCCACAGCCTCTGTCCTCCTCTGTAAAGTGGAGATAGTGGTGGTTGCAGCACAGGCTGTTATGAGAACTAAGTGAGATACTATGTGTGAAGATTAAATGAAATAATGTGTGTGGTTCATGAACTGTATCCTTATAAGAACTCAATAAATGTACACTTTATAAGTAAATACTATTATTTGCATTTTTTAAACATTACGATAAATTTACTAAAAGTTTGAGTAAATTTGGGGTTTAGCGATGTGTTGTCAGAACTGGGGGGTCGCGATGGTCCACTGCTCCCCTCCTCCCTACCGGGCAGGTGCAGATCTCTCAGACAGGGAGGTAGGGTGCTGCTCTGGACTCAGGCGCGGTGTCTGGAATATCTAGCCTCAGGAAAGATATTTAAGGTCTCAGAGCTCTGGTCCTCTAATTAATAAAACGGAGCTAATGATAATCCCTGCAGCACAGGGTTGTTATGAGAATTAAGTGACAGCATGGGTGATGCAGTATAGGACCCGCCGAAGCATGTGCGTGGTCAGAAGACGGAATGTGCAAGCACCATGTCCTGGCTGTGACAGTGCTGTGACTCTGGTTATGTAAGATGCTCTCTTTGGGGCAAATTGCTGAAGGTACTTGGAAACTCTGCTTTATTTTTGCACTGTCTTGTGAGCCTAAAATTATTTCAAAAACAGACATTTAAAATAAAAAAAAGAAAGAAAAAGGAGAGTCCCAATGTACAAATCAACAGTGCTGACCACCATCAGGCCAGAGGGTCCAGCCAAGGATCTGCCTGCCTGGCACCAGCGATAGGCCCTGTGAGCTTGTGGAGAGCACATTCAGACCACATGCCCACCACCTCGCTCTGACTCTGCTCACTGCCACCCTCGGCTTACATGTGGGGTTCCAGTGGGCTTGCTTGCAGGGAGAGGCCTTGGGAGCCCTGCCTGAGTGCTGGTCCTGGGGCAGTGAGGGTTTTCATCATAAATCAGCAGGTTCACATTCTGACTTCATGACCCAAACCTCATGATTACAAGTGCCCTGCTCTCCTTCTGGAGGTGCCAGCAGGTAAGTCTGTGAGTTCGCAAGGTGCAGGGAAGCCCTGGACTATCACCACCTGATCAAGGTAAGGTTACCTTGTGACCCCTTTAGGGACATAGCCAGGAAGACTTCCCAGAAAGCGCATCCCCTCCCAGCTCCACAAATGGAAAGTTCTATGCTTTTCCAGTTCTGGTTTACATCACTCCCAGTGCAGCCCAGAGAACTTTCCACAGTTTAATGCAGCACAGCTAGTCACATGCCTATGGAGCACTTGAAATGTGGCTGGTGCAAGTGAGGAACAAAACCTGTAATTACATTTAAATTTAAATAGCCACATCTGGCTACTCGCTACTGTATTTTATAGGACAGGTCCAAATTAAAAATTTTCTACACTGCTGTCAACATTCCTGAAACATAAGGCTGGAAAAGAACACAAAGAGATGTACCAATATCTCCACCCACATCCTTTTCAACAAAACGTTCTACACTAGAGGAGCCTGAATGGTGGGAGAGAAGTGATCTGCTTCTGTGGAAGATGTTGGCCAGGAAAACACACTAACCAGTTCTGATAAAAATGACAGCAAACATTAAAATAAGCACTGGCCAGATGTCAGAAATTATGTTGATTGTTTAATATGCATTATCTTCTGTATGCCCCTAATATCCCAAGATGCTGTTATTATTAGAACAGAGTCTAACATCTACTGATTACTTGCCATGTGTCCAAAGTGATGCTAAAACCACACGTGCTTCGTCTCATTTAATCCTCACGACATGCAGGTAAGTACTAATATCACCCCAGTATAAGCTGTGCTATTTTGTGCAGGTTTCTTAATCTCTGAAAAGTTGAAATATATAAGCTGTATGTAAAAGTATAAAATATATGTGTAAACTGAAAATAATAAAATAAGTGCCTGTGTGTCCAGGAGCAGCTTCTGCACACCCAGCCCTTCCAAAGCCTTTTGAGTTCCCTTCCCAAGTGCACCCTCATTGTTTTGTGGGTGAAGCACCTCCTAACTGTGTTTTGTAGTTTAGCCAGCTAAGTACAGATTCCTATGCAATCACAGATTCCTCTTCTACTCCACTCCACAAGCAGAGCGCTGAGCCAAACTCCTCAGGAATCTCAATCGCCAAGTAACGAAATCCAATTCAACATGGCTTAAGGAAAGAAAGAATTGATGTCCTCTGGAGACAGAGGTCTGTGGTAAGCACAGGCTGCTCTCAATCCGCTCTGGGTTAGTTGATCTCCTTCTGTTGGTCCCTCCTGAGTGAGGTGGCCCCAGCAGCTCCAGGCTCACCTTCTCCGTTTCTCATTTACTGAAAGGGGAGCTTTCCCCCTCCCCGTCCAATAATTCCAGCAGAATCTAAGGTTCCAGGGCTGAACCTAAGGGGACCGCTGTAGGGCAAGTGCTCATCTCTAAACCAATCCCTATAGCCACAGGACGGAATGTGCTGTTGGGCAGGCATGTGATGCGGGGCTGTGACGCTGAGACACAAGGGGGTCGTCCTACCCAGGCCGCTGGAACCGAGGGTGAGAGAGGGGTGTTCTCCCAGAGGAAGAGAGGAGGGGTAGCACAAAGGCAAGGAGGGCCGCACCTCAGCCGCCGCAGCACGCGCATTCCCCGCCACAAGGAGCATCACTGCTCCCGTGAGGACCTTCTCAACCTCTTCGAACAACAAAGGACATCTTATGTATTCTACTTCACAGGAAAACATTACTGAGGACTTTACTTTTGGGTTTTTATCTTTATACACAACACTCTGACTCTAAAAATGTACTTTATATGCTCAAATTGGATAGTTATGGCTCTAACTTCCTGTTTGATGACTACATATATTTTCTCTATACCACAATGAGGTACATGAAAAAGAAATTAGTGGGTGCCATTTCAGAGATGTGTAGCACAGAGATAGCAGAAAAAGTCAGAAACAAACAAAACAGCAACCGATGATTACTCATAATAAAGATAACCCCCAAACAATGAGGCTTTATGGGGCTAAAATTATGAACTTATTTATAGACCAGTTCATTTGTTTGCTACTGCAGACTGGTTTCCACTCTTCCCATTTTTCCCTTGGCTTCTATCAGAAGCCCTGGAAACAGCCACCCCCCAGCGAACTGATTTGCCTCAGCATTTACTGACCTCTTGGCACATCTTCATGGCCGTGGGCTGTAAAGAGTGGGAAGAACCTGGTGGCAAATGCTTTCAGAAGATAGCGATGCCAACACCTGACCTTTAACCAATGATACAATTACCTTGTAGAATATACATACATATATACATATAGCTCATCGGCAATTTTCCTAAAGATAGTTATACTTCTCATCGAGACTTTTAAAAGGAAAAACAGCATGCCTCATTCTATAGACCTATTTTCCCTAAATTTGCATGTGAATCACATTTCTGTAAACTTAATCATCATTTAACGTCCAAGGTAGCTGAAACATGCTTTCAGTGAGTCACGACATGATTTTAATTCTAAAGGAGCAGAACACTTTGGAGCCACCTTATGTGTCTCCAGCACAGACGGGCACTGCTGTGTGTGGTGAAGGGCCTACCCGCTACACTCAGAGTTTCTTTATGACTTGTATTAATATTCTCTTTTTTAAATTGCAGATTTCGTTTATAATGTTTACTTCAAAGAAGGACCAAAAGAAAATTACTTTCTTCACAGCTCTCTTGTAGTTTAGATATAATTTATCATTAATTGTAAAGCTTGTAGATAATTACTACAAAACTTACAAGTTTTACATGGCTCTTTGGAAGAAGAAGGTCACAAGTTAAACCAGTGGTTTGCGACTGGGAGAGATTTGGGCCCCCAGGGGACATGTGGTGAAGTCAGAAGATGTCTTTCTCTGTCACAGTTAGGGGAGGGGTAGATGCCCTGCTGTGCCCAGCAGAGAAGGGCCGCCCCACGGGGCGCAGGGTCCCTGCTGAGGACGCGGGCTGCGGGCTCCGGCTGGGGCTGCTGGCGCGGGCCCCGCGCCTCCGCAGGGCGCTCCCGGGCTCCCCGCGCCCTCCCCGCGCTCGCCAGCTCCCCTCTCAGCTCCCCCGCCGCAGCTCAGCAGCCCTTAGGGTTAAGTTCAGCTCCAGGTGACAAAATCCAGCTTCCGGTGGCTTCGCCAGCCAGGGCTTTTGCTTTTCTGGGTGAGAAAAGTCCCCAGGCACCAGCCAGGGCTCAGGGACGCGCCATCCGGCCCGGCGCTCGGGCGGCGCCCGGCACGTGGGAAGCGCCCTGCTCAGGCCTGACCACCGCCGCCTTGTCGCCGGTCCCGAGGCGGATGGACCGCAGCCCCGCGCGCCGGGCGGGGCAGGACGACGTGGGACGGGGCGTCGCGGGCCCTCCGGCCAGGGCCCCCGCGACCACAGGGGAACAGCGGGCGGCCCCGGGCCCACACCCACGGCGAGGCCGGGCCGACCCAACACGCGGGGGCGCCGAGCAGGCGGACCGCAAAGCTCTCGGCCGTCCTGGTGATGGAAGCTGACCCCGCCGCAGGGGGACGGGCCACCCTGGAAGGCGCGGGACGGCACCCGCACAGTTCAAAGGCTGGGACCCTTCAGAACCCAGCGCTTGACTGACCGCAGCTCAGTCGGTCCACTCTGCCCACTCCCTCCACTCGGTCCACTCGGTCCACTGTCCACTCCACTCCGTCCACTGTCCACTCCATCCACTCCCTCCACTGTCCACTCTGTCCACTCTGTCCACTGTCCACTCCATCCACTCCCTCCACTGTCCACTCCATCCACTGTCCACTCTGTCCACTCTGTCCACTGTCCACTCCATCCACTGTCCACTCCGTCCACTCCCTCCACTGTCCACCCTGTCCACTGTCCACTCCATCCACTCCCTCCACTGTCCACTCCATCCACTCCATCCACTGTCCACTCTGTCCACTGTCCACTCCATCCACTGTCCACTCTGTCCACTCTGTCCACTGTCCACCCTGTCCACTGTCCACTCCATCCACTCCCTCCACTGTCCACTCCATCCACTCCATCCACTGTCCACTCTGTCCACTGTCCACTCCATCCACTGTCCACTCCGTCCACTCCATCCACTGTCCACTCTGTCCACTCTGTCCACTGTCCACTCCATCCACTGTCCACTCCGTCCACTCCATCCACTGTCTACTCTGTCCACTCCATCCACTCCCTCCACTCAGTCCACTGTCCACTCCCTTCACTCTGTCCACTCGGTCCACTCCCTCCACTGTCCACTCCGTCCATTCCATTCACTCCATCCACTCTGTCCACTCCATCCACTGTCCACTCCACCCACTCTGTCCACTGTCCACTCTGCGTACTGTCCACTCCAGGAGCACTCACTTCTTTTACAGCAGGTGAGCCTTGCCCTTGGGCCGCGGCCGGGCCCACGCGGTCCTGTCCCCAGGAGCCTGTCGCAGCCCCGCCCCCGAGGACAACGCGCTTTCCTCCGCGCTCCCACGGGTTCCTGAATTCTTTCCTGAGCACAAGAGCCTGCAGGGCCAGCCCCATAGGAACTGGGGTAGTGACAGTCCCCCCCAGCCCACTCTGCGACACACAGGACAAGGTGGCAGCCCTGCGAGGCCCCGCCCAGCCGCGCGGCCCCTTCGCGGGGCCCCTGCTCCCCTCCCTGAGCCGCCCGCAGGGAGCCCGTGGCGGCTGCTCCCCGCTTCCCTCTGCCGCGGAGCCAGGCCGCCCGCGTCCCTCCCGCAGGCCTCGCAGCCGCGCTGACGCGGGTAGGACAGCCCAGCGCCCGCACCGGCCAGGAAAAGCCCCGGAGGGAAGGCCAGCGGCTCGCCTCCTTTCCTTGCTCTCCCTGATCCCCTGGGAACGTGCATTAAGAAATCATTTGAGACTTGGCTGGTGTGGCTCCGAGTCAGAGTGTCCGCCCCAGACTTAAGGGTCCCCGGTTTGATTCCAGACGAGGGCACGGATCTCAGTCGCAGGCTTGACCCCTGCCTGCGGGAGGCAACCAGTCCATACCCCTCTCTCACATCAATGTTTCTCTCTCCCCCTCTCCCTCCCCCTTCCACTATCTCTGAAAAGCAATGGAAAAAATATCCTCAGGTGATGATTAAAAAAAAAGAAGAAAGAAGAAATAATTTGAGGCCCTGACTGGGTAGCTCAGTTGGTTGGAGTATCTTCCTGATACGCAGAGGTTGCAGGTTCAGTTCCTGGGCAGGGCACAAACAAGAATCAACCAATGACTGCATCAGTAAATTGATGTTTCTTTCTCTCTCTCCCCCTCTTTCTCTCCCCCCTTCCTCTCTCTCTAAAATCAATCAATAAAAAATTTTAAAAAATAAATCATTTGCATGAGAATCTTGTTTCACAGTCTGCTTCCGGGGAACAAACCATGTTGTTTTCATTTACTCAGGGCCTGGTACAGTGCCTGCCCAATACACAGTGGGGCTTGAAAACCTCTGCAAGATTGGTTTAAAAAACACAATGTTAAACTTGATCCAATAACCAATTTTAATGAAAATACACATTTAATTTCAGTCAAGTTCATATGATTCAGTAAAAATTCAGTCACTAATTCTCTGTATAGGTTTGATTATATCTAGTGAAACTCAACTTCAAAATAACCTGGCCAAAGTTGGATATTAAAATTTTACTTAGATTTGTGGTCATGGTTCAGTACAGGGTTGGGGAAATGTAGGTTTACAGTTGTTCATGTGGAAAATAATACAGTAATTAATATTAAATACAAGAATAAACTCTGTTCAGCATGCTCCCAACTGGAAACTCACTTTTGCTACACCCTATACAAAAGGGACTCGGTTTTTAAAACGTGTGTCATTCTTCAATTAGCTTAGGTTCCCACTCAAAAGCCTGGAAGCCTCCCTACCAGACACCATAAAAACCCTCTTTTTGGTAATCAGGTGGATACACTGGTATCTCAGAAGCGAAAATACAGGGAGTGTTACCTGAAATTACTACAAATGAGAGCTGGAAGTTCAGGAGGAGGTGGATTCTCACTGGGAGCCTCTGTCTCCTGTGCAGAGGGCTCCTGGGGCCTCCAGGCTCATGGGGTCTTCTCACGACACCCCTGGTTCAAGTGGACACTCCCCACCTGCTCTCTGCTTCATCACCCTGAGTGCTCTCAAGTGGTGATGGGCCTCACCACTGGTGCAGCACCTCCCCGGAGCCACACAGAGCCTTCCGGAGAAAAGTGGAGGCGTGAAAGGGAGCCTGAATCAGCTGATGACTATGCCTGAATTTCAGTTAATGTCTTGCCTCACACTCGTATTATTTCCGTTAGAGTCAAATAAATATTGAAAATATTGAATTTGAGAGACCTGAGACATACAGAAGTGTCCTAAGGCAGGTGGTGACACTAGTGAGGAGTTTGGGAGCAGTATCTCAGCTGGGACACAGATTTTGGAGTCATTGGAGTGGATGTGGATAGTGAAACAAATGTGGGGACATGAGGTAGGTGGAGGGGAACACGGAAGAGGGGAAAAGGGAGCTGAGGACCCAGCCCTTGCAGGCCCACAGGGTGCACGTCTAGTGACTGGACACGTGGCTGGACGGCCAGGTGAAGAGGAGACCAGAGGAGGCTGAGAGCAGATCGGAGCTGTCCGGGCACAGGAGAGCTTTTCAAAGAACAGTGTCAGGTGCTGCGAAAGGGTCAACTCGGAAAAAGAGTAAGAAGTGTTCGATAATTAAAACACTTCTAAGTCACCATGGATCCTAAGGTTAGTGATAGCAGCAATGTTTTTGGTCTCCTCACTGAAAGCAGCATTGATGGAGTGGGTTGGAGTTGGGGTGTGTAAAAAATAATATAAACACCATCCAGAAGAATTGCCTTGCATGGCTTATGCCTCAAACCTTTGGAATATTAAAACAGGGGAAAATAGCCATTGGACTGAGCCTAAAGCAACACTGAATCCCGAAGAACCGTTTGCCAGGAAAACAAGAGCAGATGTTATGACTACCAGACTGAAAATTAAAACCATTCTTTAGAGCGCGGGTCACTATGTTACGTTATCTGTGCAACAGAAATGCCTTCCTTCTAATGATGCAATTGTTCCCCTTCCCTCTCTCATAAGCACCCCTGGCCTTTGCCTCCTAATTGGAGCACTCATTGGGTTTCTGCCTGAATCAGTGCTTCCCAAATAGCTATTCTTTTTTTTAAAAAAAATCAAATAAATGTTTGTTGCCTCCCACTTTGGCCTTTTATTTTTATGTTATCAGGTATGTAGAAGCAAACTATAGATAAAGCATTGATCTCTTGTGCAGTGTTTACACTTTAGCATAGTCACCGCAATTATTGATGACACAAAGGTAAAGGAATTACGGGCAAAGGAGAGTGCCCCTGCGTTTTAGCCCCTTACCCGCTCCTGTTTCCTGCGGCAACGTTCACAACCTGAAGTGACAGGATGCGTGTGCTCGTGTGTTATCTGTCTCCCTCTAGAATGGAAGCACCATGAAGGCTGCACCTTGGTCTGGTTCACTCCTGCACCCTCAGTGCTTGGCACAAAGAGACTTTCAATAAATGCTTGTTGAATAAAGGTTTGGGTGAATCTAATAAACTATGTAAAGAAAAAATAAAATAGAAACAATAAGTTGAGCTATATGAACATGTTCAAAATATTTACAAAATAATTATAGATGAGTGCTCCAGTAAGAGAGTGAGCTGTGAGGATGACTACAAGACACCTCCTGTGGACAGCCTCCCAGATGTTACTGTCATTTAAGTGGAAATCAACAAATACTCAAAAGTCTTCAAAAAGACTTTTCTAAACTACACCTCTCCTGTAGACTTTTAGGAAGAGATTCTGTTACCAATTAAATCCTAGATTGCAAAGGAATCAGAGTAGGGGAAAAATATAAATACAGTCAAACTTTGTTCTTGAACATCTCCCATCTGAAACAATTTGGTTCTCGACCCTAATTGTTTATGGAAAAACTTCTCAGTTGAACAAAACTTCAGTTCCCGACCCGACAGCCCTTTGACGCTGACGCCTGTGTGGTCAGTCACGCATCTCTCACCCGACAAACACAGGGGAGAATATGTGAGTGTGAGTCTGTTTACCTCTAAACCTCGAGCTGTTAGCATCTCAGGAAACTGTGCTGTGACTATTTTCATGATTTTTTTTGCTTTTGTTGCTGCTCCTTATTAAATATGGATGGTGGGTCCCCGCGGCTCCTAAGAAGGTTAGTGACAGCAGCGAAAGAGAAGGGAAGTTGTGACAACAATGACGGAGCTTGAAAAAGAAGTAACCGCAAAGTAGGACAGAGGCGTTGGTGTGTCTGACCTGCCCGAGTGCGGCCTGGCGGCCTCGGCGCTCAGCACGAGCTTAGAGCATAAGGAGGCCTCGAGAGTGCCGATGTTGCCAAGGGTGTGAAGAGGCTCGCGAGGCAACGATCGCGGGCAACTGAGAGAGGCTGAAAAGCTGTTGTTGATTTGGATAAATGAAAAGTAGTTAGCCAGTGATAGCACTTCCTAGGCAATGATATGTGAAAAAAATGAAGATGCTGCTTTTGTGTACAGTTGACATCCTGAAAGACACCCTGGAACCAGTGCTAAAAGTGGTTAGTTTAAGGCTAGTAAGGGGTGGTTTAATAAATTTAAGAAGAGAAGTGTTGCCTGGCCAGCGTGGCTCAGCGGTTGAACATCGACCTAGGATCCAGGAGATCGAGGTTTGATTCCCAGTCAGGGCACATGCCGGGGTTTCAGGCATAATCCCCGGTAGGGGGCTCGCAGGAGGCAGCTGACCAATGGCTCTCTCTCATCGTTGATGTTTCTCTCTCTCTTCCTCTCCCCTCCTCTCTCTGAAATCAATAAAGATATATTTAAAGAAAAAATAAAAGAAGTGGCATTCATAGTGCAGTGAAGCATGGGGAGGCTGCCAGTTCTAAGAAAGCAGCTGCTGATAATTTTGTGACAGAATTTCAAGAATACAAAGAGGTCAAAGGATTTGTTCCCCAACAAATGTTCAATGTGATGAGATCTCTTCTGGAGAAAAATGCCAAGGAGGACCCATGTCACACAGGAGAAGTCATTGCCAGGACACGAGCCAATGAGGGATGGGCTGGCATTATTGTTGTGTGGGGATGCGAGTGGGGACTTTAGACTGAAGCCTCTACTCATCTGCCATCCTGAAAACCCACGGGTTTCCAAGAAAAACAATGTCGTGAAAACAAGTTGGTTGTGATGCGGAGGCTAACAGCAAAGCTCTGGTAACCAGGCAGTTTCTTATTGAGTGGATCCATGAAGTGTCTGGCCCGAGTGCGAAGAAATACCTCCGGGAAAAGCAACTGCCACTCAGGGCACTTCTCGGTGCCTCTGAAACTAATTTAACCCTCAGGGAGTTCTGGAAGGAACATTTTAACATCCTCACTTGCTTGGGGTTCACAGAGCATGGCAGGCGGCGGGGAGTGGTGTCTTCCAGGACCATGCAATCCGCCTGGAAGAAACTGGCCCCTATCTGTTGCTGAGAGAGAGCCTGAGGGCTCTGAGGACGACCCGTGTCTGCTCTGGCGGATACTGTGCCTCTGGGCAAGCCCCGGGCTGGGGGTGGCGCTGGTGTGGAGGAGCTGGCGGGCCCAGCGCTGAGCTGACCGCCCAGGAACTCCAGGGCCTGCGAGGGGCCGAGGGGCGCCACCTGGGAGCTCTTCCCAGAAGGGGGCGGGCGGATGTTCCTACTTCACTGAATGCTTGGGGCCCTGGCCAGCGGCTCAGTGGTTAGAGTGTCGCCTTCAGACAGAAGGGTCCCAGGTTTGATTCCGGCTGCATCCCCAGTGGGTCTCACACCGATGTTTCTCGGTCTCTCTCCCATACGCTCTCTGACAAACAATGGGAAAGAAGTATCCTTGGTGAGTATTTAAAAAGAAAGAAAGAAACAGAAAATGCTTGAGAAACGGGGAGAAATGCAGTTTTCTTGAAAAATATCAGCCTGACAGTGAAGTAGGAACTGGCCAATAAACTTGTTCAATGACAGTGCAGTTTCACGTCAGGCAAATGTAAAATGCAGGCAAAACAAACACCATCGGATAGGTTTCTAGTGAGACAGAGGCCCAGGGAGCCTGAAGCAAGTGCTAGTGGAGCAAAGAGAAAGAGAGAAAGAGCCCAGGAGAATAGCTGCCCCACGTTTTCAGGGCAGGGAGTCCCTTCCAAACGACGACATCCCTCCATCCCTCCCCTCTCCCCCTCTCCATAGTGGGTCGTCGAGCTCTCAGCATTAAAGGTGAGCTCTAGTGTGCACATAGATTTTCACTGTTTACCATGCATTCCATTTCCTTTTCCTTAAACTTTCATTCACATTTCATGTCCCTTTTGTTTTTAAAGTGCTTGTTTATGGATTAAAGAGTGCATTAGGCGTGTCCTGCATGTAAGAAACGTTAAAGCAGCGACTCATGTGGGGATCTGGAATGGACTAATTCAATTTATATTATTTCTAATGGGAAACAATGACTTGATTTTCAAACAAATAGCTTCCCAGCCTTCTGGAATGAATTAAGTTTGAGAACTGAGGTTCCACTGTTTGTGTGTGTGTGTGTATTTATAATATATACATATACACATACATATACATCATATACAGTTTCAATCATGGTTTTAATCAACTAAGAGAGAGTATGCACTCTGATTTTGAAGCTTGCATACTTAGAATGTTGCATTTTTATTAAAGACAAATATCACACATAAGCTGCAACATCTATGCCAAAGGCCTGCTTGGCTAGGTCGTAGGAAAAGAGACCTGCTTTCTACTGGGTCATTTTAAGGGAAATCAGCACTGAAATCCTACCCCCAAACACTCTCCTTTGCCTAATTTGCTTTTATTTCTACTGTCTATAGCTTCTTTATGTCTGCATGTTTTAGAAAACCATTAATTATATATTTTTAAACAAAGCATTTCATAATTTTACCAGGCCCAAGTCTGTCAGTAACTCAGTATGAGAGATGTGCCTTCAATTCAGATCTGCAAATCCTGGTCTCCAAACCTTGTGATCTCAGTCGGATGGACTGCATGTGGAGACAGGGAGTAAAGAATGTCTTTCCAATTTAAGCAACAGTATTCTTAATGTTTACAATGGAAATTAAGAAGGAAAGAGTACCCTCAGATATCTTAACAGTGTATACAGAAAAGCAAACTCAGAATGATTTGGGGAATTCGTTTTCCTTGAATAGATATTCCAAGTGTAGGTGTGAAATGGTTAGTAATATCCCACATCGCTCTAGCTGGCTAATGCATCAGTTTGGGGTAAGTGAGGCTGCAGTGAAGATACCCTCAAATGTCAATGACTCACAAGCAGAAAAGCTTACTTGTAATTCTCATTATACACATATCTCAGAACTGGCTTTAGAGGGTTCTACCTCAGTATGGCAGAGGAGGTTCCTAACTGACTGTCTTCCTGCAGATGTCAACTCTGAACAATGAACAAAATACATTAAGAAAAAATTACCTGAAGGCTCTGGAAACTGAGGAAACCCAGGCAGGTTTTGGAAGGGAGTCAAAACGACAGAGAGGTCATCAGAGCATGAATTTCCTATTTTTACGGCTTCAGTCTTAGACCAGGCTGCAGTAACAGAATAGGTGAGCTAAAATTCCACCAGAAAATCTGCTGTCTTTCTGGCCTGAATAACCAAAAGCTCTGGGGCAGCCACTGCTCCTGGAAAGTGAGGGGAGAATCCAAGAAAAGACAGTCAGAGGAAAGGAGCCTCAAATTCTGAGTATGAACTGTGCCCAGGTCACTGGCTCCTGATCAGTGCATGCATGGGACAGACTCAAAGCAGCTTGGAGGAAGGCTAAACGTTGCACACTGAGATTTGATCTGCTGTAGGCAACACAGAGCCCACCGTTTGAGTGTATCTAAGTTAACTGCCTGCTAAAACAAACCATCCACACTCTTTGTAAGAATATATCAGAATCAAAACTTTCTACCACATAACCAGAAAGAAGGTAGGAAAGGGGAAAAAGAGGAACAAAAGGCAGAGGGGGAAAACAGAAAAAAATAATGAAATGAGAGAAAGCCCAGCAGCAGAGAAACGCTCTGTGTTTCTTGACATAACCTAAATGAAATCGTATTGATGATTACATTAAATATTAACGGATAAACACTCCCATCAAAAGGCAGAGATGCCACGTTTGATTCTCACCCGCCACTCTGTGATCTGAGCTGCAGAGACGACTTTCTAAAGCATTGCTTCTGTCACGACAGAAGGAAAGGACCCCCGGGGAAAGCGCATGGTGGCTCCTAAGCTTCTGCTCAGAAGTGGCAGCCATCATTTTCACTAATATTTCATTGGCTAAGGCATGTCAATGACCAAGCGTGACTTCAGGGGGCAGGAAACTAATTCACTCACAGGGAGGAGAAGCAAACATTTTAAAGTAAATAACGAAAGACACTTACAAAGGCATGTTTACCATTATACAGAATGGGTGTCTTAGGGCCACGGCTCTTACATAAGGGGACTACTCTTAGAGGGTACAAACTCTCCGTAATCAACCTGTCTGCGGACCCACACCATGTTCTCAGGGAGCCTGTCTCTTGCTAAGGGGACCACACAAAACCACTTCTGTGGCTGCAGCTCATTGGCAAGGGTGTGGGTACTGGCCCATGTTGGGCCATTTGGATTTTCAAATTTGACCAGTGTTTTAGGTGCCTGAACTATGTGACCAGGCCAAGCCAGGAAAGTGAGATGGAGACATCTGGCCCTTTTAAAAGTGAAGAGAGAAAACACAACATGAGAGAAATGCTCTGTGTTCTTCACATAACCTTACTCACTTTTGTTAATTTCTACACCTGAAGCTATTTTGAGGACATTTGCATCAGCCTGAGTGCAAGGTTCCCATGGTCGTCTACATAAACATCACTAGAGATTCACTTAGACTACAATGTGAATGTTGTCCCCGGAGTTACACAATGCTGCAGAACTCGGTTTCTGCTCCGACCACAGGAGTCTTTCCTCCTGCCATTACAGAGAGGAAAGGGAAAGAGGGACAACATTCTTGGGGAAATACGCAAGAACAATAGCAATTTTGCTGAGTATATTGAAAGAGACAAGCCTCCAATTTGGTGCTTGGATTTGTGGAGCACGAGTTTTGGAACAGAAATAACTAGAACTATGGGAATACAATGAATGGCCCAACGCGTGAACTCTGACTAATTATAGACAGATTTTTTTTTTTGCAATTTTGGTATAAGAGTTTATTCCGATGTGGCAATATAACATTTATAGTTATTTGATAATGCCTTTCTCTTTTCAAATGTCAATAAGTCCCAGTACCTATTCTATGTGTACATGTACTTTTCATTGACTAATTTATCTTCATTCCTGGATGGAAATTCCATATCATATAACCTTAGTTCTTTGATTTTCCTTTCAAAATTGCATTAACACATCTCTGTTAATTTCATTTTGCGAACATGTCTCCTTATATAGTGACATATCTAAATATAAGTTAAGAGTCTCACATATTTTAAAGAGTTTTGCCTTCCTTTGTCATGTAATTTAAAAACACCCTCTATAATCTTATCTCATACAATTCAAAACAGTAATACAGAATGTACAGGCAAGCCTCTCCTGCTGCTTTAAACACCATTTACCAAGTCTTATGGTTGAAGGGTTTACAGACTTAACTATCACTTTCTTATTATATGAATATGTGAATATTCTTATGAACCAGAGGAGGATGCTCCTATAGCCAGCACAGCATGTACATTTCAAAGCATCTCTAAGTCCGTTGTTCTTCACCCTGTCCCCATATTTTTTTGGAAAATCAAAGTACAGTAAATGCTCAGTTACCCAGACTCACAGAGAGAAACTCACTGCAAAAAAAGTCCCCTAATTCCTTGTAGTGGCTTTGTTTTTCATTTTTATAGTTAGAATGTGCATGTGAAATTAATTTTTTTTTTCTACATTATCAACTGTTCTCTATTCATTTACCTTCATGTAGGTATTTTATGTCTCTAGGGACTAAATAAATTATATCAGACAACAACATTTTCTTTAGATAATGTGATCATCACCTAAATTTTGCTTAGGAAAAAAAGAGACATTGACAATACTTCTTAGCATGTCCTTCGTAATGCACTAATCTGCTGTCTCGGACTATCAGTTAAAAATTACAGCACAGCACAAAAAAGTAGATCAGTTGCTAAATGAATTTGACCATCTTTTGCAAAGTGAAAAGGACCATATCCATTTAAAATGCTGTTATTGCTCATAATTAAGGAGACAAAAATTCCCAGCTGAGGCTAAATTCAATCTGTTTGCCAGAGGACCAGGCTGTAAAATTATTCCCTTACAGCTCTTTTGAACTCATGTTTTTTCTTAGAAGCAGCTTTACACACAAAAGGAAACTGTCCGTGAATGCTAGCTAATTTGGTCTTGACTGGTGGTGCTAGGACTTGTTTAAATGTCCTTGGTGAACTCAGTTACTTACTGGAAGGGAACTGACTAGATTTGCTGATTCCATTGGTGTGGAGGAGAGGTGCTGGAAGTCCATTCTCAAACACCTGACCCTCCCACCTAACTCCGCACCTTTTTGAGAGGTGCTGTAGTTCCCCTCAAAACCCACAGTTGGTCTTCTCAAAACTTTGGCTGATTTCACGTGAAATGTTAAACTTGCTCCCCTCTGCCAGCTGCCTTGTGATAAGGGGTTGGTGGCCGGCACCCTCTTTGCCTCCCAGTTGGCTTCTGTCTATGACAGTGGACGCAGCTTCACTGAAGCAGTTCTGCAGTTCAGTCCAGGCCAGAACGACAAGTAGAAGTGGGCAAAGTCATCTGGCATTTCCATGTCGCCCAGCAGTGTGGGCAGGCTGAAGACAAAGCACTCCACCCAGAGCCAGCAAGCCCCGCCTCTGACCCTGCTTTAAACAACGGCAACATTGACTTGGGAGCAGGAGTTGGTTGGGCATTGGCTCCTGCTCTGTTGGTACTAGTGGGTGGCCGTGGGCAAGTCACTTGCCTCTCTTAGGCACAGTTTGTAAAATAGGGGTAATTGGGATTTTATGGAGAACAAGGTGTTAAACAGTATGTTGGACGGGCTTAGTAAATGTTCGGTTATCCACAATCTATTATTAGTCAGGGCTTTCCAGAGAAATAGAGCCAACAGAATGGGTGTGCGATACAGGCAGATAAAGATAGCAATAAAGACAGATGATAGATAGATAGATATAGATAGATGATAGATAGATAGATAGATAGATAGATAGATAGATAGATAGATAGATAGATGATAGATAGATAGATAGATAAATAGGATAGATGATAGATAGATAGATAGATAGATAGATAGATGATAGATAGATAGATAGATAGATAGATAGATAGATAGATAGATAGAGATAGATAGATAGATAGATAGATAGATAGATAGATAGATAGATAGATGATAGGTGATAGATTTATTTTAAGTAATTGGCTTATATGATTGTGGAAGGTGGCAAATCCAAAGCATGCAGCGAAGGCCAGCAGGCTGGAGGTCGGGCAGGGGAGAGCTCAAGTCTGAAGGCGTCAGCTGGTGGAATTCCCTCCTCCTCATAGGAGCTCAGTCTTGTTCTATTAGAGCCCTTAACTTACCGGATGAGACCCATCCACATACAGATAATCTGCTTTACCCAAAGTCTACTGATTTAATGTTAACCTCATATCACAGATAGCTTCACAGAAACCTCTAGAACAGTGTTTGAACAAATGTCTGGGCACACTGGCCTAGCCAGGCAGACACATAAAAAATTTAATCATCACACATATGAATGAGAATACAGTGCTTGTGGGTGCCACTGTGCTAAGCTCTTTACATATATTAATTTATCTGCTCCTTCACCACAACCCTTTGAGGTAGGTACTGGTATCATGTCCACACAAATGAGAAAACTTGAGCACAGAGGCTACATAACCGGCCCAAGGTCATGCATCCAGGGATTTGTGCTCTTAACCACTGGGCTAGACTATCTGCAACATGAGGACAGAGCCACCGGGGTGTGGTGCCTGCTGTGTCTGGCACAAGGCTGTGTGAATACTTGTTAAATGGATACCCAAGTGGCTCATTTATCTCACCCCTTGGATTCTAGGCAATGGGATATTTTCTCTGAATTGATTCGCTGTTTTGTTTTGTTCTTGTGGATGAAACCTCAAAATAACATACCTTTCATATCTGAGGTACTCCCCAGCAATTAGTGACAATGTACTGAGAGAATGAATTTAAATGTGCATAGTAAATGAAGCCATGTGTACATACAAGCTTTAAGGAGAATGTAGATTCCCGAGTTGACCTGTATATGCCAAAGGAGTGGCCCAGGAAGGAAAGAAATATGGTTGCTGTAAAATATGTATCTATCAGTATAAAATTTTTGCTCAAGCGCTGTCATTCTCTGCCTATTTAATTATACACTACATCACACACTATTGCATTGATGTGTAAGCACACTATAACCACACACAAAGAATGAACTTTAGAAAAGATGAGATAAGAAATAAATGTTAGTTGAAACTCTCCCTTTCCTTTTCTTCTTACACCTCAGTGGCTCTCGTGTCCTCTCCACTTCGAGGTTCAGTCCTCCGAGCCCTGAGTAACTGGACGTCTACCCCTTTCTACCACCTAGTGAGAAACGAGCCTCCCGTGTTGAGTGGCCCTTGGGCAGGCGGGTCCCCGGGAGGTGTGAGGAAAGGAGACACGGGGCGGCACAGGGTTCAGAGGACAGATACGAGGCAGACATCTGGGCGCAAAGCCCCGCTCCCCCACGACCGAGCTGCGGCTGGCTGGCTGCTGTTGTTATGAGTGAAAAAACAACAAACAGGTAACATCCTTACAACATCCTGGCATGTAATAAGCACTGTTTAAATGTTACTGGGCATCATCACAATGGCCCAGTAAGTGTTATTTGCTATTAATTATAAAAACAATTGCAATGGCATGTGCTGATGTCACCATGCCTCTATCCTACGCATTGTTCACTTAGAACACTACGCAGAGATGTTCCGATGAGGATGCTGAAGTGCGGCCCCGGGTTTTATTCAGTTAGGCACCAGCCACAATGTGCGCTACAGCTGAGTGTCACCTGTGCTGTTATTTACTTAATATTTGTCTTTAAATTGAATTGGGTCTAACACCAAGGCCTACTTCATTATTTTTGAGAGTAGTAATAGTGAAATATTAGTAACGTTTGACGTGCTAGTAACATTTATTTTTAAAAAAACGTGATAATAAGCACATAAGCATTAAACCATTTTCCTCGCTATAAGAAACATTAAGAAACATTGTCATACAATCCTTAAATCATGACTGCTTCAATCACAGTCACTCCACTCAGTTCGACGAAGAGGACAGTAACTCGACAGAATTACCTGCTCCCCTGCAGGCTCCCAGTTCTCAGGGTGGGAACAAGTTGGGGTAACTTTGTGCTTTGTGACCTTGGTTGTTATTTTGTGTTGGATGAGAAAAATTCCATTTTCTTACATTGTTCTTCACTAGGCCATTTTATAATGATTAGATTTTCCTTTAAATAGATAAGGCCTATAAAAGTGCCATATTAATTAAATCAAATTAACCAGATTCTCCACATATGCAAATGAGCCACAGACTGAAACAAGAGCCAAATCTAGAACATTGGGAGGAGCTCAGCAGCACTGACAGACCTACCTCTGTGAAGAGCGTGGGCTCCTGCCTTGAAGCTGACTACAGGTAACGTCCTGAACAAATGCGAGCTACAGGGAGCTGGGCCTTGCCATCTTCCCATCGTTCTCCATCATTCTTCACCTGCAAATAGACTCTTCTTGTCCAAGTCAGAATCCCAAGCAGATTTCTTTTAGACACTTTGAACCAAAATGCAAACACCTTGAAACCTATTAGATAATCAGAGGTTTTTGGCTTAAAATGGGAGAGATATCTCCTTGAAAATAATATAAATACTTGGACAAATTAAAGTCAATCCTCTAATCCATATTTAAGGGTTCCATTTTAGCATTCTATCACCTGTATTACAGATGCCGAAGTTATTATACCTTTAACTATTCAGGAAAAAAATCATTTGAGCCAGACTCATGCTTTTAGTTGGTTTTGCCCTAACTCTACATAACAGGGTAGAAAGTGAAATCATTTTTTAAAAACCTTGAATTAAATGGAACATTCTTTGAATGAGACACATTCACATAGGTCAGGGGTTCTCAGTCTTGGTGCTATTCACTTTTTGGGCTGGGTAATCCTTTGTGGTGGGGCCTGTCCTATGCATTGTAGCATGTTGAGCAGCATTCATGGTCTCTACCAGCTGCCAGCAGAGCCTCCCTCAATTGTGACAACCCAAAATGTCTCCAGATATGGCCAAATGTAGCCCAGGGGAACAGCCCTTGAACCCAACTCCCTATTGAAACCACTGACATGGGTCAAGAAGAGCGCTTTGCCATTGCTGAATGTCATGGCAGCGTTTGGGGAAGAAAGTTGATTTCTTTACACAAAATTTTTGTGTGGCTCTATTGCAAAATCCAAACTATAAATAACAGAAGTCAGTGAGAAAAGATTGAACATTTATTACCCAAACTCATATAAATTCAGTAATAAATAATGGCTGTCTCTAAAAATATGAGAAGCCTTTTTCAAAGTTGTTAGGTTCTAATCATAAATGAATTTAGGAGCATTTCTTTAAATTTTGCACCTTTGTAATGAACTCTGATAAATTCATGGAACTGGATGTTAAATAAAGAGATAGAAAGGTCTAATTTGCTGGTTCATTAAGCTAGCTTATTTCAAGACTTTGTGCATATTGCTTTGAATTTCATATTTCTGAGCATGGAGACAATAGTATCCATCTTTAATGTAGTGTGTCAGACAATTAGGAGCTCAAATGGATTAAATCTCATTTCATCAGAGATACACACAGTGATTATTATTTTATTGCCAAACACTGTCAGCATTACATTTCTTCAACTGCTATTGTGATACCTGACTTGCATGCTTAAATTTGCACTAAAAACTGTTAGTAACAACAATTTAGGCTGTGTTTTCACACGCACATTATTCTGTTCTTTACTATATGTGTTCTCCCAACACTAATTTTAAGTGTATGAAGTTTTGCACACACTGGATACGTGAGAGGGGGCTACAACACTGAGGAAAGGGCAAGCATTGGGGTGAAAACAGGTGTCTGGTCCTAACTCGGCCTCTTTCAACTTAGGTGGTCTTGGGAAGGTCACTTTACTTAAAATAGAACTAAAAAAAAATTTATTTTGTTATTTTAAATATGCTTTGTTAGATATTTTTAATTATATAAATGTTTTTTGAAAGAAATGAAATTATACAGGGTGGGGTGAAAGTAGGTTTACAGTTTTATCAGTACTCAAAACGCAGTTTATTCTTGTATTATTATTTGTTATTGTGTTATTTTCCATATGAATAATTGTAAACCTACTTTTACCCAACCCTGGACAATGAAATAGCCAATTCTTCACCTCTCCATCTCCTGTGACAACCTTTATATCCCATATCTCTTTAATAACTAATCTCTTCAAGTAATTAATATTAATCTTTTAGTATATATCTGTATTTGTCTGTATTTTTGACCAACCTCCTATGAACACCTAGAAGTAATTTTGCCCAAATACAGTGTGTTTCTTTCTTTTTATATAACAAATGGGATTATACTATACATATTTTCCTCCAACTTGCTTTTCTGAGTAACTTTAAACCTAGGCCATTGTTCAGATTTAAAACGGCTGCATAATACTTCATAGTATACATAGGAACACCTGTTCCAAGCACGTCCTCCAGAATGACCCCATGCTGTCCACGGGAGTCCTTGTCTCTGCCCCCTTTGGGATGCAGCCACGGTCACTGAGCACACGCACAGCCCTGGGGCCAGGTAGTTTCCTGCAAACGTAAGTGGAGAACAGGGATCCTTCACCCCGGGTGACTAGCTGCCTTGAAAGCTGGTTTCCACAAGTGCATATTGGGAATCACAGCATCTGCCCTGCTCCCTTTACACACCGTGATAAAGCTGGTCTTAGCCAGCAGAGGGAAATTAAGTTGTGGTCCTAGCGTCAGGAGGTTCTCTGTGAACATCCCACTCAGGCCAAGCTGCAGCATTCAAAGCCACTGCTTCTGCCTGTGTGCACAGTGCAATGTCAAATTGTCCACTTGTCACATGCTCCCGGCTCTTGAACATTTTTTCAAAGGAATAACCACTTTTCCAGTAGATAATTCACTTTTTCAGTGATTGGTATTTAGTTTACACAATGATAGAGCGAGTACTACTCCAATGTGGTGGCTGAGTTCTGAGGCTTGGGGTAGATAAAATGTGTGCACAAGAATGTGTGTATATGTGGGGAGGGGGGGAGGGGAGGAGGGAGAGAAAGGGAGAGGGAGAGAAACAGTAAATTCACTTAGTAGGAAGTAAAAGTCATCCAGTCACACATTTGCAAGAGCGCAGGCTTTGGAAACTGCTCATATGGTGAAGAAATATTCCATTTATTTAATATTTTACCTGGTACAACAATTATTTTAAATTACTGTACTAAAATATTTCAAAATGTACGGTGCAATGTCTCTGTCCTGGAAATAAAAAATCTAAAGGACGCAGCCATATTCACACCCTTTTTCTTTACTCGGCCACACTTGCACTCCTGAGGCAGGAAAGTGTGGGTGTACGAACGCGTCTCACATTTACCCGGTGGGCTGCGGAGCCTGCATGACGGTCTAGTTCAAGGGCTTGGGTCTAGACCGGAGGTTTTTAAACTGTGGCGCGTGATCCATTGGGTTATGAAATAAAGTTACAGATCAAGACTGGCATTTTAAAAATCAAATGAAATAGAATGGAAAATATATCAGAGTGCAACGCTCCATAAATAGACATGTGTGTGTCCTGCATGTCGGCATCAAACGCTTTCCTTGCTGAGGGAAGCCAGCAAAGACAGGAAGGTCCCCTCCCAGGGACATTCCGTCCGGAGACTCCTGGGCCCCGGTCCCCTTTGCTGCCGCCTCTGGGCTACGAAGTCGCGACCAGATGGGCGTCCTTCGCCCTTCGCCTCTCCTCCCTTCCTGGAGGGGCCTGGACGGGGCGAAGGAAGGACGGGAAGTTCACAGCCAACCGCCTGCGGGGTTGAACCTCCAGAGGCCGCGTCAGTGAGACAGCGTCCGCCTGGAGGGGGCTCTGCGGGAACCGGGTGGCCTGGGGCCGGCACCCTGTGGGTGCAGCAGGCGCCCTGGGAGGGGCGAGGGGTGGGTGACCCGGGGCGGGAGGGGGGCGGGCAGGAGGAATTGGGCTCCATCCTCCGGGCTCACTGAAAATCTTCTTTCTGGCACTTCGAGGATTTCGTGAGTACTTATGGAGCACGGGGTGCGTGCCGGCTCTTCTCCCGAGAAGACGGCGGGGACCCCGGCGGGCGAGTGTCTCTGTCCCTGGGACGCGCTCTCCCAGCGCAGGGAACGTCCCCCGGGGGGCCCAGGGCGGAGGCGGGCGGGGCCGGGGGGGGGGGGGGGGGCCCGGCCCTAGGGAAGCACCTCGGGGCGGGCGTGCGGGGCTGAAGGGGCCCGTGACCCGCGGGGGGCGGCGGGGGAGAGGAGCCTGGGGCCGCCTTAGGGACTTGGGGTTGCTCTGAAGAGGAGGAGGCGAGGTGCCCGAGGGGGGCGTGGGTCGGAGGGCGACCGAGGGGGGCGTGGGTCAGAGGGCGCCGGAAGAGGGCGTAGGTCAGAGGGCGACCGAGGGGGGCTGGTCTCAAAGGCTCACCCCGGCTGCTGGGCCAGGGGCGGCCCCGAGGGGTGCCCTGGAGCAGGGGTAACCCGGGGAACACGGGGAACAGACCCAAAAGCAGCAAGGAAAACGCGCGCATGGTGGCGCCTCAAGGTCCCCCCTTTGGGTGACTGAATGGTGACGCCCGGGCGCGGACCCGAGGGTCCCGGCGCCCGCGGGCCGGGTGGGGCCGAAGCTCCTCCCTCCCCCCGGGGCCAGTCCCGCCCGGGGGCCACGCCAGGGGCTGCGCCCTCGGGTGCTAGACGCCCCTTCTCCGCCTCCTACCCCGGCGGAAAGAGAGAGAAACTGCCCGCGCCCTGCGGGCCCTCGCGCCGGGAAGGTCGCCCTCCTTCTGTCTCTGTGTCCCAGGCCTCCACGCGGCCGCGCCACGCGATGGGGCACCGGCAAGCACCCCAAGTCCAGCGCTCCTCACTGCGCCTGCTCGACGGGGCGGCACGATCAGCCCCAACCCATCCCAAGCGCAGCCCTGGGCCTTTCAACTCTGCAGCATGCGCTGCGGCTGCGGCTCAGACTCACCTTCCAGCTCAGGGCGGGCCCCCCCGGACCCGCCCCGCGCGGGGAGCCCCCCCCCTCTCCCAGCCCCCCGGCCCGCGCAGGGCCCCCCCCGTCCCAGCCCCCGCCCCCGCCCCCGCCCCCGCCCCGCGCAGGGAGCTGCCCCCAGCCCCCGCCCCGCGCAGGGAGCTGCCCCCAGCCCCCGCCCCGCGCAGGGCCCCCAGTCCCAGCCCCCCGCCCCGCGCAGGGCCCCCCCCCCGTCCCAGCCCCGCGCAGGGCCCCCGCCCCAGCCCACCCCGCGCAGGGCTCCGCCCCGAGCCCGGGCGCTGGCCCAGGACACCCGCGGCGGGCGCAGATCCAGCCCACCCACCGAGTCGCGGACGTTGGCACCGTCGTCATTGAATCTGTTACTCGCAAAATAGGCAAGTTCCGACCCTGAGAGCCGGCGGCTCTGAGCGCAGAAGCCCCTTTGCTGCCGCGGGGCAGGTGCGCTCCCCCCAGGAAGGGCCGCCAGCCCTCCGACGGCTCCTCTCGGACCCGGGCCTGCGGGTCGGCAGCGTCCGCCTTTCCCTGGACGCCGGCGCCGGCGGAGCCCGGGGCCAGCGGGCGCTTTCGTAGGTGTGCGGGTGAAGCCCACGCCCGCATCAGTCCGCGGGCGCCTCTGCGGCTCAGCGCGGCCTCGGGCGGGAGGCCCTGGGCCCGCCTCGCCCGGGCACTGGGGCTGGCAGGCGGACACCCGGGCCCCCTGGGGCGAGAGGGCTCCGGGTGCGGTTTGCTCAATAACAAATTAACTAATTGAACATTGATTACTGATTTAACTTTTTTGTTTGTTTTAATGTTTTTCTAATTTTTATTGCATTTAATTTTTTTTTTAACACACAAGAAGGTGTCTACCTACCTCCCAGGCATATAATTCTTAATATTTTGCTATATTTGCTTCAGAAAATTTTTTTCCCAAAGAAATAAGACTATCCATTCAGTGGAACCTTCTATACCCTCCCCCTCCTTCCTCACAGGTGATATTCTTCTTGAAAGGTTAACACTGGTGCTGCTGGGCAGCTAAAGAGCCATCTCAGACGGTGGATAAAGAAAAATTAATTTATTAAACGGGGATGGGGTACCCAAAGGAGGGCTACTCAGCACTGAGCCAAAGGGCATTGGGGCCGTGATGGCAGCAAAACACCCTCGGGACAGTGAGACGAGCAAGAGCCTGGAAGAGGCAGCAGGAGAGCCGGGCTGGGCCCCCTGGCCACTGCGGTCAGAGAGAAGGGGCCCGGGGACAGGTCAGGGGTGAGCCTAGGACGGGCTGCAGCTGCCCATTGCTCCCCTGGTTGCGAGGCTCAGGGGTCCCCTCAGAGGGAGGGGGATGGCGCTGGCATGCTCCCCTGCTGGGGAGCGCACACTGGGTCCTTTGTCCTGAGCGTATTTCTCTCTCTCTCTGGCAGACGGGAATATTAAGGGAGGCCTCAGGGGAGGGTCTCAAAAGAATATTCATCAGCTTTCCAGGGGTGCTCTTTCAGGGCCTGGTCTCTTCTGCTTGGTTGGTGCCAGGGCGGGGTCATTAGTCAATGTAGCTGGTCCCGAGGCAGCTAAGGTGTCACTTGCCCGGTTTTGCTGTTTTTCTGGGCCTGGAGCTGAAATACAACTGAGGCCTGGATGTTACCTTTAGGGAGGAAATACTCAGAGGTCTAAACTGTGTGACCAGTGATATGCTAGGGGAGGCTAGGTAACCCTGGGGACAAGGCTCTTTTTTCCCATTTCCCCCTCTTGGTAGGCATCCTGCGCTTCCTGCCCTGGTGAGTTTCTGTACCAGATTTTCTGCACCTGAGTAGCTGTACCTGGCCCATCTAACCCTTCTCATCTGTTTTCATCTTTTACCATATCCCATGTAACAGTAAGCAATATAAAGTATCTTTTAAACTTATTATGGCTCTTTCTCAGTTACCCGGGCTGAGCTTAGGTGCCGACAGGCAAGCGAAGGCGACCCCAGTGACCCCAGAGCTGGGTTTGTCAGAAACCTCTGTGATAGTGGAAACCCTTGGAGAACTCCCAGCTCCAGAGTTGACACTGATCAGCAAGTGTGGGCTCCTGACCAAAGGTGAGGTCTGGAGGGTCAGATTCACCCTGCAGCTGCCCACAGGGGGCCAGATGGACCCCCTCCCCCTGTGAGTGTTCCAGTGTGACGCCCGCTCTGGTGTGTCGTCCTCCGTGCTGGATGATCTGTCCCGGGCCTGAAGGTCGAGGACCCAGGTCTTCAAGCTGGGCTTGGCTGAGTCTATCCACAAGGCCCGTGTGCTGAGCCTCCAGTGCCACATGAGGATCCTTAACTGTCTGCCTGGACTCCCAGAAACACATGGACTTCTCCTTCAGGTGCGCAGAGGGGCTGTGCCAGGAGGTGAAAGGCCCCGGCCAGCCCAAATGAGGAATAGGGTTTAGCCCATCCCTCCCTCCTGGACTGGGGGCATGTCTAGTTTTCAGTCCAATAACAGAACAGATCAACACTTAACAAATTTTATTATGGAACATTTTAAACATAAACAAAATTAGAGGGAATGGTATATGTAGTCTGGGGACTGTTAACATCTGGTAAACTGGTATCATTTCCCCATATCTTCTTGCAGTTGTTTACATGCATCGCGGTCTGCGGTGGAGCCAGACCTATGCATGTGAGCTGCTCTGGAACATTCCATTGCAGAAAGGCCTCACCATCTTTCCTCTGGAACGTTGCTGCAGTTTTAAGTGCTTTCCCATTTTTCCATCAAGGCTGTAGTGAGGATCCTTGTACACATTTACTTGGTCACATGCACAAGAGTTTCTTTACAAGTGGAATTACAGAATCAAATCATGTGCACACTGAATTTTATCAGGTTTTGCACAATTGCTCTCCAAATGGTGACAGCAAATTACACGCAACACAAAGAGCCTATGAATGTTTGCCCACATCTTCATCAATACTTGTTGTCAGAATTAAACATTCCACCCCTCTGGATGCCTGTAAAATGGCATTTCTGTGATTTTTAAGTTGCATTCCTTGAGTACTAGTGGGGATGAGCATATTTTCAAGACTCCAATGATCTACGTGAACATGTCAATGACTATATTCCATTGGTGTTCATCTGTTTGGTGTTATTTGCTAGACTAGATTCTATCCCTGAGCAAGACTTGTTCAGGCACTATGCTAAGGGCATGAAACCCATGAGGCACAGGCACAGTTCTCAGTCCCAGGTGACTTCTCAGTGCACTGAGGAAAAACAGTGCTCTTAGGAGCACAGACAATAAAGCCAGGCTTGGGGCTAGGGGCCTCAAAGGGAGGCCAGCAGTAGTCAAGAGCCTTTCAGTTGAAAATGATAGAAACCAGCTGAAACTACCTAATCAAAGAGAAGGTTTATTGGCTCATGTCAACTGAATGTACGGCATCCTGGATCTGGGGCACATACAGAGCCCTCTGGCTCCTCTCTCCGTTCACCTCTCACCTTCCCTTCTCTTTGTGTGTTGGACTGATTATTACTGTGCAAACAGGCGCTCAGTGAATGGCAGTGTGGAGTGGCTGGGGCTGGGGATGATGGGGGGATGACAATCGATATTCTAAAGACTAAAATTACTCAGGGAGAGAGGGAGAGAGGGAGGAGGAGAGGGAGAGGGAGAGGGAGTGAGGGAGAGGGAGAGGGAGAGGGAGAGGGAGAGGGAGAGGGAGAGGGAGAGGAGAGGGAGAGGGAGGGGAGAGGGAGGGGGGAGGGGGGAGGGGGAGGGGGGAGGGGGGAGGGGGAGGGGGAGGGGGAGTGAGGGAGAGGGAGAGGGAGGGGGGAGGGGGGAGGGGGAGGGAGGGGGAGGGGAGGGGGAGGGAGAGGGAGAGGGAGAGGGAGGGAGAGGGAGAGGGAGAGGGAGAGGGAGGGGGGAGGGGGAGGGAGGGGGGAGGGGGGGAGGGGGAGGGAGGGGGGAGGGGAAGGGAGAGGGGAGAGGGAGTGAGGGAGAGGGAGAGGGAGAGGGAGTGAGGGAGGAGAGAGGGAGGGAGAGAGAGAGTGAAGGAGGGAGGAGAGAGGGAGGGAGGGAGGAGGAGAGGGAGAGGGAGAGGGAGTGAGAGAGGGAGAGGGAGAGGGGAGGGAGAGGGAGTGAGGGGAAGGGAGAGGGAGAGGGAGAGGGAGAGGGAGTGAGGGGGAGGGAGAGGGAGAGGGAGAGGGAGAGGGAGGGGGGAGGGAGAGGGAGAGGGAGAGGGGGAGGGGGAGGGGGAGGAGGGAGGGGGAGGGGGAGGAGTGAGGGGGAGGGAGAGGGAGAGGGAGTGAGGGAGGAGAGAGGGAGGGAGAGGGAGAGTGAAGGAGGGAGGAGAGAGGAGGGAGGGAGGAGAGAGGGAGAGGGAGAGGGAGTGAGGAGGGAGGAGAGAGGAAGGGAGAGGGAGAGAGAAAGAGTGAGGAGAGAGGGAGGGAGGGAGGAGAGAGGGAGGGAGAGGGAGAGAGAAGAAGAGAGAGGGAGAGAGGGGGAAAGGGGGAGGGGGGAGAGAGAGAGATTAAGCTGTTTTATCCTAGTTTAGAAAAGTCACAGAAAGGGTACCAACTAGAACAATAAGAGGCACTATGAGTGGGTCAACCTAGTGATAGTATAACCCTGCTTGAGGGAGACCAGGAGAATGTGTGTTTGTGGGTGGGGGCACTGTATTTGGCAGCCCCACCACAACTCTATGAGGAGTTTCTCATCAGAAGGTTACCAAACAGACAAAAACAAGAGATGTTCCCAACGGAGGGACACTGCAGGAAGCCTCCAAGAAAGGTGCACTTTTGGCTCCATCTAGAACCTGCTGAGATACAGATGCAAGAACACTGGATGAGTCCTTGGTGTCAGTACCAATGCTGACACTATAAACTGTGCTTACTAATCACTCAGCACTCTGAGCTGTTTCTTCACCTTAATGGGGGTGGTTTTATCAGCTTTGTAGGGCTTGGGGATGATAAATGCTATAAACATCCATGTATTTTGTGACCTCAGTTTTTGTTGTATTCAACTTGCTCCAAATAAATAGGACATTGAAAGCCAACTTTATCAAACGAAGATATTCGCTGCGTTGGAGTTGTAAGGCTGTATTCTTCTGCATTAAGTATTTAATTGCTTGTGCTAACGATGATAGTGAATAAAATATTCTCAAATATGATGTAGATTTAATTATTTTATTTTTGATACATTTCTATCAATGCCTTTTATAGTGGTAGTCAATCTTTTAAATAGATATTCATTTTCCTTTGAGACCAATAGTGAATTCATTGGTTTTCAATATTACAATTTTAAAAGGGCATATTTTTAAGCATCAGTGATTTTTAAAAAGTCTCTTTTGAGCTCTTAGAACATTGTTATTTTCAACTGGAATTAGAGAATGTTTCTGATGTATTTCAAACAGTTTCCTCCAGCAAGGATGCAAACAAATGTATTACATTAAGAAAAACTACAAATGAGAAAGGAGCTTTTTGAACAACAGGTAATGATATTTCAAGATCGATAGGGAATTATTCATCCTATATTCTCATTTTCATTCCTAGCAACAGGCATATATGCCTCTCAATTCCTGTGTAGTTCTGTTAATCTCACTACTCAATTTTCTTACAATGATTCAGCTGATTTATTATTTCCCTCTTGCATTTTAACTGCTAAGTATGCAATGTAACCCCACAACTTTGTTTCAGTCTCTCAGCTTCAGTACCCAAGGTCGTTAATACCTCCAAAATATCACTCCTTTAAATGTTCTCTTTCTTATCCAATGAGTTGTTACATAATTACATGCTGTCAGCAACAATATAATCTTGTTTTTATAATTTTATGATTAAGGATATAAAAATGAATTGAATTGAGGAAAATGTTAAAAGATATTTGCAAAATATAAGGGATTTCTACCATAATTTATCACATGTAAATGATATAGTATATATATATTTGAAATAGAATTTCCTTAGTATATGGTTTGCAAATGTGTTTGAGTAAAATCATTATATTAATGTATGACCATTATATTAATCTATGGTTGTCCAGACACAGGCTATGTCTTCTTTACTGAGGGTTAAAATAATTATGAAAGATTAATTTTTGCCACTCCCACTCCCTGCCCAATTATAACCAGAAGTTTTTTATTGAATATTTGCATCTAAAGTTATAGTGCTTGAGAAAGGAGAAAAAATTAAAGTCAAACCAACTCCCATACCATACAATTCTCAACCTACTTCCAGCATAAACAGGGATAATTGTGACAACAAAAACATGAAAGGGGAGGGGAAATGATCAGAACTGGCAAAGGAGGGTGAACATCTGATGCACTCAAAATAAAAAAAGCTATTGTGTATATGCAACTTTATTTTTTATAAACCTAATAGTAACCAGACACAAAAATCCCCAAACCAGGACACATAGCTTAAAAAAAGAGGACACAGAAGAAGAAGTATGGAACACCACCAACAAAAACAGCAGACAGAAGAACAAAGGAAGAGAACAGTGGAGGCACAGAGCTGCCAGAAAACAAGATAAAGTGGTTACAGGAAATCCTCATCTATCAATAATCACCCTAAATGTAGGTGGACTGAATTCACCAATAGAGGGGCACAGAGCAGCAGAGCGGATCAGAAAACAAAACCCAACCATATGCTGCCTTTAGGAGACACATCTGAGCTGCAAAGACAAAGGGAGATTCAAAGTGAAAGGGTGGAAAATGATTCTCCAAGCAAATAACATCCACCAAAAAGCAGGTGTAGCCTTACTTGTATCTGACAAAACAGGTTTCAAGGCAACAAAGATAACAAGAGACAAAGATGGACACTTTATAATGATAAAGGGGACACTACATCCAGAAAATATAACATTTCTTAAAATATATGCACCCAACCAAGAAGCACTGAAATATATAAAGCAACTACTCACAGAACTAAAGACCAAACACAATCATAGTTGGTGACCTTCGTATGCCATTGACAGCTCTAGGCAGATCAACAGAACAGAAAATCAATAAAGAAATATCAGCCTTAAATGAAACTCTAGACCACATGGACATAATTGACATTTACAGAGCCTTTCATCTCAGAACACCAGGTTATACACTCTCCTCCGGGGCACATGGAACATTCTCAAAGACAGACCATATGCTGGGTCACAGAACTAGCATTAAAAAATTCAAGAAGACTGAAGTTTTACCAAGCATATTCTCTGACCACAATTCCCTGAAATTAAAATCAACTGCAAAAAGGAAGTAAAAAAACCCATAAATACATGGAAATTAAACAACACACCACTAAAAAATGACTGGGTCAAAGGAGAAATAAAAGATGAGACCAAAAGATATACAGAGGCAAATGAGAATGACAATACAATATACAAAACTTCTGGGATGCAGCCAAAGCAGTGATAAGAGGGAGTTTAATATCATTACAGGCCTATCTCAAGAAACAAGAAAAATCTCAGATAAACAACCTAACATCTCAAAGATCTAGACAAAGAACAAAAGCAACCCAAAGTCAACAGAAGACAGGAAATCATAAAAACTAGAGCAGAATGTAATGAAACAGAGAACAAAAAGACTATACAAAAATTAATACAACAAAGAGCTAGTTCTTTGAAAAGATTAATAAAATTAACAAACCCTTGGCTAGACTCATTAACGAAAAAAGGGAAAAGACCCATACAAACAAAATCAGAAATGAGAGAGGAGAAGTCACCATGGACATCACTGATAGACAAAGAATCATACTAGAATATTATGAAAGACTATATGCCACCAAATTCAACAACCTAGAAGACATGGGTAAATTCCTAGAAATATATAACCATCCTAGACTAAATCATGAATTATTGGAAAATCTAAATAGATCGATTAGCAGCAAGGAAATTGAAACAACCATCAAAAACCTGCCAAAACACAAAAGTCCAGGACCAAAAGTGAGTTTTACCAAACATTCAAAGAATATTTTAAACCTGTCCTCCTCAAACTCTTCCAAAAAACTGAAGGAAAGGCAATATTTCCTAACACATTTTATGAGGTCCATAAAACCCTGATACCAAAACCTGGGAAGGGTAACACACAAAAAAACTACAGACCAGTATCTCTGATGACTACAGAAGCAAAAATCCTAAACAAAATACTAGCAAATCAAATCCAGCAGTACATCAAAAAAATAATATGTCACGCTCAAGTAAGGTTCATTCCAGGGGCACAAGGATGGTTCAACACGTGCAAATAGATCAATGTAATAAACCATGTTAACAAAATAAAGGATAAGAATCATATGCCCTCATCAACAGATGCAGAAAAAGCATTTGATAAGATACAACATCCATTTATTATTAAAACACTCAATAAAATAGGAATAGAAGGAAAGTACCTTAACATAATAAAGGTCATATATGATAAACCTCAGCTAATATCGTACACAATGGTGAAAACCTGAAAGCTTTTCCTTTAAAATCAAGAACAAGACAAGGATGCCCACTCTCACCACTCTTACTCAACATAGTTGTGGAAGTCCTAGCCACAGACATAAGGCAAGAGAGAAAAAAAAAAGGCATCCAAATAGGGAAGGAAGAAATAAAACTAACTTTTTGCAGATGACATGATTCTGTATATGCAAAACCCTAAAGACTCCACCAAAAAACTATTACAAACAATAAACAAATACAGTAAAGTTACAGGATACAAAATCAATGTACAAAAATCCATTGCTTTCCTGTATACTGACAACAAAACTTCAGAAAAATAAATGAAAAAAAAATTCCTTTTCCAATTGCAATCAAAAGAATAAAATATGGAGGAATAAACTTAACAAAGAATGAGAAAGACCTATCTACTGAAAATGACAAAGTATTATTAAGAGAGATTGAAAAAGACAGCAAAATGGAAAAATATCCCATGTTCATGGATTGGAAGAATCAACATGGTTAAAATGACCATATTACCCAAAGAAATATACAGATTTAATGCATCTCCATCAAAATCCCAATGTCGTTTTTTCAAGAAATAGAAAGAGAAATCATCAGTTGTATATGGAACCACAAAAGACTCAGAATAGCCAAAGTAATCCTGAGAAAAAAGAATGAAACTGGAGGAATCACACTATCTGACTTCAAATTGTACTACAGAGCTACAATAATTAAAACAGCATGGTACTGGCACAGAGACAGACACACAGATCAGTGGAACAGAATCGAGAGCCCAGAAATAAAACCACATGTATGGACAGATAATTTTCAACAATGGAGCCAGAAACACACAATGGAGTAAAGGTAGTCTCATCAATAAATGGTGCTGGGAAAACTGGAAAGCCACATGCAAAAGAATGAAACTGGATTACAGTTTGTCCCCAGGTACAAAAATTAACTCAAAATGGATCAAAGACCTAAATTTGAGACCCGAAACAATAACTTACATAGAAGAAAACATAGGTACCAAACTTATGGACCTTGGTCGTAGAGAACATTTTATGAACTTTACCCCAAAGGCAAGGGAAGTAAAGACAAAGATAAATGAATGGGACTATATCAAACTGAAAATCTTCTGCACAGCAAAAGAAACTGACAACCAAACAAACAGGCAGCCAACAGATGGGAGATGATATTTGCAAACAGTAGCTCCCACAAAGGTTTAATTTCCAAAATATATAAAGAACTCATAAAACTCAACACCAAACAAACAAACAACCCAATCAAAAAGTGGGCAGAGGACCTGAACAGACACCTCTCCCAAGACATAGGAACGGCCAACATATGTATGAAAAGGTGTTTGACCTCACTAGCTATTATGCAAATGAAAATCAAAACTACAATGCGATACCACCGCACACCTGTTAGAATGACTGTTATCAACAAGGCAGGTAACAGCAGGTGCTGGAGAGGCTGCCGAGAAAAGGGAGCCCTCAATCACCGCTGGTGGGAATGTGGACTGGGACAGCCACTATGGAAAGCAGCCTGGCAGTTCCTCAAAAAATTAACCCTCTCCTGGATTTATATTTGAAAACATTTATTCACAAAGATACATGCACTCCTATGTTCAGGGCAGCACTATTCACTGTGGCCAAGACAAGAAGATAACCGAAGTGTTCTGTGACAGAGGACTGGACAAAGAAGATGTGGGGCATGAACACAATGGAATACTACTCAGCCACGAGAAAGGATGAGAGGCTGCCATTTGCAACAACATGGGTGGGCCTGGAGAATATTATGCTAAGTGAAATAAGTCAGACAGAAAAAGCAAAGAACCATATGACTTCACTTATGTATGGGATATAAAACTGAAACTTGTGGACACAAACAGCAGAGTGATGGTTGCCAGAGGGAAGGGGGTGCGGGTTGAAGGGGGTCTTAATATATGGTGATGGGAGAAGATATGACTTTGGGTGGAGGGCACACAGAACAATATACAGGCCTTGTAACATAGAAACCCACACCTGAATCCTATATTAACCAATGGTTCATATTAACCATTGTCACCCCAGTAAGTTTAATAAAGTATTAAAGAAAAGAAAGCTAACTGATACAGATGATGACAAGTGGTCATTCAGTAAATATCTTTTGGGGAGCTACTATGTGCTAGGCACTGGATACAACGAATGACAAGCAAGATGGCCAGAATTTTTATTCTCTTGGAACTTATAGTCTATTGTTGTGATCTCTGAGACCCTTTCGGGAAGGTCTGCAAGGTCAAAGTTATTTTCATAATAATACTAAAACATTATTTGCCTTTCACTGTGTTCGCATTTGCACTGAGGATAAAAACACAATGGTGCCTGGCCGGGCGTGGCTCAGCGGTTGAGCATCGACCTAGGATCCAGGCAATCAGGGTTCGATTCCCGGTCAGGGCACATGCCCGGGTTGCGGGCTTGATCAATGACTCTCCCATCATTGATGTTTCTATCTCTCTCTCTCCCTCTCCTTTCCTCTCTCTGAAATCAATAAAGATATATTTTTAAAACAAACAAAAAAACCCCCACAATGGTGGTATCCTGACACAAATCAAGGCGGGGGCAGGAAAATGTGGGAGTAGTCATTGTCTTCACCGCCATCCTGCACTTCCAGTCAAAACAACACCAATTTCATCTGTGAATTTCCCAATGAAGCAGGTGTTATAGAAATAGATGTGTGTGTACTAGAGTCAGGAAGATAAGTTTGTGTGTGTATCAGACTTGACATAAGTAACTCCATTTTGTGTGACCGAGTGTCACCAGGATGCCTGCGTGCCACGATAAGGTTAACACTTTGTAGCCCTGGCCTCCGACCGGGCCCCGCACTCTGTAGGACCCCGATAAGACACACTGAAGACGCACCACACCCTTCAGCTGAACTGTTACAAGCAGGAGCTTCTCAGCCACATCCTTGGACGCTTGTCTGCCCTCCACGGACTTCGTCCCCAGCTCCGGGAAAGCTGCCCCTGCCCCGCTCTCCCCGCATCTCTCTGCGAGGGCTTCCAGGGGGCTGCAGTGACCGACGCCGTCGGGGCCGCACCCCCGGGCCTCCTGTGTGTGTCTTTCGGCGGATCCTCGGGGTGGCCTGCTGGTGCCGAGAACCACCGGGAACTGGTAAACAAACCCTGTGTGATCTGCTTTATGTGCGTCTCTGTCTCCCTTCTCGAACCTGAGTTACTGGCTCGGTCTCATTGAACCAAAGTGTCCCTCGCCCCTCACGGTGGTATAGCCACGTATTGGGAGTTAGACCACCTGCGTTTACGTCTCCAGAGAAACTGGGACAGCAGGAAAAATCATTAATTTGATTAAAGCTCCACCCTTTCACAATATGTGTGACAGTGGGATGTTCCCCTGAAGCACTCAGGCTGCAAGGGCTGTGAAGGAGCTCATCAGTGTAAACTGGTCACTCATTAGATGAAAATTAAATTCTACCTCACAACATAGTGGAAATATACTTCATACTTCAGTCCGATTAAGGACTTAAATACAAAAATAAAACAAAAAGCTACTAGGAGGAAATATAGAGGATGTATTTTTATAGCCCTGACTTGGGACACTTCTCCCTCAATTGCACAAAGGCCAGAAAACACAGGGACCTCAGCTTTTCTTTACTATATTCTAGTATTGTTTCAATTTCTGTGATAATTTTTAATAATAAAAATGATAAAACTAACTCAACTAAGTAAACAGAACAAGTCTGTGTCAGCACTGCTCTTAACAAGTGGCAGCGTAGGTTCCATGGTGTCCTGCGGAGAACTGGCAAGCTTTGCACAGTGATCACACCACTGCTCACAGCTTAGCAGTCAATCTCACCAGAGAAAGGTACAGATGATCTGAGACCCTTTGCACCATTTGTCATCAAAGTCAGCATGTGAATCCCTTGACAGTAATGGCCCATTTTATAAATTATGCAATTTCCTTAGATTTTCTAGAGGTTTAGGATTTTATCAAGTCCATGAGAGTCTTTTAAGACTAAAATCAGAGAAAGGAAACATAACCTTATGGTGTTCTGGTTGGAACAGTCGATTGTTAACAGCTACCCTTAATATGTTTCAGACCCAAAGTGTCTTCTTCCTGAAATACGGCTCCAGACCCTACTGCTTCAAATTAATTCTTCTTAAAGAGCCTGCAAAGATTGCTTCTGAGTGGCTGCCCACAAAAAAGGGAAGGACATGAGTCAGGATCTCAGCTTTGCACAGGGCCTATGTTAGCACATACCATGTCTTTACAGGAATTAGAAAAAGACATCCCTCCCAATAGACAAATCAAGAAATGAGACCCCTCTTCTGGCGGAAGCAGCAGAGCATTAGCTGGACTCACACTGCCCCGAGTTCCATGGCTGGCAACCTTTGGGGGGGCACAGCCTGGCAGCTATGAGTTCTAAATCTTCACAACAAAACTCTCCTTCTGGCTGTCTGGTCACAGACTTGACCTTTGATGAAGCAATAATAGAGAATATGCATACATGTTGCATAATTCCTCCTTGAATTATTTGTGATACAAGGCTCATTTAAACATCAGTTATCTGAGACAGAATGCTAATGGATATAATCTTAAGGCTCTGTCCTCTATTACATTAGAATGGGAGTCAGCAAACAAGGGCCCATGAGCCAAGTCTGGTTCACTAATAATTTTTGTAAATAAAGTTTTATTGGAACACACTTCCACTCGTTCATTTATGTACTGTTTAGGGCTGCGTTCACACTACTACTGCTGAGCTGAGCAGTTGCATCAAGACCACAGAGCTCACAAAGCTTAAAATATTTAGTACCTGGCCCTTTGGAGGAAGTTCACTGACCCCTGTTTTAGGTGATCAAATGGCACTGTCTCATCACACCATGTCCACTTTTTGCCTAATGTCCTTAATGAATTGCATTTTGGTGTCAATCCCTTAATGTGAGTTATGTAATAAACACCATGTCTATCAAATCTCTTTTAAAATGATAATTTACAACCTCAAATGCAGTTCAGGCTCAAGGGTTCTGTGAAACTTCTTGGATTTCTACAAATGAAAGGTTCAGTAAGGCATGCCCATTACATTCTTAGCATCTCTTAATGAAGAACTCAGGTCACAAGCTCCACAGAACATGGGAGGAAAAGGTGGCCTTGCAAAGGAGCTCGTTCACCGGCTGTGCGACCAACAGCTGTACGACGCCGCAGTTCGTCTTCCTCTGTTACTTGGCTACGGGGACACGCAGAGCTAAATTCAGGACTCACCTAAGTAATTTCTTGTTCCATTGTAACATCAACTCTCCTAAACTATCTTTTGTTTGTTTTCATTTTTAAATGTCTTGTTTTTACATTGTTAAATTGTCTCTATTCCTTTTTGAAAGAAGGAAGTTTATAAATCTGATATTATTATCAGATCATCTTGGCTCAGTGGACCTCACACCAACAACAATGGTGTAGGGAAAGGACACGACCTTAGTGCCAGGCAGACTAGGGTTCAAATCTTAGCTCTGCCCCTTACCGGCACCAGGCTGGCTCGTGGGCAATTCATCCAACGCTTCTGAGCCTTGATTTTTTCGTATATACAATGAAGCAATCTTTCAAGGTTGCCAGGAGAATTAGAATGAATATATATAAAGTGCCTTTAAGATTTTACTATACCATATGTTCTTCCTTAATATGATTATCATATTAGATATTTATTAATTTTTATTTTAAACATTTAAATAGAACTTGAGACAGCTTTGAAATGGTCAAAGAGCCACTCGATTACTTTAGAATAATGCCATCTGAGAATTTTTTTTGGATAAAAAAATGACTTCATTTTGTTACACCCAAGCTTATAAAAAATAAAATGATTTCTATTTAATAAATAATAACATTTGTAATTTTCTTTACAAATGTGCTCTAGTGGTGACTTTATTATCTATCAGATAATCAGAACCACTAAGGGAACTTTCACTGTATAATCATGTTTATGATCTTAAATTGATATTTGGCAAATGGAATAAACTGATAATTTATTCAAAACATTTTCCATATAACATTTAGTCATTCATCTTTGAAATGACATTGTTTATAACATTAAAGCCTCAATTTACAACTGAATGTTCAAATTATATGGATGCCAAATCACAATGTATCAGATACAATTGCGACAAAAATAGCAACTCGTGTTTTGACAACAAGAATTTAGATAGGACTTACCTGAAAAATGAACAGAACAACACACTCCTGAGCTACATGTACGTATCACTTCATATCCTAAAGATAATATAGAATTAAAATCAGAGACTACTGCAGACAGAAAAGGTAAGAAAAATGTACAAGAAAAGCAGACCCCACCCGTGCAGCTCAAGCCTCAGCCGCACTGGACAGCGGGCGCTTTGGAACGAGGCAGCCTCGGGCCGCACGCCTGCAGGAAACCCTTCCCTTGCCGACGGCCACACACTGGCCACACAGGAAGAGGCCGTGTCTGACCACTTTTTGTTGCCTATCAATTTTTAACGCATAGGTGTATGAAACATTAACACATAGACAGTTGGCTTCCTTTACCAGGTCTCTGATTTGCAGAAAGCCAGGGTAAGTCCTTGGATGAGGGAATACTCCTGCTTGGGGTGCCTTGAAGAGGGGCAGGACTGAGTCCCGCCCCTCCAGCTCCCATCCCTTGCCTTGAGCAGGGCTCTGTCCCCGTTCCAAGAATGTTTGGGGTCTCTTCTCCCCTCAGTTTCTTACTAGGAATAAACTCAGAGCTGCTTCTTTCTGGGACCCAGCTCCTGAGGTGGACCTGCCACACTAAATCCAGGTCACCCAGTTACATTTAAGTTTTGGGTCAATAACAAATAATATTTCAGCATAAGTATGTCCCATGAAGCATTTGGGATGCACTTACGTTCAAAAATTATTCCTTACTGATTTGAAATTTAAATTTAACTGGGCTTCCTGTATTTATATGTGCAAAACCTGGAAACCCTTGCTGGAAGGGACACTTTTAGGTGATGGCATTATCATTCTGGCAGTTGTTGGGGAACCAAAAACCAGTTTAAAGCAAAACCCAGTGACTGAAAACAACATGAAACAGAACTTCCAGAGTAAAACACACTTTCTCTAGTATCAACAAAGATTGGGCTGGGTCCTTTATAATAAAAATGACCAAAAAATGGACCCAGTTAGTTGCTTGTTATGTGGGGGTTAAGAAATATCTATTTTTTTAGCTTTTGAAAATGTAAAACCTTATGCTAAGCAAAATAAGCCAGTCATACATGGAACCCATGTATTCCACTCGTACATGGAATCTAATGAACAAAATAAATGGATGAACAAAATAGATCCAGGGACATAGAAGCATGGAAGAGACTGAGGACTCTCAGAGGGAAGGGGGGGGGGGTGCAGAGAGATTAACCAAAGAATTTATATGCATATATGCATAACCCATGGACATGGACAGTAGTGGGGTGAAGGCCTGGGAGTGGGGGTAGGGTGGAAGGGGTCAATGGGGGAAAAAGGAGGACATCTGTAATACTTTCAGCAATAAAGGTGAATTTTAAAAAAAAGAAAATGTAAAACCTTTATGTGACTATTACAATGTAGCAAAGCTAATTAACTTTGATTTATTTCCTTTACTCTATGCTGTTTGTTACATTGCTGCCATCTTCAGATGATTGCTAAAGAGGATTTCTTGTACCTGTGCATTACCAAACTTCCTTTTGCCTAATCCCATCTCTTCTTTTTTTTCCTGAGGCCCCGAAGAGGGATCTGCATGTGCACAGATTCTGCCTGAGTCTGCAGAGGGCCTTGAGATGAGGGGAGACCTCTCCAAGGGGAGGGTGGGAATTCAGGGAGAACAGTGGGGGCCTGGCTGTTTCCAACCTCATGCTTTGTTCATTCCGTAAGTTCTCATTTATTGAGTGCCTCAGTGTCACAGCCAATCAGATTTTGTTTTTCCAGAATTCTTTGTTCATCATTTGGAGGATTGTGTGTGTGTGTGTTTAAATCTATCTTTATTGTTAAAAGTATTACAGATGTCCCCCTCTTCCTCCCATTGATCCCTCCGCCCGGCATCCACCCCCGCCCCCTCCCCAGGCCTTCTCCCTGCTATTGTCTCTGTCCATAGGTCATGCGTGTGTGAGTATAAATTCTTTGTGCTTGTTTACGTAAGGGTGTTTCCATACAAATGCAAAAACATTCTCAAATGTACCACCCATTGAAAAGCTGCTGCGGGCTGTGACGGAATGCCTCCTTGCAACCAACATTTCATCTTGTCTGATCCCATGTTCAAAAGCCATTTAGAAATGTGTCCGTACCTTAAACAGTTAATCTAGTCCCATTGTTTGGATGTTCTTTTTTTTTTTTTACAGATTCACTCCGTTTTATTATAATGAATTCATTTAAGTGCTTCTGTTTTATAATTGTGTGGAATTTGGGGGTAATTCATTCAGGGGTGTATACCCTATAAATAAATTACTTTTGCTGCCAATGTTTAACTGGCTCCATTGAAAGGAGGGAAAAAAGCAAAAGAAAGCTAAAGATACAGCTTTTGTTAGGAAAAAGTATGCCAATTCTGTTTAGAAAAGACCTTTAAAACCACAGTGATCATACAAAAGAGGGCAAAAGCATTTTAGAAAGAGATAAAATAAATGGTAAGCAATCGTTCCTCCAACATAGAGAATGCGTCATTTCCTCATTTAAGAGAAGGGGCAGAAAATCAGAAAAACTGGTGTTCGTCATAAGACAGAGCAGAGGTTAGACTTTTTACCTGTATTTTTCAGCATTCATAGAAGCCATCCTCTTAATTAGCTATAATTTTAAAAAATAGCCCTATGAATCATCTTTTAAGAGTCTGAAACCAAGTTAAAAAAGAGAAAAAGCTCAGGTGTGTGTAATTAGCACATCAAATTACACAGAAAAACTTTGTCAGAGAATATTTATAAACTGTTTTCTTCTAATACCTAAGAATAAGGTCAGATTTCGTATCCCTTTATTTGAAAAGTTGTTTTAACTCTAAATATCTGCGGTAAAAAGAATGGAGTCGAGCCCTGGCCAGTCTGGCTTCTGGGTTTCATTCAGGCCAAGGGCGGGCGCCCGGATTGCAGGCTCCATCCCTGCGGGAAGCAACCCATCAATGTGTCTCTCTCACATTGGTATTTCTACCCCCCCACCCCCCCCACCCCCCGGAAAGCAATGGAAAAAACATCCTCAGGTGAGGATTAAAAAATAAAAGAATGGAGTCACACTTTTCATAACCCATGTTACCCGACGGGTGACCAATGTATAACCCTGGTGTGCTGTATGACAGGCTATAGATGGCATTTCTGATGAAATTACACCCAAACATCTCAGTGTACCAAATTTATGAGAATTAAAAAACAAGTTAAATGCAATTGGGAGAATTCGTGTGCTTCTTCGGAGGGGTGTGCATAAGCCATTCCTTCCTGAGGAGAAACAAAGAAGAAATTTCGATCTGTGGCTGTCAGCAATGAGATCCTTGTAGTGAACTCATCCAACGTGAAAATGAGATGAAACATCATCCATTCTGCAGTCAAGAAGATAATTAATGAGCCACTCATTTCTAAACGAGGGCCGAGGGAATAAAACAACTGGCCTTGAATTTCAAAAGAGAAAAGTGGTTATGATATAATAGGCAGTCAGGCAGGCAAGAGAAGAGTAAGAATAATGGGCCAGGTGCTGAAGGTCACCAGGGTAGAAAGCCTAGCAACAGGGTGGGGTCTTGCCCCCAGGATGACCTTTCCTTCCCTAGCATATCGCTGGTCACACGGTTTAGACCCCCTGGCATTTCATATCACTCGTTATGAGGTTCAGACCCTCCCCTTACACTTCCTCCCCTGGCATGTTCCTCATCACAAAAGTGGTAGATCCTCTCAGAGCGGGAACTGAGGGAGCAGAGAATGGGTCAGTCCACTCCCGTACAAGCCCTCGCAGGGTCACTCCTTTAAGCACTCTGCCCTCAGGACAATGAGGTTCTGACCCGAATCAAACAACCTTAGGAACAAAGCCTTAAGTCTGTGTCCCAGTTTCTCTGGAGACGTAAACGCAGGTGGTCTAACTCCCAATACTTGGATATACCACCGTGAGGGGCGAGAGACACTTTGGTTCAATGAGACCGAGCCAATAACTCAGGTTCAAAAAGGGAGACAGAGCCGAACATAAAGCAGATCACACAGGGTTTATTTACCAGTTCCCGGTGGTTCTCAGCACCAGCAGGCCACCCCGAGGATCCGCCGAAAGACACACACAGGAGGCCCGGGGGTGCGGCCCCGACGGCGTCGGTCACTGCAGCCCCCTGGAAGCCCTCGCAGAGAGATGCGGGGAGAGCGGGGCAGGGGCAGCTTTCCCGGAGCTGGGGACGAAGTCCTTGGAGGGCAGACAAGCGTCCAAGGATGTGGCCGAGAAGCTCCTGCTTGTAACAGTTCAGCTGAAGGGTGTGGTGCGTCTTCAGTGTGTCTTATCGGGGTCCTACAGAGCGCGGGGCCCGGTCGGAGGCCGGGGCTACAAAGTGTTAACCTTATCGTGGCACGCAGGCATCCTGGTGACACTCGGTCACACAAAATGGAGTTACTTATGTCAAGTCTGATACACACACAAACTTACCTTCCTGACCCTAATACACACACAAATCTATAACAGTCTGCTGACCACAGAGCCAGAGTTTGGTCCAAACTAGAGATGACGTCTAGACCTCAGTTGTGTTTTGGCTCCAGGTCCAGAGAACCAGCAAAACCAGGTGGGATGACCATGGCTGAGATCAGGACCAGCCTCAGTGGCTAATGATCCCCTACCCGGGCACCGACCAATCAATAGGAATCATGACCCTGAAGGACACACCTGGAAAGCTGATGAATACTCTATTGAGATCTGCCCCTGAGACATCTAGATAAAAACCCTTAGGACAGAGCACCCAGCATATGCTCTCTCTGTCTGTCTCTGGAGCATGCCTGCACATTTCCCCACTCCAGTCTTTCCCCAGGGTGCCCTCTCTCTCTCTCTCTCTCTCTCTCTCCTCCCCCCCGCTCCCTCTCTCTGTCTCTCTCTAGCACAGAGGAGCCTTTTCCTGTCTCCTTCCCGTATTTTCCTCTGCCTTTCTGTTTCCTAAGCTCCAATGGCCCTTCTTTTTCGTCTGTAACTTGTTTCCTAAGCCCATATAGCCCAGCTGGCTCACTTCTACCTCTGTGACTTTTTAGATAAACCTTTTCTTGTATGAGTCTTGGCTTTGAATTCTTTCTTAGCCAAAACTCAGGGACCAAGGTTTACCATCCTGGTGCCATTTGCTGTTAACATTTATATGTATGAAAGAATATCAGGGTCAAAATCACCCCATTAGCCTCTGAGTTTGAGTTCTTGTTTTTAAATTAGCTCTAACCCGTGCTGAGTGCCTCAGTGGGTGCTACATCCACGGTAATTACTACCGTCAGTAAAGTAGGGCTCTTAAGTCCTTTGCTTACACTTTCTTTTAGACAAAGTCAGATGGATTGTAAATGTGGGAGCTCTTCAAATACCTGCCGTGGCTTCAAGGTGAATCTATAGGCTGTTATTCTCCCTTAGATTTTGGACAAAGAAAAAAGCTGAAATGAGAAATGAGGAATGGACTTGGAAAAACTGTCAGCAGAACAGAGCCAGACATCAAGCTTTGGATTCCTTACCTATCAGTTTCAAGCACTAGCTTGGATGATCTTTAATGATGATAATAGTTAACATTTATTGAGTGCCAACTGCATGCTCAGTACTTCAATTGAATTGTCTTCTTTAATCCTGGTCACAAACCTTTGTGGTAGGAAGTGTTATTACTGACTCCCCACCACTGCCGCCATTTGACAGATGGGGAGGCTAACTAAGTTCCTTGTCCAAGATCGGACAGCTGATACAGGCAGAATTCAAACCCATGTCTGATGATTCAAGAGTCTAAGTACAAACTCTGCTTCCATTGAATCATACATGCCAAGTCGGTGTTGGAGGGATGTGACAGCATTACCAGCTGGGTATCACCTGAACACTGCATAAGTGAGTGAAGGTCAGTTCTTTTTTACCCACAAGTAGAATTTTTTATTTCTCAGCATTAAATATATAAATTTTGAACAATTTCTTGGACTGGGGGCTCATATCCATCAGCTCCTTCACTTTAGCACCTATCTCATCCCCAGTAGCTTTTCCAGAACTCCTACCTTCACCATGAAGCTCCATGAGTTTTTCCAATTCAGATTTGGGCTTCTTCAACATCTTGAATTTTCTAACAAAGACATTGTGGAGTGGATAAATAGATTGCAAGCCCTTCCTATGTCTTTTCCAGTGCTAGCTGGAATCAGTTTATTGACCACTTCTTCAAGTCATTTGTCTGCCTCTTGGGTCATGATTTCTATCATCTACTTCTGGATTTGGCAGACCTGTTGATGCTGAGAATAAGAGGTCTTCCCAATCTGATTGTTGCATTTTTTGGTAAAACCAATACAAAATAGATGAAGCAAACAACCATCAGTAGTGTTGACATCAACGTGAGCTTCAATCATATTCTGCCTTTTTTTTTTTTTTTACCATGGAGCATCTTGTCACAGGTAAGATCCATGCCATAAAAATTAGGCAGTTTTTGCCCCAGACAGCCTCAGTAATTAGCCTGAATTTTCTAAATGCACCCTCATCATTCTGCAGAGCTTCTAGGCTCACTCCAAAAACACAACCCTTGAGACCATCAGATGTGATTTTGGTTCCTTGAGTTCTCATGACTAGTGTTTTTCTAGTGTTTCTTACCTTTAACATAGCTGGTGCTTTCACATAATGCCAATCTTTTCTAGAAAATGGATCAACCACTTCCTTGGCTCCCTTTTTGCTGCCTTTCATAAGGCATACTTGTTCTTGCCAACAGCCATGGTGCTGCCCAGAAAGCCAAAAGGGTTGAAGATCAGTTCCTGACTCTCCTTGATTTAGAATATTTCAACCCAGAAAATATTTAAGGACCAATGAGGTCAATATTATCTTTTAGAAAAAGACAAATTCTCTTTCAAAAAGATACACAAATGTACATTCTCTCATCCTCTCAGTTATGGGCTAAACTGTGTTCCCCTCAATCTATATGTTGAAGTATGTAGGAGTAGAAAAATTTTCCTTCTATCCTGTTAGGTTCTTTGGTTAGTTAAAAAATTAAAATTACATAAAACAGATTAACAGAAGAAAAACAAATGACTTTTATACATATGGGAACCCCAAAGGTGTGGGGCTCAAAAGGCAGCCAGGTAATGGAGGCTTATATGACCTTCTGAGCTAAGGAAAGAGGTTGGGGTCTGGGGATACAATGGGGAGGAAGGCCATTTACTGGAAAGTGAAAGGAGATGTTTGAAAAATAATGGCTGTCTTATTATGAAGATAAATTTCTTAGGTAAAAGGGTGCATTTGGTGTTAGCTCTTTTCCTGGTGCAGGCCCCTTTTCCAATGCAAATTTAGGCAGTTGAGAGGGAGGTAAAGAGCTTCTTCTGAATCTTCTAGGTTTTCATTACCTTTAGCTCAAAATAATCCTCAGGTCAAGGTGGCATATTTTGGGGTGACAAATACTGTTCCCCTTTACTCTCACCTTTCAAACTTAGGATGAAGTTTCACAGTCCAGAAGCTAAGTTGATAGATTGCTCTACATGTCATTAAACCAGTCTTAGTCTTGAAAATAAATCAGTTCATTTAAACAGTGTGGCTCATTTCAGGAGGTGGTCTTGCAGGTAAGCTTCCAAAGTTAGGCCTATATTGTGCAAGCAATCAGGTAATGACTAAGAGACATTTCTATGGAAACAAAGAAAAACACAAAGGTCAATGGTTGGAGCGAATTATTATAAATTTTTATTTTTTGTACACCCCAGTGACCAGAAATTACACAATTAAACTTGACTATCCCAATAAATCCCAGACCCATCCAGTACCACACCTAGTTATTAGAATATTAGAATATTGACTATATTCCCTGTGCTGTACTTTACATCGTCATGACTATTCTGTAACAACCAATATGTACTTCTTAATCCCTTTACCTTTTTCACCCACTCCCCCAAAACTCCTCCCATCTAGCAACCAACAAAAAGTTCTCTGTATCTATGAGTTTGTTTCTGTTCTGCTTGTTAATTTTCTTTGTAGATTCATTTGTTGACAGATATGTATTTATTGCCATTTTATTGTTCACATTTTAAACTTCTTTTCTTCCTCTTAAATAAGACCCTATAACATTTCATACAATACTGGTTTGGGGTGATGAACCCCTTTAGCCTTTTCTTGTCTGGGAAGCACTTTATCTGACCTTCAATTCTAAATGACAGCTTTGCTGGGTAGAGTAATCTTGGTTGTAGGCCTTGCTTTTCATCACTTTGAGTATTTCTTGCCACTCCCTTCTGGCCTGCAAGGTTTCTGTTAAGTAATCAGCTGACAGTCTTATGGGAGCGCCCTTGTAGGTAACTAACCGCTTTTCTCTTGCTGCTTTTAAGATTCTCTCTTTGTCTTTAACCTTTTATATTTTAATTATAATATGTCTTGCTGTGGGCCTCTTTGGATTCATCATGTTTGGGACTCTGTGCTTCCTGGACTTGTATGTCTGTTTCTTTCACCTGGTTAGGGAAGTTTTCTATCATTCTTTTTTCAAATAAGTTTTCAATTCCTTGTTCTCTCTCTTCTCCTTCCAGCATGCCCACAATATGAATATTGGTGTGCTTGAAGTTGTCCCAGAGGCTCCTTACACTATCCTCAGTTTGGAGGGTTCTTTTTTCTTTTTGCTGCTCTGATTGGGTGTTTATTGCTTCATGTTTCAAATCACTGACTTGATTCTCAACTTCACCTGCTCTACTGTTGATTCCCTGTAAATCATTCTTTATTTCAGTTAGTGTAGCCTTCATTTCTGACTGGCTCTTTATGCTGTTGAGGTTCTCACTGAGTTCCTTGAGCATCCCTGTAACCAGTGTTTTGCACTCTGCACCTGGTAGGTTGCTTGTCTTCATTTCGTTTAGTTCTTTTTCTGGAGTTTTGTTCTGTTCTTTTACTTCGGACATGTTTCTTTGTCTCCTCATTTTGGCTGCTTCCCTGTGTTTGTTTCTATGTATTAGGTAGCGCTGTTACATCTCCAAGGCTTGGTAGCATGGTCTAATGTAGTAGGTGTCCTGTAGGGTCCAGTGGCATAGCCTCCCTGATCACCCCAGCTGTGTACTAGAAGTGTGCCCCCATGTGGGCTATAAACCCTCCTGTTATAATTGAGTCTTGATTCCTGTTGGCACATCAATGGGAAGGATTTACCCAGGCCAATCAGCTATAAGGACTAGCTATGACCACTGGTCACCAATCTCCAACCACCTTGAAGGATTGGTTGTGCAGGGACCCACTGCACAGAGCAGGACTTACTTCAGCAGGGCTCTGGTACCTGACGAGTCCACCCTTGAGTGTGTCACTTATGGAAGTGATTGGATGGTGGTACTTCCACATGGTCTGAGGCTGTTCACTGGGTACGCTGGCTCTAGGGCCTCCCAGGAAGTGAGGCGCACTGCCTGTGTTCTGCCCAGGGCCACCAGGCATAAGCTACAAACTGATATGCAGATGGCTGCTTCTTGTGCTGGGCTTGGAGGTGCCCAGGAGAGGCAAACTGTTAACCAAGAACAGCTGCTGCTAGTGTCCAGCCTTGGGCCACTTAGCTAGAGGTATGGGACTCTCTGATGTCAGATGCTGCTCATTTGAGAGATTTTAGGAAAATATGAATCCTGGGCCAAGCCTGGGCTATGGTAAAGCCACTGGACACAGCTTAGGTGGGCTTGAAAGTTGGGTGGGGCAGGGTCTCAGAGAATCACCAGGGTGGGGCAAATAGTGTGAGCCAAGTTGATGGAGTCTCAGATATGATGCCCACCTGCCTGCTCTCAGAGGGGCAGGTCTCATCAAACAATGGCCTCTGCCAGCACTTCTGTCTGGGAGAAAGCTTCCCCTCCACCTCTCACCCTGATGACAATTCAGTTATTTTCCATATATGTCTGGTGCCTTTCAAGCTGCTATCCCCATGCTGGAGCCCAAAAGGAGTGAGTCCGAGGAAATCCACGGGCCCTTTTAGAGGAACTTCCTTGGACTCCAGCAACTTCGGCCTCTATTCTTGCTGGTTTTTACAGCCAGAAGTGAAGGGGACTTCTCTTCCTGGGACTGGAACCCTGGTCTGGGGGTCCTAGTGTGGGACTGGGACCGCTTCCTCCTCAGTGGGGGCCTCCACAGCTGAATATCCCTCCTGATTTTTATCTGCCACATGTGGGTGTGTGGCCAGCCTTTCTTCATCTCTACTCCTCTTACCAGTCTCAATGTGGCTTCTTCTGTAATTTCCTAGTTATAGGGCTTCCATTCTGCTCAGCTTCAGGCTGTTCTGAATGATGGTTGTTCTGTAGTTTAGTTGTAATTTTGATGTGGTTGTGGAAGGAGGTGAGCACACCACTTACCCATGCTGCCATCTTGGCCAGAAGTCCAGAGAAGAGGTTGGTTGGAGCAGATTGTAAGTGCAGCGTCTGAGTCCTGCAAGCTGCCAGGGTGGATGTGGACTCAAAGCCCCTGCAGGGAGAGGGGGCAGGCAGGGCCGTCTGGCAGGTGTTTCTGGTTTGCAGTTTGCATGCTGGTAATGCCATAGGGTAAACTTCCTGAGTGGCCCATACAGCAGGCATGATGAGGATTGTCTAAACATGTGCTATTGTGGTAGTTTCTCTGAAGTGATGCCAAGTTGTGGAGCTTTACTTCGTAGAGCTTCAGGAAAAAGGGCAGTCTAGTTCTCAATGATTGCAAGTCAAAAGGGTGGGAGAAAATCGGAAATGCTAGTTTGGAGAATCACAGCCAGATATTGGGGGAAACTAGAATTCATTATCCAGTCAAATTTATAGGTAGAAAACAAAACCTCAAAGACCATGAACAGTATTAGAATTAAATATCCACAGAGATGTGCTACTAAAACAAATTTTTCTAAAACCACCCTCATTTCCATCAAAGATAGCTAAATTAATTATAATTTGTTTGCAAAATAAGTCTAGTTTCAAAAAACTCCATCTCATTATTTATATAAGTCAGAAAGAATAGTGATTGACCACATCGGCTCTTTTAAATCTGCTTTGCTGGAACTTTCCATAAAGAATCTCTTAAAGGAAGGAAGTGAAGCCAAGAACTTGCCATCAGATTTTGCCTTCAATACCCATAGATTTAGGTGAATTCTCCTCTTCCTGAGGTCCCCCAAATGTCCTGAAGTTCCTGCACCTGCCAGGAAATAGCCTTCCTTACCCACTGGGTCAGGAACCATGTAAGCCAGGTACCAGACTCTTTTCCCAAGGGCTCTATTGTTTCTGCAAAGTCAATAACTATAAACAACAAGACTTAAAAATGGCCACAGTTAACCATCTGATGAGAATTCATTACAATGCAATTGACAAGGAAATTTGCTTACTTTGGTCAGGGACATACATTTTCATGATAATAACTATCATTATGACTAGCAAGATACAGGGACATATCAGAATTCTAGGAATTTCACACAATTTCTAGAATGCTTATATACCTATACAAATAGAATACAAAGAAGGCTTAGTGGTACTTCTTATTTGATAATGATTACCAGGTAAATTAACACATCAAATAAGCCTGATTAGTTTAATATCTTTTTTATAAGAAGAAAGAACAAATCTTTTGAGCTGCTCCAGGGACCTTCTTTAAAACCTCAAAGTTACTTCCAGGTCAAAAACATTTCCTTTAGAATTTGATTTTGGGAAGTTTGTCAAAAATATCAAAAGGTTTTGGACACTTGACTAAACAAAGACTATAGATCATTGTGAACTAATACTTAGTTACCTATTTAGCCAAAGTGACAATATAAGATTTCAAAGGAAAACACAGGAGGTCACATAATTGTGAGGAAAACAGCTTTTTAAATATTAGATAATTCAGTTTTCTTAAGTAATCAAAGACCTGAGTAAGACAACATGAAGCACAGGATATTATTTTAATAAAACACAAGATCTTTGCATTCTAGGCAAATTACTTAAAAGGTACAGAAATCCTCCCACAATCTTTCATAAGGACAACAGTCCAAAAACTTCAGCAGAAAGGAGAAATTCAGATTTTAGTGTTACATATGTACACTACTGATTTTAAAGCTTAATTTTATAACCCTTATAATAAATGCACTCAATTTTAGCCACCTTGACCGCACAAGGTAAGGCTTTCTCTCCTTTCAGCTCTATTAAGTTTTCCCTTTATTCTTTCCTTTCCCATATTGACATAACCAATTTTTTACTTTGGGACAAATTTACTTTCTTTTTTCTTCACAAAAATGCATCTTCATATCTCAATACCTTTTTTTACCCAAAGTCATATCTTACTTTCCTGGCATACAGAGTTGTTTCCCTGTAATTACATATGTTAATGAGAATTCTTAGCCCTTAGAAGCGTTTACTTCTGGTGAAAACTAAGAAGTAAATTATTATGAATTGTCTGTTATACCAGCATTCTTTAGGTTGGCAAATTTATGAACACGTTTCATAATTTCTGAAAGCACGCGCTCTTTTAAAAATATAATTTTTCAACGTGCCCGACATGTTTACTAGCAGACAGGCCCAAGTCTACCTTTAATTTTCCTGCAGCAGGAAGCCCAAAGTAGGTAAGTCTATGCTCAGCAATTAGCTTTTCATTATTTCATCTTAGTTGGAAATTATCTAGATACTTAATAAATTTCCATCATTTAGCTTAGCAAAATGCAAAGGTTTTAAGTTACCAAAGATATTTTGAGAAAATATTTAGGTACGCGCACCTTTATGGTAGAGAGCCGTCAGTAGGAGTGTGGGCCTGGCTGGTCACTTCCAGGGCTGAGCCATGCGGGGGGCTGCCCAGAGGAAGCCAGTGCACCTGGACCCAAGGCATCTCGACTCCATCCACCTGGCTCCCCCAGATGTGTGGGAGCCATGTCCAGTGTTGGGAGGTGGGCTGAGAACTGAGGCATCTCTAGGTTTCCTGATGGCACGTCCTGAAGCCCCACCCAAACTACTGTAGATAATCAGGGAGTGTCCCCCATTGGGCAAGATGGCTCAGGGGGGAAGTTCTTATACTGAATGCCAATAGCTAGAAATATGAATGGACAGGGCCCTAGCAAGTGAAAAGCTGGCAAGATAACTGGACAGAAAAAAAGCCCTCCCCTCCCTATCCCTATGAGAACTAGAGCTTAAGCAGGGAGGGGGTATGGCCATTGAAACCAGAGTCCACAGTTCGACCAGGTGAGGCACCTGAATAAATCTCTTTCCTTTTAAACTAGCACCTGTCTCAAGAGTTTGGCTTTTGTTGCAGCAGGCAGATGAGCCTGCATTTTCAGTAACTACCAAAAAATATAATCATTGTTGAAAAGCTCACTTAAAGATTCTGATCTCACATCTATCTAATTCACTTGTTTCCTATAGTTATGTCTAGAGTGCCCACAAAGACTTCATGAGAAATAAGACAAAGTCAGTCATCATTCTAAGTTATTTTTTCTTGCTGACAAATTTTGTAGCAGAAATAACATAATTGTATTTGACTAATAAATCAAGATAGAATAAAAGTTGTAGGTCTACATTATATTCAATGTTGATAGCTCCAAAGACATGTTTATTTTAATTAAACCAATGAACTTAAACTAGCACTTAAAATTTTTTTTTTCCAGTTATAGTTGACATATACTATTATATTAGTTTCAGGTGTACAATAGTGATCAGATATTTATATACCTTATGAAGTGATCACTCTGATAAGTCTAATATCCATCTGGCACCCTACATAGTTATTATAATATTATTGACTATATTCCTTATGCTGTTTTACATCCCGGTGACTGTCTTGATAACTGGCAATTTGCACTTCTTAATTCCTTTCACCTTTTTTAGCCAGTCCACCAAAACCTCTCCCATCAAACAACCAAAAGTTTGTTGTCTGTATCTATAAGTCTGTTTTTGTTTTATTTGTTCATTTATTTTGTTTTTTAGATTCCGCATACAAGTGTAATTATTTGGTTTTTGTCTTTCTCCATTTGACTTACTTCACTCTTTATGTGCCCTTTATGTGCATTAAACTAGCTTTAATGCCAGATATTTTTCCAGATCACGTGAACCCAAAAAGCATTTGGATTATTTTCTGTTATATTTCTGAGAGTTTTAGGAATACTTAATCTATATAAACACTTGCTTGTTTTTAAGCCAATTAAATAGAACTCTTTTATGCACACACACAGAGACCTTATACCTTTTATTTAAAAATGTTAGGTATGATGAAACAGGTTAGTAAGCCAAGACAAGTGGAATAGGGAAACTGAGATAGGTACTTAAAAGGCCAAGCAGCTTACAGCCGTCTAGTAAATCACAAAATCCTACTTTCCCTGACCAAAAATACTTAAGAGTAAATGGATTATACTTCTCCTCCCCAACCAGAGGGTAAATAGCTTAAATTACCCAACTGTGGGAGACAGGCAGCAGAAATCCAATTACAGCCATTTGTGCAAACCACACCCAAGGACAAACGGAGTTAGGGGAATAAATCTCATTTTGGTGAATTAGCATAAAGCTGATGAATATTCTATTGAGATCCTCCCCTAAGACCTCCCTCTGGAATTCCTGCCTTTGGGAAACAGATGAAAACCTTAAGACAAAGGACCCAGCCTTCGCCCTCCCCCTCTAGAGCCTGCCAGGTATGTTATTTTTGCCTTCTCGTTCCTAAGCTCCAAGGGCCTTTCTTTTGCTTCTGTAACATATTTCCTGAGCACACATAGCCAAGCTGGATCACCTTCTCTACCTCTGTAACTTTCTAAATAAGCTTTCTCTTATAGTTTGAGTCTTGACTCTGAATTCTTTCTTAGCCAAACTCAAGTACCAAGGTTGCTGAACCGAGGTCTAACCTATGGTGTTGTTTCCGCATTAACATAAAGATAGATATGATAATGCAGAACTCACTAGTATATAAAAGAGCATTTGCATAGTTTTTGGTTTGGCAGTAGAAAAGATGGAGTATTGAAGACATATTTGCCTATTATCAGAGGTCTAGGGTAATTACTACTTAACTTCTACCTTATTTCTCTTAAATGCAGGACAACTGTACTTCCAATGCCCTGACTTTTTTTTTTACAATATCTGCAAAAGTCTGAAGGCAAATTGGAGAGAAGATCACTCAGTCAATGGACTCTGAGTTACTCTCAGAGTTATGCATTTGTTTCTCTTAAGATTCAACCTGCAAATCAAAAATGGTTGAATTTAACTCTTTTCTTGCATTCCTGCAAGCCATTTTCAAAGAATTGAGTAGCAGCTTGCATTATAATGTTTAGAGGTTGATTAACCCACTCAACCACACTATTTTGAATTTGCCTTTTATATCAGGGAGAAAATTTTCTCCTGAGGCAGGAATTAAAACGGGTTAGCGCAGTAAGTTTCTAAACAGTCCGTATAAAGTGTTCCACAAGGGCCTTCAGCTGTTCTCCTTTCTAAGCTCACAATTGAACCATAGACCAATTCACTTTAGTGGGGAAGCCTCTACTGCTACGCCTCTAAGGCCCTGAATATCAACCTCCAGCTGAGCCATTTCCTGGTCATTTGTAGAAGGGCCTGGAAGAAATTCTGGCCACATTTTTCCTGGGGTTGGGGGGCTCCAGTTATCAGGTTTGTCTGACAACTATATCTTCATGGATGGGCAGAAAATCTTTTAACAACCAATCTAGGCCCCTGTGAGTGGGAATGTGAATGGCCGCTAATCTTTTCAACCCTTCTCTAAATTTGGCAAAATCTTCTGAAATTCGAGGTGTGGGGTCCAGAACAAGTTGCTCCAAGATGTGCCTCTGTGGTGTGCAGATTGTTTTGAACAAGAAGCAATTTTAGCTGCAGGCTCAAGAGAAACTTCACTTCTCCATTGATTACCTGGAAGAAATTGAATTAGGGGCCTTGCCTATTATAGATTATTACATATAACTTGACCTATTTACAGAGCAGAGCAAACTGTTATTTACTAAACATCCGCTCTTCTTCTTATTCTGCAATGACCCTTTGAAGCCCTCAAGATGCATTACTTCATGCCTATCTCAAAGCATTACCAGCTTTGGGGTTCTTGGGTTCCCCAAGATAGAAACAGAGAAGAAACCCTAGAGAAATTTCTGAACAGATTTTATTAAGCTTATGCTTGAGCACAAGGGAGGTGGTGAAAGGTTAAGATTGGTGGTGTGGGCAGCTAAAGAGCCATCTCAGACGGTGGATAAAAAAAAAAATAATTTATTGAAAGGGGATGGGGTACCCAAAGGGAGGGCTACTCAGCACTGAGCCAAAGGGCATTGGGGCCGTGATGGCAGCAAAACACCCTCGGGACAGTGAGACGAGGAAGAGCCTCGAAGAGGCAGCAGGAGAGCCGGGCTGGGCCCCCTGGCCACTGCGGTCAGAGAGAAGGGGCCCGGGGACAGGGTCAGGGGTTAACCCAGGATGAGCTGCCATGCCCATTGCTCCCCTGGTTTCAAGCCTCGTCAGGTCCCCTCAGAGGGATGGAGATGGCGCTGGTGTGCTCCTCTGGTGAGGAGCGAGTGGGAGCGCTGGGTCCTTTGTCCTGAGCGTATTTCTCTCTCTCTCTGGCAGGTGGAAATCTTAGGGGAGGCCTCAGGGGAGGGTCTCAAAAGAATATTCATCAGCTTTCCAGGGGTGCTCTTTCAGGGCCTGGTCTCTTCTGCTTGGTTGGTGCCAGGGCGGGGTCATTAGTCAATGTAGCTGGTCCTGAGGCAGCTAAGGTGTCACTTGCCCGGTTTTGCTGTTTTTCTGGGCCTGGAGCTGAAATACAACTGAGGCCTGGATGTTACCTTTAGGGAGGAAAAGCTCAGGAGGGTGGGGTCTGAACTGCCTGACTAGCAATAAGCTGGGGAGGAGAGGCTACCCTGGGGCGAGGTCCTTGTTTCCCCAGTGTTGCCCCTGCGAGGCATCCTGGGCTTCCTGCCCTGGGGGGTCCCTGTCTCTGGCCCATCCTCTTGCCCTGCTCATGTCTGTCTAACAGGCAGCACAGAGGAAAGGAAGATCCTCTGCAGTGACTTGGGGCTGGTTCTGCTTGTCTGCTTTTATAAGCTTGGGACATAGCATTGGGCTTCTTGAAACAGCCAACTTGCAGAATTTTTATTTCAGGGTCAGGTGACTTCCTTTCCCAGGGCAGTGCCCGGGAACCCCTCCCTCCTCTACTGGGGCACAGAGGGAGGACTGCTCATCACCACCACCCCAGGCAGGCCAACTAGCAGCAACCCTCAATAACTGCAGCTGCGGGTCAGACGTGTACGCTGGAAGTTGGGGTGACATCAGCAGCCTCTGCGTTTTGAGTAGGGAGTGGAGGGGTGGTGACAGGAGACCCTCCAGAAGAACCTTGAGGGTGGAGGGCAGCCTCCCCGCCACCTGGCGCTGTGGGAGGGTAAGTCGCGGGCTGGAGCCCTGCCCTCCTCTCGGAGGCCGCAGCCAGCAGAGCCTGGGGCTTGGGACGCAGGCCAGCGCCCCTCAGATCTCTGTCCACAGGCTCTGGTGGAAGTGACAGTGGTGCTTCCGATATTAGATTGGCAGAAGGAAATATTTGTGAGACTAGTTTCTTGGGCTAGTGCCTCGTGGTTACTTGATATGAGTCCTCATGACTTTTGTCTTGCTCTGTCCCTATCTGGTTTCTCTCCTTTCATCGTGTTGTGTCCCGAGAGCTTGGCCTCATGACTAGTGAGGCTGTTTTCTTTCTGCCCTCTGCCATCAGAGGGTGCACTTGCCAAGACACCCCTTGGTCTCTGTCTGGCCTGACAAGCTCAGTTTTCTGTGTCTAGCTTGTTTCTCCCAGAGACGCTGTCATCCCCACCAGCTGAATGACGCGCATGCATCTGGCAGGCAGCCAAACAGGCTGGGGGCCCAGCTCAGGGGCCTCAGGCTTGTTCCGTTCAAGGGAAGGAAAAGCAGCGATTCCCTGTGTGTTGGAACAGCTGTTGAAAGTCAGGGCTCCCTGTCTTTTCTAGGCTGACTTTGGGAGTAACCTTTCTTGTGTGGGTTACATCTTCTCCACTCTCTTTCGGGGATGCAGCTTCCATCTACAGTATGTGTTTAAGTCACTATGGATCCTACCATCAAAGCAGACAGTGGGTCCTTTTCATTGTAAAAACTCCTAAGTTGTTGTTTCTTAAAAAGAAATAATTTTTTTCCTAGATAGCTCTCATTGTTATAATAACTAGTCATTAAGATCTCTTAATTAGATGAAAGAACAGAAATTAGAACAAAAATCAAAGTCCAATCAGACCCCTTCCTATTTGCTTTCAGATATTGTAAAAACCAAGACGTAAGAAGTATAATTAACCTGCACTTACGGAAAAAATGAAATAAAAAGAGTGATCAAATCTTACTAAAAGATAACTTAACATTTTTATATCCTCAGAACTTGTCTTGGTAACTATCAAGCTGAAAGCTCCAAAATACAGCCAGAGAGCAACGTGGGCTAAACTCCATTTACCGCTCGGGTCCTACCAATTGCTTCCAGCTCTGAAGGATGTTATAATATGAAAGTACCAGGGCAATTATGAGGAAGGTGCCAATTAAGAAAAAAATTGCACTATGAGGAAATATATTTTTAGAAATTATTAAATGTGTTCATAAATGTATCGATCTAAAGAACACTGGTATAACAGACAGTTCACAATTGCTTACTTATTAGTTTTTCCTAAGGTTTTTAAAGGTTAAGAATTCTAATATGTAATTAAAGCTACAGAACTTTAAATAATAGGGAAAACAACTATATATACAAGAAAAATAAGATATGTTTTGACTAAAAAAAAGATGAAAGAAGTGAGGCAAAGTGTCTCATCATTTCAGGTGTGTACTACAGGGACACATAAAATTGTGAAAAGTTTATGAAGAACTCATCCTGAGAAACAAAATTTTAATCAAGTAAGTGAAATTAAATATCAAAAGTATGGCAATGCAAAATTTAAGTTTGGCTTTGTCTCTCTGCTAGAAAGACTCTTGGTCTGCTACTGATACTCTCAAGAAGTTTTCTGCCTAGAAAAAAAGATTCTGTGTTTTATCAAAATAAACTTTTCTGTTTTCTGTTGTCTTAATCATGTCCTTGATTACTTAAAACTAAATTTCAATAGTAAGAACTAAATTTTGCTAACAGTTATGTAAACTTCTGTATATTTCTTTGAAATATTTTATTTTCACTTTGGTTAAATGCATAATTAAGTCTTGTACTGACGATCCTATTTAATCAAATGTCCAAACCTCTTGATGTATAGGGGATGGCAAAGGTAAGCTTATAATAGTGGGTAGGTGAAACAGAGTTTATTCTTGTATTATTGTTTATTAATTATTGTATTATTTTCCATATGAACAACTGTAAACCTACCTTTGCTCCACCCTGCTTTTGACAAACTTCCTAAAATGTAAATGATAGAGTCTCGACCTGGGACTAACTTTGGGGTGTTCCAAAGTACCCTTTGAACACCTCAAAAGATTAGTTTTCTCCCCTTAAAAAAGTGAAATATCAAACTAATCCAGTCTGTTTTATATATAAAATTACATGGGACGTTTTGCCAAATAAGGAAATAATAATTATGTTATATTTGTATAAGTATGTGTTATAAATGTTCCAGAAATGCATGTGAAATTGCTGGAAATCCGAGACGTCCTGGTGTAAGATGCCTGTCAGCACAGCTGAGACACAGTAACCCAGCTGAACCTGCGTATCACAGTGTGGCCCACGAGGATGAAGCCAGTTTCATTTTTGCAAAAATGGCTCCTCATTGCCATCCTGACGTCCTTGTGACATGACAACAGTCTCTTCCTGAGGAACAAACAGGACTGGGTTCAAGCAGAACAAGTTCAATTACCTAGGACTGAAGGAACTAATGTATGACTTTTTATTTGAAATGTTGCTGATTTTTTAAAAATTTATTTTTCAGATATGTATTTTTTTCTTTCCCTGGAACTACCTGTGACTTTGAGCAATTCGTAAACAGTATTAAATCATTTTTTAATCTCTCTCTAATTGATCCCTCCAGACTTTGAAACTCTCAATGAGTATTTTTATGGCAATATGTTTGTTCATACAAGTTCAATAAGAAACTGTTCTCTTTACAACAGGACACAGTTGGAAAGTATTTATATTACAAGGTTTTGACTGGAATGTCATGTTTGAGAGGGACATACGCAGTCTCAGATGTAACCAGAGTCCTTTAAAGAATTAAGATTGACTTCGGAAACCAATAGAAGTCCCTTGGAAAAGCAGCCTGGTACTTGCTCACATGGTCACAGCAGCCTTTCTGGGTAAGGGGCAAAGCTTGATTTCTGGGAGGTGCAAAGAAGGAACCTCAGAATATGTTGGGGAACTTGAGAAGAATTAACCCAAAATGTACAGGTATTGCAACTGAAGCCCGATAGCAGGTACCTAACTTGGCTTTTTCTGGCCTTGAGAGGTCTTTTTAAGGTTAATTTGAAGATTCCTTATGAAAAACCCTAGTAACGCAGAATTTTAAAAGAGTCTATGCAGTTAATTGCCATTCTTGCTGGACTTATACAAAATTAGGCCAGGTTTATTAAAACTAGACTTATTTTGAAAATAATTGAGCCTTGCCCGGCTGGTATTGCTCAGTGGTTGAGCATCCACCCATGAATCAAGAGATCACAGGTCCAATCCCCAGTCAGGGCAATGCCCGGGTTGAGGGCTCGATCCGTAGGGGGCGTGCAGGACCCAGCCGAGCAATGATGTTTCTCTCTCTCTCCTCCTCTCTTCCTCTCGCTAGAAATCAATAAAAACATTTTTTAAAAAAGAAAAAGTAATTTAGTCTTAATTTGGTTATCTTTGATAAAGATGGAGGTGATTTTAGAGAGAAAAATTGTTTCCGTGAAAACCATAACACACACCTGTGGACATTAACTTCTAGTCTGTTCATTGTCTTTTGAGTTCTGTGATTTTCTACCTATAAACTGGACTGGATCTTAAATTTTTCTAGTTTTATTAAATATTTGGCTGCAGTTCTCTGAACTAGCGTTTTTATTTTTTCACCCTTTCACTTAGAATCACTGGGAAATAAAACTTCCCTTTCCAAGGCTGTGCAAGCTGAAGTTTGACAGCCTGATACAGACACCAGAGAAATCCCCACAGTGGCTCAGCTGTGGACACCTTTGTGCCTGCTGCCGAGAGCACCAGAGACTCAAACTGCAGACCAGGAGGACCCGCCAGACCCTCGCCGCCCGCCTTCGCTCCCTCTGGAGGCGATTCGAGACAGGCGTCTAGGAATCGTGTTGGCTGCCTGCCTTCAGAGCTCAGCAACCGAGATGACAGTCTGCCGTAGGGCTTAACCTGTGGTTTGCTCTTGTTTCTGCACAGGCGCCTCACTCATTGCCTGATTGCTTGCATCACGGGCTTAACTTTGGGAGCCCACCTGCATCACCGCTTCCTGAAATGAGACACAACAGTTAACTGGCCTGGATTTATCTGAAGGCTGAGACTGGTTTAATGAGATATGAACAATCTATCAACACAACTTCTGGAATGTGAAACTGCCAGGGAATTTTTAGAGGAGGAAACTGTGGGGTCCAGAACAAGTCACCCCAAGATGTGCCTCTGTGGTGTGCAGATTATTTTGAGCAAGAGGTAATTTTAGCTGTAGGCTCAAAAGAAACTTCTGCCCCTTCCCTGACTACCTGGAGGAACTTGAATGAGGGGCCTTGCCCACAGCAAGAGATTATCAGAGATGACCTCTTTTGTCCCGTCTGTAGGGCAGGACAAGCTCCTCTTTACTCAACACCTGCTCTTCTCATCACCCTGCAGTGACCCTTTGAGGCCTCGGGCCCCTCGCCTCCTCCTGTGCTCAGATGTCTTCTACACCCACGTCCCCTTTCTGTCTCTGAACCTCTCCTGCATGTGTGGGCTCTGACTCGCTCATGTATGCGGGGTTCCCACACATACGCATGTATCAAACTTGGTTATTTTCTCTTGCTAACCTGTCTCGTGTCTATTTGATTATTAGACCAGCCAGAGGAACCTTGAGGGCAGAGGAAAGTTTGTTTACCCATAGAGGTGAAAAGGCTTATAATTTAGGAGGTCTGCTGCGGGCTAGGGAAATGGGTCTGTGGTGAGGGTCACTGTGTGGGAAGGCCCGAGGCTGCAGAGCCTGAGTGCGGAGCTCTGGGGAGGGGGAGCCGTCATCGGGGGTGGCAGAGTGAGTCCTACCGCCTGTCTCAGGGGCTTCTGTTAACTTCCTTCCTGGATTTTAGGGCTCCCGTGAGTGACCTGATTGCCCCAGGCCTGGCGGTCAGGGCAGAGTGTCTCTGTCACACTGTCCAGAGGGGGAAGTTAAAACAGGCAGCTGGTGTTTAAGAGGTTTTCTGGGGAAATTGAAGGAGTTTGGGGATCTAAAGGAATTTTCTGAGGTGATGGAGCTCAATTTCGAGAGGGAGGTTTAGGCCAGGAGCCCAGAGTTCCAAAAGATCTTCTGGATGGTGAGAGAGAGGGAGTAGAGGAGTTTAACTTTTGTTCTAAGTCCAATTTCTGTTCTTTCATCCTTTACAAAAGTTTCTAAGGCTAGCTGTTATACTCCTTTGTACCGCTTTTTAACTGGGTCTTTCCACAGGATAGGTACCAATAAAACAATTGTTTATAGTGACAGATTTCTATAAAAAAATTTTTTCTCTTAAATACAGCCATTTCGAAAAATCTATCATCTGGTCATTGATGAGTAGGATCTTTTACTGTGAGGACCCACCAAGACAGAAGCAGGCCCCCAGGCCCCGGGGCAGGACAAAAGGCATACATGAGTGACTCAGTAAACTGCAGAGGGTGGAGGCAGTTCCAGGAATTAACTTAAATCGGTGGGTTTGACGAATACCAGGTGCACTCCAGCTTCAGGCGCCTGTGGTTGAGAAACACCCTGAGCCCACCCTTCCTAAAGAATTTATACCCCATGTAACTTTGTAACTGACAATGATCGCTTGCTCACTGTAGCCCTATATAAGCTTGTGGTAAATTTAGATCGGGGTTCGAGTCAGAATTCCACTGCATTGGATACGACCGAACCCCAGCTAGCTGGAATAAAAGTCCCTTTTGCTGTTACATTATCAGCTCTGGAGTGATTGTTCTTCCGCCGCATAGGGGATCTGATTCTCGGACATAACAATACTAATCTGAATAGCAGCTCAAACCAATACACCTTTTATGGCTTAAACATAGGCTGAAGAAACATCCCAAAGAGATGCAGAAGATGTGCCTCAGAAGTCCAGAGAATTCACTTCCAGGGTAAGTCTGAGAAAGCAAAGACCGCTGTAGTCACCGGCGGTAAGATGGTGTAGGGAAGACAATGTCTCTGGTTCCCCACAAGAAGGTGAGATGCCATCAGTCACAGACCCGCTAAACTGTGACTCTGGGTAGGTCCTACCAGAATGGAACTTTTCCAGCAGGAACAAGACAATGTTGGTTGAGATGACAAATGCCCTATGGACCAGGACCCCTTATGACACCTTCCCTGGGGGCTGGTATCCGCAGGCTACTAAGCTATCTGCCGGATGCATGCCAGTATATGCACCCTCTGGTTGGCAGGCACCAGGAAGAACATCCTCCCTTTCTGGAAGCCAAGCTCCCAGGACATAGAGCAAGATGAAGAAAAATAATAACCTTCTCTGGGAGTAACGGTATAAAGAGTACTTATAACAAATCTTTATCAAACTCACCAAAGCTAAGGAACGAACTCACACACATATTTATTTCTGCTAATGTAAATTTAGGAAAAGTAAGGACTCTTACCTTTCTCACTTCCATCAGACCCTTCAGGCAGAGATCAAAGAGACTGACATGTAAGAATTGTTAAAATGGCTGGCTTTTGTCAGAGGCCCCAGGATCTCTCAGCTGCAGCAGCCCGAGAGTGAGCAGTGTCCAGCCAGTAAAGCCCCTATGGAGTCACTGACTGTAGGGAAAAAACATTTTCCTTCTACCCTTCAAGGTTCTTTGGCTGGTTAAACAATTAAATGACATAGGCAGATTAACAGAAGAAAAACAAATGACTTTTGTACATAAGGGAACCCCAAAGATATAGGACTCAAAAGACAGCCAGGTAATTGAAGCTTATATGACATCCTGAGCTAAGGAAAGGGGTAGGGGTCTGGGGATACAATGGGGAGGAAGGCCATTTACTGGAAAGTGAAAGGAGATGTTTGAAAAATAATGGCTTTCCTATTATGCAGATAAGTTTCTTAGGTAAAAGGGTGCATTTGGTGTTAGCTCTCCCTGGTACAGGCCCCTTTTCCAATGCAAATTTAGGCAGTTGAAGGGGAGGTAAAGAGCTTCTCCTGAATCTGCTAGGTTTTCATTACCTTTAGCTCAAAATAATCCTCAGGCCAAAGTGGTGTATTTTGGGTGACAAATTGTGTTCCCCTTCAGTTCTAACCCTATTGAAATTATTCACTTGTTGAAGATGGTAGGTCAGATATTATTCATAAAGTGTTTTGCAGTAGGGGAGAGAGATCTAGCTCAGCCACAAACTCAAGGACAAGTGGAGATTTATAGCCAAGGAGCAGAGCAGGGCCAGCAGATGGAAAATTGCTAAGAGGCGAGGGGGATTCTTGCTAGACCCACTCAACGGTCTTCTTGCTGAAGGCACACAGAATGATGAGATGTCGAGGGTGGGGATGAAGAATTTAATCAGATATTAATTGCTAAAATGATTAAATGGGCCAAAGACAAACCCCAAGTTCAGAGCCTTGAGAGCTTAGATGAGCCTGACTGTAGTCACGTCAAGGAAAAGAGTCCTTGTCAACCCCCAGAACCTCAGAATATGACTGTATTTGCAGGTTGGACCTTTAAAGAGATGATTAAGGTTAAATGAGGTCATTATGGGTGCACCCTAATACAGGCAACTGCATTTAGAGATAGGGACTTTAAAGAGGGGATGAAGTTAGCATGAAGCCCTTAAGGTGGCCCTGATCCAATCTGACTGGTGTCCTTATAATAAGAGGAAATTTAGACACAGAGACACACCAGGGATGCGTGTGCTCTGAGGAGAGGCCAAGTGAGGACCCGGTGAGAAGGGGGCCATCTGCACGCCAAGGGGAGAGGCCTCAGGATGAAATCTAACCAGCTGACACCTTGATCTTGGGCTCCCAGCCTGTAGAACTGTGAGAAATAACTTTCTGTTGTTTAAGCCCCAGGTTTGTGGTATTTTGTTACAGTCACCTGAGCAGACTAATACACTCACTGAAGGTCAATAATAATAAGCTTAGTAAGTAGAAGAGAGAAGTAACTGCTTAAGATGAAAGAGACAAAAACTGGAAAATATTCTCATTCTAGATTTAATAATTTAGATTTAATGAGACCTTTAAAAATTAGAAGAGTGGACTTTGTTATACCAAAGTTCTTTAGAATGGTGTCCCCTGCTGCAGTCCCGATCTGGTGGTTTGGGGGGTAATTTTTACATCTTAGGGGGACCTCCCCTGTTGCTGGGCCATGTGAAGCACAGGAAAAGACAAATCTATCTCATTAACCCACTGAACCTACATTATCTAAATGTCTTCCAGGAAAAAGAACATTTCTTGGTAAACATGCCCTTCCATTTCCAAATGATTGCTCCAGGAGCATGTCCTTCATAAACTATCATCAAATATCCAACCATGGAACAAATCTATTAGATTATATTAATTGCTAATTAAATTAAAACTAGAGAAATCCTGTAAGTAAAGCTCTCTGGGTTTTCTCAGATTCATCATTGATTGTGGAGATAACTAGGCGAGCCATTGTCCCCCAGGCAAGCAGACCCAGAGTGCATTTCCTAACCAGTATTTGGTAAGTGGTTAAAATGATACAAATACTTGTGAAACACGGAATAACCATGAGCTAGAGAAATGTAAGGCATTTTTCTTAGTTTATTTGGGTTAGTTTCTACAAAAAACTTTGGGAATTTACCTAGAGTACTCTCAGAAGAATCTTATAAAGTCCATACTAATTAGTTTTTTAAAGCTATTGTGTTAAGTAAATTATGTGACCTCTTACTGACGTAACATATTACTACATAAAATAATGACAAGAATGTTACATAAACCTAGAAGTTGTTCCTGTGTCACCGTGCTGTTCGCCCACCGTTTTCTCGGCGGCACAAACTCCCGGCAATTGGGAAGCAGCAGCTCTGACAGCTTCCCAGGCCGGGTCAGGGAGCCTGACCGGGCCGCTCCCACCCTACCCACGTCCCCTCTGCCCCTGGAAGGCCCGTCCCCTCCGCAGCGGCTGAGTCGCCCTTTTTAAGGAGCTCAGCCTCCTGTGGAATTTAATTATCATCTGCATGGAAATGATGCTTAAAGATAAATCCCAAGTTTGACTCTGTTGAAGCTTTGAAACTTAAAATGTGTGTGTGCGAACATGCCTGTGTACGTCTGTGTGCCTGCGTGCGCCTGTGTGCGCCCGTGTGTGCGCCCGCGTGTGTGCCCGTGTGAGCCCGTGTGTGTGCGTGTGTGTGCCCGTGTGTGCCTTGTGTGCCTGTGTGTGTGCCCGTGTGCGCCCGTGTGTGCCTGTGTGCATGCCCGTGTGTGCCCGTGTGTGTGCCCGTGTGTGCCCATGTGCGCCCGTGTGTGTGCCCGTGTGAGCCCGTGTGTGTGCGTGTGTGTGCCCGTGTGTGCCTGTGTGTGCCTGTGTGTGTGCCCGTGTGTGTGCCCGTGTGTGCCCGTGTGTGCCCGTGTGTGCCCGTGTGCGCCCGCGTGTGTGCCCGTGTGAGCCCGTGTGTGTGTGTGCCCGTGTGTGTGCGTGTGTGTGCCCGTGTGTGCCTGTGTGTGCCCGTGTGTGCCCGTGTGTGCGCCCTGTGAGCCCATGTGTGTGCGTGTGTGTGCCCGTGTGTGCCTGTGTGTGCCCGTGTGTGTGCCCGTGTGTGCCCGTGTGTGCCCGTGTGCGCCCACGTGTGTGCCCGTGTGAGCCGGTGTGTGTGCGTGTGTGTGCCCGTGTGTGCCTGTGTGTGCCCGTGTGCGCCCGCGTGTGTGCCCGTGTGAGCCCGTGTGTGTGCGTGTGTGTGCCCGTGTGTGTGCGTGTGTGTGCCCGTGTGAGCCCGTGTGTGTGCGTGTGTGTCCGTGTGTGTGCGTGTGTGTGCCCGTGTGTGCCTGTGTGCCCGTGTGTGTGCCCGTGTGTGTGCCCGTGTGTGCCCGTGTGCCCACGTGTGTGCCCGTGTGAGCCGGTGTGTGTGCGTGTGTGTGCCCGTGTGTGCCTGTGTGTGCCCGTGTGCGCCCGCGTGTGTGCCCGTGTGAGCCCGTGTGTGTGCGTGTGTGTGCCCGTGTGTGTGCGTGTGTGTGCCCGTGTGTGTGCGTGTGTGTGCCCGTGTGAGCCCGTGTGTGTGCGTGTGTGTGCCCGTGTGTGTGCGTGTGTGTGCCCGTGTGAGCCCGTGTGTGTGCGTGTGTGTCCGTGTGTGTGCGTGTGTGTGCCCGTGTGTGCCTGTGTGTGCCCGTGTGTGTGCCCGTGTGTGCCCGTGTGTGCCCACGTGTGTGCCCGTGTGAGCCGGTGTGTGTGCGTGTGTGTGCCCGTGTGTGCCTGTGTGTGCCCGTGTGCGCCCGCGTGTGTGCCCGTGTGAGCCCGTGTGTGTGCGTGTGTGTGCCCGTGTGTGTGCGTGTGTGTGCCCGTGTGTGTGCCCGTGTGAGCCCGTGTGTGTGCGTGTGTGTGCCCGTGTGTGCCTGTGTGTGCCCGTGTGTGTGCCCGTGTGTGTGCCCGTGTGTGCCCGTGTGCGCCCGCGTGTGTGCCCGTGTGAGCCCGTGTGTGTGCGTGTGTGTGCCCGTGTGTGTGCGTGTGTGTGCCCGTGTGTGCCTGTGTGTGCCCGTGTGTGTGCCCGTGTGTGTGCCCGTGTGTGCCCGTGTGCGCCCGTGTGTGCGCCCGCGTGTGTGCCCGTGTGAGCCCGTGTGTGTGCGTGTGTGTGCCCGTGTGTGCCTGTGTGTGCCTGTGTGTGTGCCCGTGTGTGTGCCCGTGTGTGCCCGTGTGCGCCCGCGTGTGTGCCCGTGTGAGCCCGTGTGTGTGCGTGTGTGTGCCCGTGTGTGCCTGTGTGTGCCCGTGTGAGCCCGTGTGTGTGCGTGTGTGTGCCCGTGTGTGCCTGTGTGTGTGCCCGTGTGTGTGCCCGTGTGTGTGCCTGTGTGTGCCCGTGTGAGCCCGTGTGTGTGCGTGTGTGTGCCCGTGTGTGCCTGTGTGTGTGCCCGTGTGTGTGACCGTGTGTGCCCGTGTGTGCGCCCGTGTGTGCGCCCGTGCCGAGTGCGTGTGTCCCACCCCGTCCCCCGCACTCGCGCTCTCGCGTGTCTGTTCCCTGGGGTGAGACGTGAGCTGGGGGAGCGTGTCGGGCCGTGGGTGCCGGAAGTCCGGACGCAGAGGAGCGGGAGGGACAGGCGTGTGCCCAGCGGGTGAGAGGCGGGCAGCGGGGCTCCCCCGGGGCCTCGGAGGACAGCGCAGAGCGTGCCCAGCCAGCTGGCTGCTCGTCCGCCCCGCCGGCAGCACGGGGCCCGTGTTCTTCGCCTACTGAGCCCCTCTTTCACTCCGCTTACCCCCCAAAGCCGGTGCGGCCCCGCCCGATGGCCTGTTGTCCCCACGTCCGGCTCGTAGCCCCCCGGGCGGGCTCTCCGGGTGCCCGCCGCCGGGAGCGCCCTCGGGCTCCGGGTGCCCGCCGCCGGGAGCGCCCTCGGGCTCCGGGTGCCCGCCCCTGGGAGCGCCCTCGGGCTCCGGGTGCCCGGCGCTGGCGGGCCCGGCCCCCTTGCTGACAGCGCGGCCTCGCTGCGCTCAAGGCAGAGTCCTGGGCCCATCTTCCCTTTCCCCCCGGCTCCCAGCCCGGATCGCCGAGGCCTGCACCCCACCCCTCCCTGACCTGCGCCGCCCCCGCTTTGCCCCCTGCAGGGGAACCCCGTCGGGCTTCCCTCACCCACCCGTGGGGTCCGCCCCTCGGGCCTCCGCGCCCTCTGTGTAAGGCTTCTCCCCGCTTCACTTACTGACCCCTCCTCCAGGTTGGAGGGTCCTGGTTACCTTTCCTAAGGGATCCCCAGGGCCCAGCCTCTGCCCCGCGTCCTGACAAGTCAGGTGCACTGGACACACTTTTGCAGCATCTGTTTTTCTGCTTCATACGCTTCTGATGGTCGCAGTCAGTTAACTGATTAATTGATTAATTGATTAATTGCATTTTTAATATCTGCTACTACCTGGCAGGCTGTAAATCCCGAGTGCCCGCATTGTTTGCCCGGGGACCCGAGACCCGACCACAATGCTCAGCGTGTTGCCAGCTCAAACACAGAAAAGGAATGGGTGGATGCAGCTTGCCCGGTGCAGCCCGCGACGCCCCCACCCGCACTCGGGTTAAAGGCTTTGTGAACAGCGGTGCTCAGTAAGCACTGTGGAAGGACCTGGACAGCAGTTTCAGGGGCTCCGCGCCAATACAAAGGCGAGGAGCGAAATACTACGAAATCACTTTCATGCTTTGTCCATAACCAAAACACCGTGTTGTGTGTCATTTGCGATTAACTATCATGAATCCGTAACAGAGACTTGATAACAACGCTGGTGGTAGGACTGCAGGAAATAAGATGATTCTCTGGCCCTGTTTACCACCAAAGTGAAGGGGAGATGCCCAGGGCACGGCGGGGAGTGAGGCAGCAGGGCGGCGGCTGAACGCTTCGGGCACTCAGGGGAAGGGTGCCAGCCCACTGTGCCCCAGAATAAGCAGTTTCAACAAAGACATAAAGTATACAAGTCAGAAGAGAATTTGATTTCACTTAATTTTATCTGATAGAACTTAACACTTGAACAACTGCTATTTGCTAGACTATACGAGTTTTGAAATTCTCCTTTTTCCCTAATGGGTCCCAGAAAGGAAGGTATCCATTTGTCCCGTCACACGTATCCAATTGCAGTTTGAGGGGATAATAAAAGCTCTTGCTTTGCTATTTAATTATTCAGTTGACTGCTAGAAAGATTTAGCCACCCAAATGGGCTTGTAACTCAGAAATGATGACACATGTTTATTTTAAAAGATGCCAGGTAATTACAAAACAAACCAGTGGCAATCTAAGTTTTTATTACAACAGCAGCAATGTGACAATTATGTAAAAAGTTGTAAAAAATCTGCAGTCATAAATTTACTTTTTATTTGGTAGTCTTAACCAGGCTTTCTGCAATAAACATAATGTTCTCGAAACTTCTCCATTGAGTACTCAGAGTGAATAACTGCATGAAGGGTGGCAGTGAGACATTTATAAATATAATATTTTTCTATTCAGCGGTTACATTTTCTATAAGAAGACTTTGATGCATATTTAATATTAGAGCTGTTTTAAAATATGTACAAATCACTAAAGGGAACTTGCATTAAAAGAAAGCACTGTGCTATCAATTTCTGGCATAACTTTAAAATGTCATTAATTATGGATGGAGCACTTTTCCTGTGATATATTCCTATTTGTTTGACATCTGGCAGGGCCTGCACCAATTTATTCATTCAGTCCCTGGGGCCATTATTTCTGAGGAAAACCAAGCAACATAACTAGAAGCCTCTGTGAATGATTCAGACTCGAATGCTCTGGAGCATGCGTTCGATGAGATATGCTCACTGGCTGATCCAACGCGACGCCGAGGCTTTTGAGACATCAGGAGGAAGTGATCCGTCTACCAAATCTTGAAGATCACTCAACCCTTCAGCAGCTTCCGAGCACTCGAGCCTTTGTCTGCAGGAAATGTTGCAACGTTATCATGATGAAGCCTTTTCTCAGCGCTCACACACACACACTGCAATGGCTGCTTTATCTTCGGCACCTCCTAGACACTTGGTAGTGTCTATCGTTTTTAAATAATCCCTTTATTATTATAGAGGCAGCACATTTACATGTATAAAAAATTAGAAAACACAAATGCACAAAATCTACCTTCCAGCCACCCAGAGTCACGTCTTAACCTCAGTGCATATACTTCTGAATCTTTGTACGTTCATATGTATACTTGTATTTATATTCACACATATTTGTATGTAATTTCTTTACCAACGTGAGATTACTCTGTCTACTGTTCTAAAACTTAACCTTTTTTAGTCAATGATCTTTACCTTTTTATGTCAGTACACTTTTATGTCATTGAATAGCTAAAAATATTCAAATTTCTCAAATTAAGCTAAAAAATATCCTCACGACTGTTTGGTCCCATCCAGGAATCCTATGAAGGAACATACCTGACTTACATGCCCTCTTTCTCTTCCACCTGTCACGATCCCCTGGTTATGACACTGGCTTGTTGAATCCTAAGGCCAGTTTGTCTGTGGATGCTTCACCTGGGTTTGCCTGGTGGCTTCCTTGCTGTACCATGTAGCTTATTCCCAAGCCCCTCCCTCCCCTACTGACCAAAGTTAGGTCTAAAGGACTGGTGGCTTCATGATACACGTTTTGGCTAGAATATACCATAGGTGGCTCTGTATCAGGAACTGAACTATCCAATGTGGCAGATACCAGCCACTTGTGGCTGTTTAAGTTTAAGCTAAAATTAATTAAAATGGAAAATTAAGTGTCTCAGTTGTACAAGCCACATTTCAAGTGCTCAAGAGTTACATGCAGCCTCTGTGCCATCTGGACAGTGCCGATACGGAACATTTCAGGGCGCAGAGTTCCCCCGGACCAGCTGGCTGGAGGAGCCTGTTCCTCTGCCAGGCTGGGCTTGGCCGTGTGACTTTCTTTGGCCAATCCGATGCTAGTAAACGCGATGGAACAAGAGCTTGGAAAGCATGTGTGCACCAGGGGCTGCCCTCTTTTGCTGTTGAAACTAGTCTACCGCTGGGTGAGAGGTGACGTGGAGAATGCCCCGCTGTTCAAGCTGGGGTCCCAGAGATGTGAGGAAAGCCTCAGCCACCCGGCCACCTTGTCCGCCGTCAGGCCTGTGGGTGAGACCCCCCGAGATTCTTCAGCCCCCGCGGGCTTCCAGCTACATACAAAACCAGCGCCCTGGTCTGCACAGAACCAGCCAGCTGACCTGTGGGGGATGAAGACTGATAATGACATTGTCTTTAGCCACTGGACTGTTTTGAATGTTTGTTGCCTGGCAGTAGATAACTGAGACGTGACGGGGATTCATGTCGTGTTACTTTGTCCAGCGCAATGTTTGCTCTCCATCAAACCTCACCTCAAATCTTGCCTAAACCCACTTTTTTTTAAAAAAAATTAGGAATTATTTGTACTTTATGTATTTATTTATTTATTTAATATGTCTTTATTGATTTCAGAGAGTGGAAGGGAGAGGGGGAGAGAGAGAGAAACATCAGTGATGAGAGAGTCATGGATCGGCTGCCCCCTGCATGCCCCGCCCTGGGGACTGAGCCCGCAGCCCGGGCATGTGCCCCAACCGGGAATCGAACCGCAATCTCCTGGATCCTTGGCCAACACTCAACCACTGAGCCACGCCCGACTGGGTCCCACATTTTTTTTTTTTTATGTTTTATAAAATTATGTTCTTTACCTCTATTACTCTCTACACTTGCTAACTGGTGTTCTTTCATCGAGTAGAACTTCCCTCCATCAAGCGGGCTGCTTGGTCTCCTGAGTACAGTTCCCCCAGAAAGGCAGAATTCATGCTTAGGTTTCTCCTTTTAAAATAGATTAAAAAGTAAGGAGTTGTTTAATGGGATCTCATAGGATGCTTTCCTGGCTTTCCCTTTTGTATCTTTATGAAGTCATCAATTCTCTATATTAAACACATTTGATCCATAATCATTATTCTTTTGATACCCAAATTGTCCCAACTTTGACCACTCGCCTTCTATGGCATTTTAATCTTAGAAAGCTTCCTTGCTTTCTGACAGAACAAGCTGCCTCAGCTCACCCTAACCCTCCCTGCCCCAGGCCTAGAGTCAGCCATTTCTATAGGGAGTCCTGGGGGTGCACTGACGCACACAACCGGGGTCACAGATCGCTCCTGAGAGGGCATTGCTCGCTGCCACTCTGCTTATAGAGATGTAACTTGGGGCCCACGGGACTTCTCCCTTTTCCAACTCCCTGGTTTTATTCTCTGTTCTCGAATCTACTTCAGGCAATTCTCACTCAAGGTGCTACCCTCCCTCTGCTTGGCCACTGGGCGGGTTTGCTCTTGTAGCACATTTCAGAATCCTCCTTCCTTCCTGTTGCACCATTGCTGAGATCAGACCAGTTCTGCTACCTGTGGGTTTGGGGTTTTCTCCGTCTCATTTTGCTGAAGATGCTGTTCATGAGTCTGACTTTTGGTAGCCCTGGTGCTCTGCCTGCTCTTCAGAAATGAAGTAGAAAGATTACAAACGGAGCTGCCAGCAATCCCTATACACAACCCTCAGCCCAAACAAGGGCTGGGAGAGCTGCTCAGGGGGTGTTGTTCAGAAGGTGCATCCTCCTGAGTGTGGTCAGGGACAGGCACTAGCCCAAATCTATCCATCCTAACCCATGGGGGACCTTTGCTGGAACTATTGAGCGAGAAGGCCTGGACCTGCTAGTAGCTGTCTGGCTCTGTCACGCAGAGAGCCTGGCCAGCATGGAGGGTAGACCTGGAGAGTGGGCAGCAACGGATTTCCCAGGACCCTGTTTGAACTCCTGGGTTCAGCCTTACCTGGAACCAGACCAAATCTAAATTTTTCACTTATGCAATTTTAAAAAGTTATTTTACTTAAATAAAACAATCTCAGTAAGTCCCCAATATATGCTATAATTATTATTTTAAAAAACTAATGTGAGTTAGGTTCCTATCACTTGCAAGTACAATAATAATAATAATAAAATAATAGCACAGATTTGAGGGTTGTGCTGGGCACTTTCCACACCGTTTCATGAAACCCTCACTTCAAGCCATAAAATGTGTCTACTTGTTCTCGTTTTAAAGACTTAGAAGGAGCTGAGGCTTCAAGAAGCTTCGCCAGTGAGTGGGGCGGTTGGCACCTCAGCCTCAGCAGTCTGAACCCTGAACAAAAGCTCTAAATCACTTAAAAATAGTTTGTGATTTAAAACTAAATAAGAGCATAGGTGCTTCATCCAAACCAGCCAGAAAATCACCTGCAACACCGCGCTTAGTCAAGAACCGTGTCTGCACATATATAACTTAAGCTTTGTTCCGGCTCCTGAAGGCGGGAGCTGTTCCGAGACTCCGGGCAGCGCAGTGTAATGACTGCCCAGAACGACCAAAAGGCCAGCCTCGCTTTACAGAACCCTTCAGGTGGATTTCTCTGAAAACTGTCAGTTAAAACAATTAGTGGAGATGCTGAGCAATCAAATGTGGTTGGATAGGACCCAACTTCCAGGACAATGCCTTGTTTGTGAGGGAAAATTCTGTTCAGCTTTCTCTCAGTATTGGAGCAATAGCGTTTCCCCTCTTACACAAATATGAAAGCATGATTTAAAATAAGCGCTCTTTATCACTTGATGAAAAAGTCCCACTAAAGTGTTAGAAACAGAATTACACCAATACCCATTTCTGTGTTAAAATAGGCTTAATAAAATAAGGTTAACCAAAGTGATGTTATCACTTTATATTCATTTTTACCCCATTTCTTTCCAGCACCTGTCGTGGTCATTTCGCTATGAGGCACCGTGCTTGTGTGCATCCTTGTGAAACAACAGGAAAAGCTGAAAGCAACTCTGTCCCATATGCACCTAACTTTTCTGGGGAAAGTTTTTCTTTATGAAAGTGTAACTGTGTTGCTTTAAACCTCTAATGATAATTCTCTTTAGTTTACAGCCAGCCTGCTTCTGGGAAATCAGTCACAGAGACGTGAAAATGGCAGTAAGATTCTTACTTACTTCCACACCTCTCAGCTGGAACTCAGGAATACCGCGGGCGAGGTGGAGTGCTCCCACTGTGCAGACGAGAAATCCCGGGCTGAGACAGGCGAGCGAGCCGAGGAGCCGCCGCGCGAGACGGAGGGCGTCCGCCTGGACGGGGCGGCCTTTATCGTCTGCCTTTTGCTTTTTCTCTTCTAACAAGAATCTATTGAAGACTTGGGAATTACAGAAACACTCACAGAGGAAAACTCACATCTGCCCCAAGAGCCATTACTTCCAGAGCCTACAGTCCTCACTCATCCTCAGGGGTCTTAACTGATCCCCCAGGACACCCGCAAGTCCAGGATCCACTGCAGCCCCCGACCGAGGAATCAAGGTCTCCCCACAAGGAGAAAATGCCTTCCCCAGCCCAGAACAGTGCCCAGAGTGCCTGTTAAGCCCCTGGGAAGACTGGCAGCAGCATCCATTACTTGAAGGGAGGCCACCACCTCACCCTACACACACTGTGGTCTGACCCAAATGGCCAGCACGGGACCACGCGGCTGAACCACCCCAGGCCGCCCAGCCGGGCTGCGTGCCCTGGGTGAAGACCTCACCCAGTGGGTAGCTCTCTACCAAGCCCAGTCCCATCTTTGTTCTAATTGATGTGAAGGAGACCTGCCTTGACCAACACTCACCGTCTCTAGGAGAAACACAAACGGCTCTCATAAGGTTTCAGACATAGGACGGCGTCAGTGTAGCTGTAGGAGAAAATGTCTCTTGCACAGGCCTGACAGAGCTCACCCGGCAGGACTGAACAGGACGAACACAGACGGCTGCACGCCAGCCTTGGGCGACTTCCTGGGCTGGGATACTGATTCACAAGGCTTGGCTGGCAGGGTCAACCAGAGGGGCCTCCTGGAACAGAGGGCAACTTTGCTCATAAGATAGTCTCCACCCTAGACAGCAAACATTTTGAAATCTTGAACGGACAGTTTCTAACTTTAAAAAAAGAGGTTACCCTCTGCCTGCTCCCAGAACCCTGTTCCATATGGGACATAGCCACACAAGTGCCCGGTGCCAGACAAGGCAAGCTGGGAAAGCCCACAGGCTATGTCTGTCATCGTAGGCCGTCTGACCCAAAGTTGATCCAAATACCTGGTGATTTCAGGGGAGGTGTTCACAGGTCACTCACTGAATTTCCAGTGTTCATCAGTGTGGGGGATGGGGTTAGAAAGACCCACATGGATGATTCCCACTTCCTAGCAGTGGTCAGCCCTCCATGGCTGAATGTGGTCTTCCTGGTCTTCCCTGGCACTTTGCCTGAATGTCCACGGTCACTGCCCACCTTGCGCCCCATCCTTATTGCAGAAGCACACAGCACAGAGGAAAGCACCAGCTTCAATGTCTCAGAGATCCGGGGACGAATCTCCATTTCTTCTCCCAGATGTGTGACTTGAGCAAGTGGCTTTAATACTCAGGTCCCTAGTTGCCTCATCTGTTACTTATATTTTATGGCAACAACGAAGAATAAATGAGACAATATTTAGCATATACCTAGCACATAGTAGGTGCCCTAGAAATAGTAGCTACAATACTTTTTAAAAAATATGTTTTTATTGATTTTTTAGAAAGAGAGAGGAAGGGAGAGGGTTAGAGAGAAACACTGATGCGATACATCGATTGGCTGCCTCCTGCATGCTCCCTGCTGGGGATCCAGCCCGTAACCTGGGCATGTGCCATGACCAGGAATCGAACTAGTGACCTCCTGGTTCATGGGTTGACGCGCAACCACCGAGCCACACTAGCTGGGCTAGTAGCTACAATGTTTTAACTCAGCTCTGAGAGCAGGATTTGTGTTTTATTTTATCTATCCCCTAGCCCTACTCCCATCAGCCATGAACTGCCCATGTGCCTTCTTGTACTTGGTACATGTTCAGTAAATATTTGCTGAGTGATAAATATATGAATAAATGAGTGAATATGGAAACTGCCTGCAATGCTTAGATAACACTTTTAAACCAATAATCACATATTTTAAATAATGGAAGGTATTATCCGCTGTCTGGCAGATGATGTGATAAGAAATAAGGAATATGTGGAGTTTGTGACATGTCAGTGTGCTGGGCCTTGAACAGTTGGCAACTCCTCCAAGGCCAGGAGGAGCAGACAGCCACTCAGGATTTAGCGTGGGCCTCCTCCATCACTCTTCAGCCCAGGAGAACAATGCAGGTGGGCTTGGGACCAAGAATTCCATCCATCAACCAGCCAAGCAACATCCCGGAGGGACTCACGGGGTGCCAGGTTGAGGGCCAGAAAGTGGAGTTGAAAGACAGAATTCCTGCTCTTGGAAGCTCACAGTCTATTGGAGAAGACAAGTGAAGAGAGAATCATGGTTACGTGGTCCTCGCGGCAGATCTATGACAGGATTGAGGGGTGTGGCAAGATTCCTGTTGCCTAACAGTCTCTTACTATCTGACTTTACTCTCATTGGACCAACTTGAGTCACTATTGCTGGCAAAAGGAAATACACTGATTGGTCAGGTCTAGTCACATGCCTATCCCTGGAGCCAAAGGTCAAGGTGAGCTCCACCAGGATCCTATGGACTGGTGGTGGGGGGAGAGATGGTTCCTGGGCCAGGCATTTCCCTATTTGCTCTCAGATCTCTGCTCTGTACCATAGAGACCCCTTATCTCTTAGGTGTCTCTGTCTTCTGTTTCCGAGGTAGATTCTGCTAATTAGAGTCACTGATGCACATTAGAGGACCGGAAGAGAGTGCAGCTAAGTATTTATTCTGCTCCGTTTCCTTCAGGTGGTGTTGTAGACTGTGGCTGTGTCTTCGCTGGGGCCCCTCCCCCAGTGTCCCAGTGCCTGCTGGTCGGGCTCGCCATAGTTCCAGCTTCTCTGAGCGGGCCTGGACTCTGGTGACATTTCCTACTCCCTTGGTCCCCTAGCCCTAAGTGTGGTGGAGAGTTCCTGCTGCTGCTAACCCCTGGGCAGCCTCGCCACCCTTGTTTGGCCTCTCAACCCTTCTTCCATCAACTGCATAACTAGCTCCCAGTGCACACGTGACTGTATTTGAAATACCTGGAGTGATTTCCATTGTGCCCGCTAGATCCTGACTCACAGCTCCCTGAAGGAAAACCCCGCAGGCAACATCAATAGACGCCCACTGCAAATTAGACCCTGTTTAGTTCTTGCCAGTTCCTCTTCCAGAGGCTGCAGTTTTGCCTCTTAGGCTTGGCCTGTGCCTGCCTGCTCCTTGCTAAGGTGGCTTGGATATGCTGGCTGCCAAGAGGCTGCCATAGTGGCAGCAGCAGCGTTTACATGCTGTGTATTGTACCGGGCACTGTCCTGATCGCTCTACATCTGTTAACTCAGTGCCCACAGTACACGGTGGAGCAGAACCACCACATCTCTGCTTCAAAGATGAGGAAACCAAGGCACAAAGGAGTAAACCCCCAAGTCCAAGGGCTGGTGAGAGATCATGCTAAGATTTGAGCCTGGCATTCTGGTTCCAGAGCCAGCCTCTTAATCAGGGCACCTAACAGTCTCCAGGCAAGGGAAGGGTCAGCCAAGGTCTGGAAAAATCCACTTTGCATATCATTTGAATAAAGCGGAGGCCCCTCTGTTTGGAGGTGACAGCCACATTTCATCTACATAGCTAATGTCCAGTCCCCACTGGGGTGCTCTGAGGTGGCTGGGGTTTTCCTCCTAGTAGCTGCCAGTGTGGAGCATAGCGTGACTATCCCTGATAACTCCAGGGATCAACGCTCTACCTGCAAAACCCCGGTGTGGTGCTAGTTACCATGATCACAGGAGATGTACGAAGAATTCTGTGGAATCTGCAGGAAACTCGCTGGCCCCTCAGCAGCCCCCGCTCAGCATTCCAGGTGGTGGAATAGAATGAAATGAGGAAACAGTCGTGGAGCTAGGATGAGGCCTAATTAAAGCTAAATTTAGCCAACTCTGGTTTTTCAGAGTTGCCATGAAATCCCCTTAGACAGTGACGACAAACCAAGGTAATAAGGGAAGGGATTTAATTTGAAAGGTGGAATGTCATTGACATAATAATTAGGAGGTAAAATACACACAGGCACACTCAGGGGCCAGATGAAATGGGCAGTTTTGGGTTGACATTTTCAGTTATTTCACTGTGGCTTTGTGGCTTTCTAACAAAAAAAAAGACAAGAAAGCAATAAGAGTATCGGCAATGTGATGATTTCCTGCCGTTTTCCAATGGCGCTAAGTGAACCTGGTGTCTCACTGCAGCGTGGGGGGCTAGGGGGGGCCAGGCCTTTGTGACAAGGCTGGCAGATTCTGCAGGGCCCTTCCGGACACTCCGTAGGCCCAGCGACACCACAGGCCTGGCCCCAAATTAAAAGGCAAGGAAGGGGGAGAGAGGCTGCTTCCCGCTGGCTGCCTTCCCCACCCACTTCGCTTTCCCTTCAATTCGTGGGCGTCACTGACAGGCACCCAGGGAACGTCTGCACCGCTTCTTGTCTCGGAAACGGAAAGGGGGGACTGAGGCCAAGGGGAAGGAAATGGTTGCTAAAAGAAGTATCTTTTACAGTGCGCCAAGATTCCCACACAGACACTCTCACACACACACTCACACTCACACACTTCCGCACACGCTCACTCACACACTTACACACTCACACTCACACTCTCCCGCACACGCTCACTCACACACACACACTCACTCTCATACACACTCTCACACATGCTCACACACTCACTCACACACTCACACTCACACACTCACACACTCACATACACACTCACTCTCATACACACTCACACATGCTCACACGCACACTCACACTCACACACTCACACACACTCACACACTCACATACACACACTTGCACACGCTCACTCACACACACACACTCACACACACTCACTCTCATACACACTCACACATGCTCACACACACTCACACACTCATACACACACTCTTGCACACGCTCACTCACACACACTCACAGACTTGCACACTCTCGCACACGCTCACACACACACTCACACACTCACTCTCATACACACTCACACATGCTCACACATACACACTCACATACACACACTCTTGCACATGCTCACTCACACACACTCAGATTCACACACACTCTCGCACACGCTCACTCACACACACTCACAGACACACACTCTCGCACACGCTCACACACACACACTCACACACACACACTCTCGCACACTCACTCGCAAAGGCCTTGGCTCCAGCTGCTTTTGAGCCTTTCCTCAGCTCCTAGAGGCAGGAAAGGGACCTGGAAACCTAAAGACTGACAATGCGGATGTTGACCTGCCCTCTACTTCAGAGGCCACTGACCAAGCATATAGCTGAATTTCTCTTAGAATTCACCAATGTTAAGTTTGTTATCTCCTAGGCACCAGGCACTTTAATTATCTTGCTTAGTCTGCAATGCAGGACTAAAAAGTAGGTATCACCACCCCATTCTACAGATGAAGAAACCAGAACTCTGAGAATTAGAATAATATGCACCCACAATCATACCGTAAGTGGCGCGTGCGGGACTCAAGCCCCAAACTGGCAGACTCCAGTCCAAGACTGCCTGCTAGCTGCTTCGTTCAGCTAAATGTCAGAATGTCTCCACAGACTGTGATTGTGATATGCATTGTGAATATTTTTAAAATATGGCCTCAAAAAGTGCAAACTATTATGTTTCAGCTTTAAAAAAAAGTCCAAGTAATGGACAAAAATATTCTCAGCCAGTCCTGAGCCTTATCACAACTACTCAAAAAATTCCATAAGTGAGAATGTTCTTTTGGAGGGTAATGATGCCAGACACTAAATGAATTCAAGGTTTTAAATACTCCCAAGAATTAGATCCAATGGCAAAAGAAATCAACTTAGCATGTATATGTATATGTATGTTTATAATCAACATTACTATTAATATAAGAATATTCAGTCTTTGCCCTTGCCTGAACTCTAAAGAGAACCTGCTCTGTGAATTCTAACACCCTCCTGCCCAATGCCCAGGCTCCACAGCACTGGTTCTCGAAGTGTGGGCCAGGGAGGAGGCCTGTGTGGGCAGACGCATCAAACAATAAACTCTTTTTGTATAATTGTGAGACAAGCTGACTTAGACAATTTAAGTAATTTAAAATGTTATCTATCAGAAACAAATGTGACCTGGAAAGATATTATTAAATAGCAGATGGTTAAGATAATTTTATCCCTTCAATGCTGTTGTAGATGGTATTTTCCAAAACTGCTTGCAACAGCCTTCCCCAGTGTCCTTCTTGCCATTACTCTGACACTCCCCCCTGAAAGATGGGTTTAAGTTTCCTCCTGTTGAGTTTGGGGAAGCTTGTGATCACAGTGGAGACGACACTGTGTGACTTCTGAGGCTTGACCATAGAAGTCACATAGTGTCATCTCCACTGTGGGACAGGAGCCCAGCGACCATGCTATGAGAAAGCCCTAACAGCCCATGGAGAGGCCAAGGGTAGATGTGCCCCTTGGCAATCCCAGCTGGAGTCCCTGAAAACATCGACACCAACTTCAGACAAGCAGCGAGCCTTCAGGTGATCCCACACCCAGCCCCGAGCCACCTCCAGCCTGTGAGTCTTCCTAGCTGGGCCCCGACGTGATGGTGCAGAAACGAGGTGACCCTCTGCACCCTCCGCATTCCTGACCCACAAAGTCTTTAGCATAAAGGTTGCTGTTTTATGCCGTAAGTCTAGGGGAGCGTGCCGCACAGTTACAGCGAGGGTAAGTGCCCCTCCCCCTTCTCATCTTCTAGGACACAAATGTCACCTTCTTTGTGACTCTACCCCTATCCTTTGTATCTGCCTCTACTGTAGAAGCATCGTGTTATTACTCCATCCTGACAGCTCTGCCTTCCTGACCTCAGCTCTGGGCACTGCAAGGACGGGCTCATGCCCTGGTTTCTGCTCCTCCGGGGCATTTGTTGTGTAAATGAGCATTTGAATGAATGAGTGAAATACCCGGAAAACCACCACACCTCGACCTCAGTTTCAGTTACCACACGCGGCGAAAGCTTGACAGCTTCAAGGCTCCTGCGCGTGTGACTCCCTGGGGCTCAGCGCACCTTCGGACTTACGACGTGAAAAGCGCCGGGAGGGGGCCGGGAGGGGGCTGCGGGGGAGGGGGCCCGGGCTGCCGGGGAGGGGCTGCTGGGGCCGGGCCGGGGCGACGGGGGAGGGGGCTGGGGGGGCCGGGCCTGGGCGACTGGGGAGGGGGCTGGGGGGGCCCGGCCGGGGCGACGGGGGAGGGGGCTGGGGGGGCCGGGCCTGGGCGACGGGGGAGGGGGCTGGGGGGGCCCGGCCGGGGCGATGGGGGAGGGGGCTGGGGGGGCCGGGCCTGGGCTGTCGGGGGGGTGCGGTGGGGGAGGGGGTTGCGGGGCCCGGGGGGGCGGGGCGGCGAGGGGGCAGCGCAAGGCCAGCTCCTCGGGCTCCCCCGCGGGCGCCCGCCGGGTGGGTGTGCGCCGCACCCGCCGCAGGACGGAGCCCGGGCCCCGCAGAGCCCCGGGAGCGCGCCCTCTGCCCCCTCTCAGGCCCCCTGCCGCGCTCTCGGGCGCCCTGGGAACCAGGCGGCGGCGCTCGGAGGGCGCGGGGCGGTCCCCTGACGAAGGCGGGACAGGCCGGTGCCAGTCGCCCAGCGGCCGCCGTCCCGCCCAAGACCTGGACAGCGGCGGCCGCCTCCCGGGCCGCTGCTGGAAGCCGTCATCCCAGGGTCGGGCCGTCGAGGGGACGGGGGCGCCGTCCTGCCCGCGGGGCGCTCTCGGCGGCAAGTGGCCCGGGACCGAGGCCGGCGGCTCGAGCGAGGCCCGGCTCCCCGTGCGCAGCGGGCGCGGCGACGGCGCGGGGACTGTCCCCCCCCGCCCGACGCCCGTGGGCCCAGAGCCTGGGGCGTGGCTTTCATTCTAGAGCTGGGGACCCCCCGCCGGGCGTGGGAGGGCGCTGCCGGTTCCGCCCGGCCCCCGGGGCGCAGCGCGGCAGGAAAGGGCTACCCCAGGGCGAGGCCCCGCGGCCCCGGCGAGAAAAGGGAATTTAGACGCCAGAAGGCACAGAGGAGCGACCTGAACGTATCACTCAAGGCATAAAAATTACATTTCCTGGGAAGGCCAATTTCTGTGATTTGTACCTGAAAAGTCGTGGCTGATAAACGTGGGCTAGCGAGCTGACCCTGGAACAACGGTTTGAATTTTAAAGTCCACTTATAAGACGAGTTTTTCAATAAATACAGCTGGTCCTTTGTACCCATGGGCTCTGCATCCGTGGACTCAGCCAAGTGTGGATGAAAACGCTGTTTGGAGCCCACCGTCGGAGGGAAGGGCCGACTGTCATTACTGCCTTGCGCATCCGCAGATTTTGGTATCGATGAGGGGGTCCTGGCACCAATTCCCTCCGATAACGAGGACCAACTGTAGTTAAGTCTTGGGGGAGTCAAGAGTTATATGTGGGTTTTTGACTGTGTGTGGGGTCACCACCCCGACCCCTGCACTGTTCAAGGGTCCCCCGGAACGTACGTAGTGCCCGTGAGGGCTGCAGGCGGGGCGCGGCGAGCTGCTCCGCTGCGAGCGCAGGCTCCGTCCTCAGCGCGGGCGAGGCCGCAGGGAGGAGATGCCGCCCTTAAAACGAGAGCGTTTTAGTTCCCAGGACCAGAGGCACGCCAGGCCTGGGGCCCCGGGAAGCAGCAGGGCCAGTGAGGGGGCAGAGGAGCAGGGGACACAGCTTTTACTGTAGTTTCCCAGGGGAGCCTGGGTGAGCAGGCACAGGATTGGCCAGTCTAAGTGACTCCGGGGGTCTCTGGAGCCCAGGGGCTGTCCCACATTGTCTGCTGTCTGGCCCTGGACTGACTAGAGCAGGTGGATAGTAACCTGGGGTGTAAGCACTCAATACAGGAAGGGGTTGGGGGTGTGGATTTTGGATTAGCTGGTTTGCATATGATAGTTGTGCTCCCAGGAGAGTCGTTTACATCGCTCAGGGTTAGCTAATCCCAGGAGGGCAGTTTCTCCCGTTAGTGAGGCCCTAGAGGCCAGAACGTCAGGAATACAGAAAATAAGGTAATATAGTTAGCACATGCTCTCACGGAATGAGTCCCCTGTTTGAGGACTCTGAAAAGCAGGCACTAGGAGTAGGGTGGAAAAGAGACCAGAAATTGGAGCAGCTAGTGTTGAGTCACTCGTCCCCTTCTCCCCTGTCTCCTGGCCTGAGATGCATTCGGCCTGGCCTGGGGGGGGGGGGGGGGGGGTGTTAGTGCACAGAGAGCCCCAGGAGCTCTAGCTCCAGCTTGAGGACAGAGAAAGAGGTTTTCTAACACAGAGAGGGGAGCACATGTTCCATTCTCCTTTTAAAAATTCTTTCTTGTTTTTATCCATCCCACTGCACCTCAGCCCACAAGCAGTCTTGAGGTGCTAGTGTGGTGGTGCCAGAGGCAGCAATAGATTTAAGTAGGAGGAGCTCTGCTCCCCACATGGTAAGGCAAAGTTACATGCTTTTTAAACTCTCTCTGTCCTAAAACTTGGCTGTAGACCTCAACACAGCTACGGAACTTGTGCCACACAGTGCAGTAAATAAAGCCAGTTTTCTGCCCAAATGAGCAAGAAGGGGAGTTCAGAGAGCTGAAAACTGTCAGGGTCATTTGAAAGAGAGAGATGAGAAAGTTGTGCAGGAGCTCTGGGCTCACCTCTGAGCTACTTGTTCTAGGATGTGACCCTAAACAATGTACATTGACTTTAGAACTGAGCTAAGCTGGGCCCTGGGTGGTGGACATCGGGAACAGATCTAACAACACTGCCACGGGTCTGAAAACTGAACTGGCCTTGAGGCCACAACCCACAGAAAGCTGGTTGGAAGCTAAGGAATGACCTTAACTGGGTGATGAACTGCTAAAACAAAAATATCAACACTCTCCATAGGACACAGGTAGGAGCCAGGGTCATGTAGGATAATACTTAAAATGCCCAGGATGCAAACCAGAATTACTCAGCATATGAAGAATTAGGAACAGCTCAGCTCACAAGGGAAAAGACGCCAGTGCTGAGGTGGCACAGATGCTAGGATCGCCTAACAAAGGCTTGAAAGCAGCCATTGAAGAAATGCTTCAACAAGAGATCCTGAGCACCCTTGAAAGAAATGGAACAATAGAAAGTTTGGGCCACACAAAAAAAAAAAAAAAAGAACCAAATAAAAAAAACATTTTAGAACTGAAAAATATAACCAAAATAAACCCACTAGGTGAGCTGATCAGCAGAATGGAAATGACAGAGGAAAAGTAAGTGAACTTGAAGATAGATTAATAAAAAGTACACAATCTGAGCAAGAGAGAAAAGGTAGAGGAAAAAATAGACATCCTGAGGACACTGCCGGACGACAGCAGGGAGCTCAGTTCTTATCACCGGAGCCCTAGACGAGGGGACCAGGGAAGCAGGGGAAACATATTTGAAGAAATGACAACTTGAAAACTCCTCAAATTTGACAAAAGGCTCAAACCTGCATCATGAAAGTCAGCAAACCCCAAGTAATGTAAACCTAAAGAAATCTGTGCCCACACACATAATAATGAAACTGCTGAAAAGTAAAGAAAAAGGGAACTTATCTTGAAAACAGACAGAGGACAATGGACATGTCACTCACAGGAGAGCAAGGACGGAGGGGACTGCGGGCTGCCTGTGAGGGGCTGGGCTCCGAGGGAGCTGAGGGAGGAAAGAAAGGCCCGCGGGACCCTGTTCTCCTGAAAACCCTCCCGGAATGAGCTGAGCCCAGGCCACTCGGGGCGAGTGCGTTAAGGCTCGTGGGGCAGACCTGCTCAGCAGTTCAGGCCGACGCAGGGAGAGTGCAGAGCACGGGGTGAGTGTGAGGGACTGTGCGCCTGTTGAGTTTCTTAAAGTATGACTGATGGTTTAAAGCAAAAATCACAACACTGTCTGGCGGAGGTTTCCCTGCGTGTAGATGTACATAAAATAACTATAGCAAAACACCGATAGACTGATAAAGTTTCTAAATTCAACTTGAAACGCTAAAATATTTAAAAGTGAAACGTTATGTATATTATTATCCCTATAGTGATTGCTAAAAATACTACACAAAGGAATAGTTATAAAAACTGAATATATACATATAAAGTCTGCTCTCAGACCACAATGAAATTAAGCTAGAAATCAATAACAGAAAAATAACTGAAAAATCCCAAAATATTTGCAGAAAAACAGAATACTAAAAAAAAAAAAAAAAAGTTTAAATAACCCCCCAAAAAGGCAGGAAAGAGGAAACGGGACTAAAAAACAGAGGAACAAACAGAAAACAAACAATGAAATGGTTAACCTAAGTTCAAACATACTAATAACCACATTAAAATGTAAAAGATCCAGACACACTGATTAAAACACAGGGACTGTCAGAATGGATAAAAAAACATGCCCCAACTGCATGCTGCTTACATGAAACTCACCTCAAGTGTAATGATACAAATAGGTTCAAAGTAAAAAGACGACAAAGATATGCTACAGATTAATAAAAATAAGCGTTAGGGCTACATTTACACCAAAGCAAATGTCAGAGCAAAGAAAGTCACCGGGATAAAAAGGGATATGACATGATGATAGAAAGATTAAGACAGCAGGAAAAAATAACAATCGTAAATGTCTATTTACCTAACAATAGTTTTAAAAGACATAAAGCAAAACTGAGAGAACTAACATAAAAGTAGATATGTGTATAATTGGAAAATTCAACACTCTTCCCTCAGTAATTGATAAGTTAATAGAAGATCAGCATTAATATAAAAGAACTGAATGACACCATCAAATAACTGGATCTAATTAATATTTACACAGCACTCACCTAACAACAGAAAAATACACATTTTTTAAAAGTGCACATGAAATATTCACCAAGATAAACCGTATTCCTGGGTAATAAACAAACCTTAACAAGTTTGAAAGCATTGAAATTCTATAAAGTATGTTCTCTGACTATAGTGGAATAATATTAGCAATCAATAAAAGACAGATAAGTGCAAAATCTCCAAATACCTGGGAATTAAACAATATGGTTATAAATAATTCAGGAGTCAAAGAGGAGCTTTCAAGGGAAATTAAAAATATATTGTGAACTGAGTGAAAATGAAAACATACCTTCTCAAGATTTGTGGGCTGCAGCAAAAGCTATGCTTAGAGGGAAATGCTTAGTATTAAATGCTTATGTTAGAAAAGAAAGGTCGCAAACCAATAATCTAAAGCTCTCGCTTTAAAAATCTAAAACTAGGAAGAACAAAAGAAACCCAATGAAGCAGAAGAAAAGAAGTAATAATGGCCCTGGCCGGTGTGGCTCAGTGGTCAGAGCATCTGCCCGCAGACTGAAGGGTCCCGGGTTCGATTCCAGCCAAAGGCTCGCACCTTGGTTGCAGGCTCGTTCCCCGGCCCTCGTCAGGGCGCGTGAGAACCAATCGGTGTGCCTCTCTCACGTCGATGTTTCTCTCTCTCTCCCCACCCCCACTCTCTGTGAAAAGCATTGAAAAAAATCCTCAGGTAAGGATTTGAAAAAAAAAAAAGAGGTAATAATGAAGATGAGAACAGTAATCAATTAAGTTAAGAACAGAAAGAGAACAGAGAAAGTCAATGAAACAAAAAGTCTGTGGTTTTTAAAAGATTAATAAAATTTATAAAGATCTAAAAAGTCTGACACAGAGAAATAAAAGAGAAGACACAAGCTACCAATACCAGGAACGAGAGAGGGGATGGCCTATGAGTCCACAGGTCACCCCAAACCCCGGGCGTGAGGCAGAAAATGCGAATGCTGCCTGGAGTCTGAATGGACAGGTTCTGTAACTATTAACAAGATTGAAGTCACAATGTAAAACTTTCAAAGAACATCTGCAGGTCCAGATGTTTCACTGAAAAATCCTACCAACACTTAATGATTAAATGAGGGCAATTCTATACATTTTATTCTAGAAAATGGAAGAGGGGGGAACACTTCCCAATTCACTTACCCGAATACTGAAACCAAAGAGAGTAGAAGAAAACTCCAGACCAACACGTGAGCTCATACGCAGGAATATAAACCCTGATCTAAATCTCATACTTATGACAAAATTAACTCAAACTAAATCATAGGTTTAAATCTAAAATAAAATTATAAAACTTTTAGAAGAAAAGTGGGGAAAAATCTTCATGACCCATCACAGGAAAGACATTGATAAATTCGGTTTTATCAGAATTAATAACTTGCTCTGGGAAAGACACTGTTCAAATAATAAAAAAACAAACTATAGACAGGGAGAAAATATTTATAGATCACCTATCCAATAAAAGACTTGTATCCAGAATATATTAAGAACTCCCTAAACTCCACATTAAGAGAACAAACAATTCAACTTCTAAGATGAGCAAAGGACTTGAACAGACACTTCATCAAAGAGGTTACGTGGGTGGCAAATAAACACATAACAAGAGGTTCAACGTCAGTAGCCACTAGGGAAATGCAAATTAAAACCATGACGAGATACTTCTTTCTACACACCTATTAGAATGACTGGGATTTTATAAGACCGACAATCCTAACACTGGGGAGGCTCCAAGGCACCTAGCACTCTCCGCACTGGTGGTGTGGGCACAACACGGCACAGCCCCTCTGACTGACGCAGTAATCTTCTCCCGGGTACACTTGAGATACATAAAAATTTATCTTTACCTCCCTGGCTGGGCAGCTCGGTTGGTTGGAGCGTCATCCCGTACACCAAAAGTTGTGGGTTCGATTCCCAGTCAGAGCACATACCTAGGCTGTGGGTTTGGTCCCTGGTCGGGAGCATAGGGGAGCCAACCGATCGACATCTCTCTCACTCTCTCCCCCTTCCTCTCTAAAATCAATAAAACACATCCTCTGCGAAGATTTTAAAAAATTTAAAAAACAACAACATAAAAACACATATCTTTATCCAAAATCTTATACATGGATGTTTATAGCGGTTCTATCATAATGGCCAAAAACTGGAAACAGCCAAATGCTCTCCAGTGGGGGGACAAACCAAGCAAACTGAGTTACAGCCACACAATGGAATCTGCTCCGTGATACAAGGAAACGGACTGCGGAGACGAGCGAAACGTGGACGGGTCTCTGAGGGAGTATGCCGAGTGCAGGAGCCCTCTCGGGTCACACACCCGTGGCTCCAGTCACAGACGTTCTGAAACACGCAGAACTTCTGGGGAGTAAGGGGCCAGTGGTTGCGGGGCCTGGGCCTGGGGGAGAGTGTCCCTACCAAAGGGTAAGAGAGGTTAATTTTCTGGGGTGATGGAACCGTTTTGTGTGCTGATTGTCGTGGTGGTTACATGAATAGATTCATAGAGGTGTACACACACACAAAACTCAATGTTATTGTATATTCACTTAAAAAGTAAAATTTTAAGAAATTTAAAAAAACTTTAAAATGCTTTCAATGAGACCACCAAAAACAAAAAATGACAGGAAGAAACTTACCCAGAATGTGTATTTTGTAGGTAAAGTTGAAAAAGAAAAAAAAAAATTAAAAAGTAAGTATTGTTTTGAGCAGTGATTCTCAAACTTCAGTCTTTCTAAGAATCCTCTTAAGTTATGTTACATGGCTTATGCTGGATCTCGCTCTATTTCTGTTCTTGAAAACTTTTGGCTGCAGCGGAAAAGGTACTAGTTGTTAAGTTACCTCCACATGCTTTCAAGTGCCCGAAGATCGAACTGGACTGGTTCCATCAATCAAAGCAGACGCTTCTGGATTCAGGTAGGTACTTAGAATTTCCCACAGAGAGTTTACATTCGCAGAGCTTTGGCTGGTAAATTGAGACTCAAAACAAACTTTTTCCTATCAGCTTAACTAAAGCTTTCTTCTCTTCACAGATTGAAGCAGTTCCAACGAGAGTCTGAGTTTTCTTAGGCAGCCACAAAGACTATGAGTCTTAAAAAATGAATCCGCGCTTAAAGCTAAATGACTTGCTGCAAGTTATTGGTGGCACATTTAGGTTTTTGTCGTTTTGAGTTGTTTTGGGTCGGGCAGGGAGCGGGACTGCAATTGCATAGAAGCAGTAAAACATGGAATTGGGATTCTGGACAATAATGTGAAAAACGCAATAAAAAAGGGCGCTTTCTTTCCTACGGTGCAGTTTGATGTTAGCCTAACTTTAAACATTTGTTTTTAAGGTAACTTTGAGAGGCATATCTAGTTTCATGACTTCTTGAGAAAGAGAAAGGGAAATAAACTCCCAGCTTGCTTATAGTTCCATTATCGCCACAACCTTTTAATCACTCTCAGTTTTTGGATGATGCAAACTGAACTGTTATCTCACTTGTCAACACTTTATACAGGATGGAAAGTGGTCAGGAGTGGGGTATTTGATTCCAGTGGCACTGCTTTCACAAGGGCTTCACCAATATGGGGCCCAAAGCTCCACACATCAAAGCAGGAGCTGTTTTCTCCAGTCTCCATGCCATGCTCCAGCCAAGAGTTTTGAGCCAAAATGTACAGTTTGATCTTTCAGAGCCGGGGTCCCATTCCACCTGCTCAAGGGGATGCCTTGGGGATGCCAAAGGACAAGAGTCACTGCAGCATCACACCTTGTCTAAAATGGGTCCTTGCTTGTAGGATGAGGGGAAAGATCCTTTATTTTCACCTTTCAGCAGGGGAACTGGGTTTGGCTCAGCAAGGGAGCCCGATGCAGACAGGAAAGGAGGAATCGTGGGCCTGCCCTCTCTCGCTTTGCTAACCTAGACATTGGGCCCTGGCCAACAGGACTACTACTAAGGACAGTGCTCAAAAGTGCAAAAGAGGGACAGCCACTTTGGAACACGAAATTTCTTATGAAACTTAGCCTATGATCCAGCAATTGCACTCCTTGGTATTTATCCAGTAAGTTGAAAACTTATATCCACACAAAAGATGCACACAGATCTTTATAGCAGGTTTATTCATAGTAGTCAAAAGTTGGAAGCAACCAAAATGTTCCTCAATAGGTGGTGGATAAACAAACTGTGGTATATCCATTCAATGGAATGTTATTCAGTGATAAAAAGGAGCTATCAAGGTTTGAAGAGACCTGGAGGAATATTAAATGTATATTGCTAAGTGAAAGAAAGGGCCACATACTCTATTATCATAACTACATGACATTCTGGAAAAAGCAAAATGCAACAGCAACAGCAAAAAAAGTGAATGGTTGCCAGGGTTCGGAGGGAGTCGGGGGAGGCAGGGAACGGATGACTAGGTGGAGCCTGGAAGGTTTTCGGGGCAATGCAACTGTGCTGCGTGATGCTGTGATGGTGGACGCATTCCCTCTACATTTGCCCAAACCAGCAGAGCTCCGCACCAAGAATGAACCCTCACGGAAACTGCGCGCGGCGGTGTTAAGCTATGGACACCAGCCCTTAGATGTTCGCAGCCGCACCACACGAATGCAATGTTGGTGCATCACGGGCAAACTGCCGGGAGGGTGTGGGAGCGGAGAGCGCGCGGGAACTCGCTGTACTTCCCACGCAATTGCTCTGTAAACCTAAAACTGCTAAAAAAAAAAAAGTAAGTTTATTCATTAAAAAAAAGGGCACAAAGTGTTTGTCAGGGGCCTCTTGCCCTGGCCAGAGCCCTACACGCTCCGTGAGGTCCCTGGGAGGCGTCGCAGCGTCGCGCCCACTGGGCTCCTTCCCCGACTTTCCCGAGCCCCGAGGACCCTGCGGCGTCCGCTCCTCCGCCGCCCGGGTGGCGCAGGCTCCGCGGCAGCGCCCGTCCCTCTCCCGCAGGGCCTCGGCTTCCCCCGGGCGGCGGCGCCAGCCGCGCTCACGGCGGGTCTCCCGCGCCCGCGCCCCTGCGCTCCGCCCGCACCGCTCCGGGCGCCCGCGGGGCTTCATTCTGGCGAACGGAGTAAGTGACACAACTCGTGGAAGTGCGACGCGGTTTGGCCCAGCGTCGGTGCCACTGGGTACCAGCGGCTGCGGAGGCGAGACCGCTGCGCCCGCAGGCAGGCAGCGGCGATTCGCGGCTGGAGCGGGGGCGCGGGTCCCGAGCGCGCCCGGGGGGCTGCAGAGCCGCCGCGCTCCAGCAGGTGGCGGCAGCTGCGGGCACGTCCGCGCCCCCCCCCCCCCAGCACGCCCCGGGCGGGCTGCAGAGCCGCCGCGCTCCAGCAGGTGGCAGCAGCTGCGGGCACGTCCGCGGGCCCGAGCGCGGCCCGACTGGTCCTCTGGATGGTGAAAGCCCGTTCTTTCCCTGGAGGGTCTCGGGAACAGGGGCTCCTGGTCTCATCAGGTCCTCTTGCTCTGTCCTTCCAAACGCAGCCACGCTCGCCTGGAGCAGCGGGAGGAGCCCTAGTCTGGGCCGGACGCCCGGGGCCTGGACGGCCGCCGGTCAGAGCCGGGCCGGACTTGAGAGTTCGCCGGTTCGGAGGTCTGCAGCCCCAGGCCGCGCGCCAGGCGGTGCGGCGCAGCTTCCCAAGCAGCCCTGGGCTCCCAGGGGCCAGGTGGCACAGCCCCCCAGGCTGGGAGACGCCGGACGTCTGGGCTTCGATGGGACATGGGACGTGCGCCGTTTCCAAAGCACAAGGGTGCCCCCCAAACTTGTCTGCCAATTGGACTTTGCCCGAGCCCTCCAAGCTGCGACCCCTGAGAGTTCGCCTCATATTTTCCACCTAACTCCCGAGTCCTTACGGACCCAGAGGGTGGGGTACCTGCTCGAAGCGGGGGCGCGCCGGCACAGCCCAGGGCTGGGCATCTCCCCGGCGCCCTGGGGCGCTGACGTGGGAGCGGCCTGCAGTTAGGGGGTGGTTTTCTCCGCCAGAGCAGAGACCGCCGAGGGGCCGGGGCCAAGTGCCAGGCTGGGCCCCGCGCTCGGAGGTTGGCTCCCCGGCCCTCCGGGCCCCGGCTCGCGGGCCTCGGTGTGACCGCCCCTGTCCCTGCGCAGGTGTGTCCTGAGGGAGGTGACCTAGTGACACAGGAAAAAGAAATGCGCAGAGTCAGACCGGCTCTGGCCCGGCAGGACCGACCCCGGCGAGCGGCGGGACTCGGGGGCAGCGGGGCGCCTGCCGGCTCCTCGGGGTCGCGGGGGCGGGTGGACGGCGGCGGGGGGTGGCCTGCGCCCCGTCCCTCCCGTCCCCGAGACACCCCTTGAATGTCGCCTGCTTCGCGCCCGGGCCGGTGGCGGTCCCCGCCCGCGGGCGCTCGCGCTGTGCCCCGGCCGCCGCGCCTCCGCCGTCAGCAGGCCACCCCCCGAGCCGTCCCCGCCCTCCCGGGCCTCGGGCCCTCACCTGCAGGGCGCCGCAGCGAGGCCGCCGGGGGCGCGAGCTCCGCGCGTGGGGGCCGGGGCGGGTTCCTGCCCCTCGCGGGGTGCCCGCGGCCCGCTCCCCGCCCGAAGCCAGTCAAGAAAATGAATCCACGGAAGTTCAAGTGGAAAATAGTGGTTTAAGGTGTCTCTCCTCCAGGGTCAGATCCGCATTTTAACGGGATTTGTCGATGCCTTAAGTTAAAACGGCGATGAACAGAGAGGGTTCCCGGCGGGAGCCCCCTGGGTGGACGCCCGCTCAGCCTGTGGCCGCGCTGCCGGGGGACCGGGGGGCCGACGGTGACCCTGACTTGGAGTTAGCCGTCGGAGGCCTGTCCCCTCTCTCCTGGCCGCCTGCGCGCGTCCCGGTCCCCCACCGGGGCACCCGTCGGAGCTGTGCTTTCCGCTCGTACTTGGTTTACTCATGTGTGAAATGGCGTGGTGACGACGGCTGCGTGCTGGGGGTGCTGCCCGGAGTGGGATTACGCGAGTGGACGTGGCGAAGCTCCTCGGCAGCGCCTGCCGTCTGGGGGCGCCACCTAAGGGCTGCTGTTACCCCCAGCCTGGCCTTGTCTCTGAGCTCCTGGGCTGTGCCTGTCCAAGGGCGTTGCTCCTTCGGTTCAGGCGCGCGCTCCAAGACCGGCCTGCCACCCTCCTCAAACCAGCGAGGCCCCTCAGACGCCGCTCGCTGCGGACCGGGGAGAAGGGCACCTAACCTGCGCTCTGTCCTTCTCAGAAACCAGCTGGACGTGCGGGGAGGGCCCGGGCAGCGGCGAGGCAGCCCTGCCGCCCTGGGAGCCCCGTGGCCGGGGGCGTGCGAGCTCCTTAAGGGCCCGGCGGTGCCCGAGGTCCGGAGGAGTCTAAGGGGAGAGCGATCTCGCTGCGGCTCTTGCGGGCACTCCTAGGAAAGGGGGCACGAAGCCTGTGGGCGGGAGCCAGTGGTCCCCTCCTCCCGGCCCTCACCCGCAGCAGCCGTGCAGGCTGTGGTCGCAGAGCGCCTCGCCCGGGGGCTTCAGCAGCGGGCATCTACTGCTCACGCACGGAGGCCGGGAAGTTCAAACCACGGCGCTGGCAAGGCACGCTTCCTTCTGAGGCCTTGTCTCTGGGCCGCCGGCTGCCACCGTCTGCTCACATGGCCTCCTCCTAACGCGCAGAGGGCGAGCTCTCTGGTGCCCTTTGGGCACCAAGCTCATCATGACAGCCCCCCTCATCACCTCATCTAAACCTAATTTCCTCCAAATACTAGAGCAGCGAGGTGAGGGGTTCAGCATGCGAGTTTCGGGGGCGCGAACACTCAGTCCCCAGCATCGCCCGTCAGTAAGTGCTGGTGGGGTGGCTGGTCTGCTGGCGTGGGCACTGCCTACAGCTGGCCGAGGGAGGCGTTTTGGCTTAAGGCTGAGAGCAGGAAACGGGGCTGGGCAGGCGGACGCTGTTCTCGCTGAGAAAGGAAGATCACAGCTTCGTTGGCTCTGCAGCGCCTCGCCACGCCTGGCATGCAGCACATGGCACCGAGCCCCTTGAGAGCAGGGTCTCCCCTAGCAAATGAAGCCTTTCCTCCATCCTGCGAAGCTGTGAAACGTCCATGCCCTTCAGCTTTCTCACCTGTGCTGGCAGTGTTAAGTGTGGTGATGCTCGGCCCTGTTTAGCAGAGCACCTGACGCGACACATGGTGAGTAAGTGGTAGTTGTGAATCTGGGACAATCTGAAGGAGAAATATTAAACTTTTTGCTATACGACTGGGGCTTAGAACTTAACTCGTGTTTGGATCTGAGCTCTTGGGCAAGAAACTTACCATCCCACCTCCTCTGTCCACAGAATAACCAGAGTCTCCTGAAGTACGTTTACCTTACTCTTCCTTAGACGTGTCCCATGAAAACGGCACCGTGGCCTTAGAGTTTGGGGCAAAGCTCCTCTCTGCCTCTGAGAGTCCCAGCAGCAGTGCGCTGGAGCTCATGTGGACCAGCTCGTGGGGCTGATGGCTAAGTTTTCAGGAATTCTGTGAGCCAGCTATGCATTCAGTGACGTCCTGTTCATAGCGTCCAATCGGTCACAGCAGGAGGATTTGTGCCAGACATTGGCAGATGCCCAAAATCTGGGGTAGGAGAGGGAAGCTAGCAGCCCTGTGAGAAGCAGCAGAGGCCCCTGCTCCCAGCCACGGACTTGATTTACTCCTAAAATCCTACGGAGCCAGCTTGGAAACCCAGAGAAACACACCTGAGTGGACGGAGTGCGAGTGGGGAGCACTGAAGAGACATCATGGAGTCCGTAAGGAAGGGGGAGTCCCCCCTGAAGCCTGTGCTGGGCTCCGAGCCTGGAGGCTTGGAGGCTGCAGAGCTCCCTCCCCTCGGGGGTGCGGACCCGCATCCAAAAGCGGGGATCCCACACCCGCAGCAACGAGAGGGGAAGGAGGGCCCTGAGCACAAGGCAGAGGGACCCAGGGGAGCGGTGAGTCCCGGAGGGGACAGCACCTTCCTAGGCAACAAAGCTTCTAGTGGCAGCTGGGGCCAGCGTCTAGTGCTCGGGGTGCCAACCACAGGAAGGGCTGTCCCAAAGCGTGTGGCACCCGAGTGGTAAGGGATCAGAGGACTGTGCTGAGCAGCCGCACACGGGGACCCTCTGCCTCCCTGTGGGGCACTGTGTTGAGCCCCAGAAAGCGCTGAATCTGCATAGTGTGGGGGAGGGGAGGAGCCCTCCCGCCCTGAGCTCCCGGTGCCCAGAGGCTGGGATCTGAGACCAGCCCTAAGGGTGTCCTCCCGCCCTGAGCTCCTGCTGGGGAGAATCTGCGATCGGTGACCAGCCCTGAGGGGCTTTTGGTGGCCTGGGAAGCTGTCCTAGCTTTGCTGAGACCAGCGGTGTGGGGAGCTGCGTGGAGCTGACTTTGGGTCGCCTCCCGCTGGGCGCTTTGGCGTGTGGGCGGCAAGACCTTGCAGGCCGGACTCTCTGCCTGTGTGTTGCTCTGTGCGTTTGTGAGTTTGATCACGGAACTGGCTCCCACCTTCCCAGCGTGCACTGGGGGACAGACCAGCAGAGGCTGCCATTGAGGTCTGCACAGTGGACCGTCTGAGGGGCCGGCCTGGAGCGACCAGCCAACCAGAGCTGAGCAGGGAGGGGCGGAGCCCACCAGCCTCTCCCGCAGTTGGGAGCCCTGCCCCCAACAGGAAAGGGGCCTCCGGCTCACCAGGCCCCAGACACCCCGCAGGGCACAGTCCTGAGGGGGAAGGGACAGCAGCTCACAGGAGGACTTTACAGGAATAAGACTCTCAGGGACTGTCTTTTGGGAGCTGGAGGAAACGCTGAAACCCCTCCTGGGGGCTGGGCAGGCAAAGGGCTCACTGGAATGTTCTTTAATCGAACCCACGGAGCCCAGGCTGCTGAAACAGCCCAGACAGAAAAGGCAACTGGCTGAAATCAATCTGAAGCTGCAGCAGCTCAGAGCCTGGGGCACTAGAACCAGAGGACAGGGTAGGGACTGAGGAGCTGGCGGTGGAGCAGAGACTGACTCCTGCAGAGGAGCGCCTGACAGTGACACCTCAAGGGGAGTGACACCCTGAGCTACACTAGCCACCCTGCACCCTGAAGACTCTACAGGAGACTCTGGAGCAAGACCAGGCAACCACAAGGCTGCAAAATAGTTGACAAGGGGAGGTGGTCCACGGAGAGCCTCAGATCAACCATCTACCTAAGGACACCAGAGCCAAACCTGGATGCCCCTCACATTGGGTGATACACAAGCACCTCCCAGGAGAACAGAAATCAGCCCACAAAACAGTGAGCCACAGACAACAAGCTGCCCAGAAGAGACTCATCTGATTGACTGTCTTTTTTCTTCCGTTTTTTTTTCTTTTGTTTTGTTGTTTTGTTTTTTGTTTGTGTGTGTGTTTGTCTTTCTCTTTTTCCCTTGGGAAGAAGAGAAAGGGGAGAAAATTTGTTTTTTCTTTTTTAAATTTTATAATAATTTTTAAAATTTTTTTAAGTGTTTTTAACTAAATTTTCTTCTCTTTTCTATAAAAGAATTTTGTCTTGCTTAGCTTGTTTTTAGTTTAGTTTTGTTTATTTGCTTTGTTTTATTTTATCCTTGCTTCTTCTATCAAGACTTTCTTGATATCCCTGCTTAATGACTGGGACTTTATCATTATAACCAAGTTTACCGCTTTTCTCTATAGTGTCCCCCAAATTTCTTACCGGACTCCCTCCCTGCCTGGGCTTCATCTCTCTCTCCTCTCGGTCCATTAGCATAACTTTCTTTTTCTTTTTTCTTCTTCTTTTCTTTCATTCTTTTGTTATCCTCCCTTCTGTCTTCCTGTCTTTTTGTTTGATTGTTAGTTTCTCTTATTCTCTTTATTTTATTTGTGTTTTCTCATTTTCAACTATTATCCTATTCCTATTCTCTCTCTTAATTGTTTGTTGGTCCTTCTTTCAGAATCTTTTCTCTGCTTCTGTTATCTCCCAGTAGCTTCTCTATTTTTTGCATTTTAATCTATTATTATTTTCTAAATTTTGACCACTATTAACAACAATATCTCTCTCTCTCTCTAAGCTTTACTTTTCTTTCTCTCTTTATTATTTTAAAGCTTTTTGTGTGTGTGTTTTCCCTTCACTCTCCCAGTTCTATTTTCACGTGGGTTGTTTTTACTGTGACTGTCAAGATATTTTGTAAGATACCTCTTGTTTCCTGGAAGTTTAGTTGTATATTGTCCTGCCTTGCCAACACCTGTACAACAGTTTACACGACGAGGTTGGGGCTGAGACACAGTTAGCCAACCAAAGAGGAGGGTCTTCCCAAGGACTGATCAACGATACCCTAGACCCAACCACAACAGCAGAACATAAAGAAACCATAAAAGGGACATGCCTAGAGCACAGAGCTCAGAAGTATAAGGAAAACACACCTCTGAGCTCCACTGGACCCACAAGACAAAATCCCACCCCACAAGACTGGGAGACAGCAAATATATCTAATATATAGATACAAACACTAAGACCTACCAAAATGGGGAGACAAAGAACCCCCAAGTTAAAGAAAAGGAAACATTGCCAGAAGTCTTTGATGAGATGGAGTTAAGCAAGTTATCAGAAAAGGAGTTCAGAGTATTGATGATGAAGATGCTCAAGGAACTTAAAGAGAAAAACAAGGCAATAGAAGATAGGATCTAGGACTTTAGGGAAAACATGAAAAAAGAGATACATACCATAAACAAAAATCAGACAGGGAAAGAATGCTGTATCTGATATCAAAAATACACTGGAAGGAATTAAAAGCAGGCTCAATGAAGCAAAGGATAGAGTAAGTGACTTAGAAGACAAGGTAGAAAAAATCAATCAGAGCTGCAAAAAGAAAAAACACTTAAAAAGCATGAGGACAGTCTAAGGGAGCTTTGGGACAACATGAAGCGAAACAACATTCGCATTATAGTAGTGCCAGAGGGGGAGGAAAGAGAGCAAGGGATAGAGAACCTGGTGGAGGAAATAATGACAGAAAACTTCCCTAGGCTGGGGAGGGAGAAAGCCACACAAGTTCAGGCAGCACAGAGGGTTCCAAACAAGAGGGACCCAAAGAGACCCACTCCAAGACACATCATAATTAAAATGGCAAATGTCAAGGACAAAGAGAAATATTAAGGGCTGCAAGAGAGAGACAAGCAGTGACCTACAAGGGAACCCTCATAAGGCTGACAGCTGATTTCTCAACAGAAACTCTTCAGGCCAGAAGGGAGTGGCATGAAGTTCTCCAAGTAATGAAAAGCAAGAACATGCAACCAAGATTGCTTTATCCAGCAAGGCTATCATTTAAATTTGAAGGTGAAATAAAGAGCTTCCCAGACAAAAAAAGGCTAAATGAGTTCAGTACCACCAAACCAGCATTGCAAGAAATGCTAAAAGGACTGCTTTAAGAAAAAGAAGGAATAGTGAGAGAAAGGTACATCAGCATAAAGGGGGAAAATGGCATTAAATAAATTGATATCAATAGTAACCTTAAGTGTAAACGGAATAAATGGTGCAATCAAAAGACATAGGGTAGCTGAATGGGTAAGAGAATAGGACCCGAATATACGCTGTCTACAAAGGACCCACCTGAGAGCAAAAGACTCACACAGGCTAAATGTGAAGGGATGGAGTAAAATATTCCATGCAAATGGAAAGGAAAAAAAAAAGTTGGAGTAGCAATTCTTATTTCTTACAAACTAGACTTCAAAATAAAGACCATAACAAGAGGCAAAGATGGTCACTACATAATACTAAATGGATCAATCCAACAGGAGGAAATAACCCTTATAAACATTTATGCACCCAATATAGGAGCACTTAAATATATAAAAACTTTCTTGGGGGACTTTAAGGTGGAGATTGACAGCAACCCAATCATAGTGGGGGACTTTAACACCCCACTGTCAGCACTGGACAGATCATCAAGACAAAAACTCAACAGGGAAAGGCAGACCTTAAATGACTCATTAGACCTAATGGATTTAATTGACGTTTACAGAACATTTCATCCCAAAGCAGAAGAATACACATTCTTCTCAAGTGCACATGGAACATTCTCAAAAATAGACCACATGTTAGGGCACAAGGCAAGTCTCTACAAATACAAGAAGACTGAAATCATATCAAGCATCTTCTTGGATCACAATGCATGACACTAGAAATCAACCACTATAAAAAAACTCAAAAATATTCAAACACATGGAGGCTAAATAGCATGTTATTAAACAATGAATGGGTTACCAATGAAATCAAGGAAGAAATCAAACACTTCATGGAAAGTAATGAAAATGAACAGACAACAACCCCAAATCTATGGGACATGGCGAAAGCAGTCCTGAGAGGAAAATTCATAGCATTACAGGCCTATCTCAAGAAACAAGAAAAAGATCTAATGAACCATCTAACACAACAACTAAAAGAACTAGAACGAGAACAGCAAGAAAAGCCCTGAGGACGTAGAAGGAAGGAAATAATAAAGATCAGAGCAGAAACTAATGACATAGAGACTAAAAAACAATACAAAAAAATCAATGAAACCAAGAGCTGGTTCTTTGAAAAGGTCAATTAGATTGGTGCACCTTTAGCCAGACTCACTAAGAAACAAAGAGAGAGGACCCAAATAAATAAAATCAGAAATGAAAGAGGCGATATAACTGACCCAACAAGAAATACAAAGAATTGTAAGAAAATACTATGAGCAACTATGTGCCAACAAACTGGACAGCATGGGTGAAATGGACAAATTCCGAGAAGCATACAACCTTCCAAAGCTGAATCAAGAAGAGGCAGAAAACCTGAATAGGCTGATAACAACTAATGAAATTGAAGCAGTAATCAAAAAACTCCCAGCAAACAAAAGTCCTGGACCACATGGAGTTACAGGCGAGTTTTACCAAACATTCAACGAAGAATTAACACCTATTCTATTCAAACTATTCCAGAAAATTCAAGAGGAGGGAAAACTTTCAAACTCTTTTTAGGAGGCCAGCATCACCCTAATCCCAAAACCAGATAAAGACACTACAAAGAAAGAAAAGTACAGGCCAATATCCCTGGTGAACATAAATGCTAAAATCCTCACTAAAATACTAGCAAACCGGATCCAGCAATACATTAAAAAGATCATACATCATGACCAAGTGGGATTTATTTTAGGGATGCAAGGCTGGTACAACATCCGCAAATCAATAAATGTGATACATCACATAAACAAAATGAAGGACAGAAATCATATGATCATATCAATAGACGCAGAAAAAGCATTTGACAAAATCCAGCACCCATTTCTGATAAAAACTCTCAGCAAAGTGGGAATAGAGGGATCATACCTCAACCTAATAAAGGCTATAAATGACAGACCTACAGCCAACATCATACTCAATGGGCAAAAACTAAAACCATTTCCATTACAAACAAGAACAAGACAGGGGTGTCCACTTTCACCACTCTTATTCAACATAGTACTGGAAGTCCTCGCCACAGCCATCAGACAGGAAGAAACATAAAAGGATCCAAATTGGAAAGGAGGAAGTAAAACTGTCATTATTTGCAGATGACATGATATTGTACATAGAAAACCCTAAAGACTCCACCAAAGTACTACTAGATTTGATAAATGAATTTGGCAAGGTAGCCTTGTCTTCAGGGCACTTATCTTGTGGTAGCTGAAGTATGGCCATAAAGTTTTCGAAGCTTTTCCTGTCAAATCTGTTTCCCTGCTCCTTGAATCTGGGGTGGCCTTATCACATGCTCAGAGTCATAAAATGTGGGGTCCTAACGCCCCCTACCCCTTTCCAGCACAGTCCTGAGACCTCCTTCTAGTCAGCTCCAGACAGACAAGGACTGGGGTAATGCTGGTATAGCATGGAAAATCAGACCACGAAGCAGAAATAGCCGTGAAAGCAAGGTTATCCTCTTGAGAGAAGATTTCCCAGACTTTTTTGTCCCCCTTTTAGTTTGTCAGCTCATGATCCTAGAGGACCCAGATTTGAGATTTTTCAGATGCCAGTTCTTTACTATGAATAGGACTGTGGAAAGTTTAAACACTTCAAAACAGTCAATATGAATTTTGTGTGTTAGCTTAGGCTACGAGCTAGGCAAAGACTGCTGCCCAAATGAGGAATTTATACACCAGAGGCACTCAGTTTGCTTTCAATCATTAAGGCCCAATTTCAGAAGCACTGACAATCCTTAAGTGGTCGTCTTTGGTAATTAACAAAACGAACATCAGAAATGTGCTTGCACTGGTGAAATTAGTTTTAAATTAATGTATTAGATGCTATAAGTGGGTTCTTATTGGGTACATCAGTGCTACTCGAGGTGCATGGCTAGGGCAGAGCTTTGCAGAGACAGTGCTGTCTTCACGTGAGAGGGTGCCCAGCCGCAGGCCTGGAGCTCGTACTCTTCAGAGGATCCCGACGGCCTCCTGACTCCGCATGTACATTAGCGTCATGACTGCCTCCTGGGAACCTTACATGGAAACTAGGGATACAAGAGCAGAGACTTAGACCTCATCAGCTTGCAAAAGCATTTTGTATAAACCATTTGATGCATGCGTATTATAAATATGTTTTAAAAATATGTCTAATGTATGTGGCACAACTTGGTTGGAGATTTGCTTACATTATAACCTGGCCTTCAAATGCATGTGGTGAATTCCTTGATTTCCCAAATTTTTTTCTTTGAAACTCTTTCCAGATCATGACACAGGGAAGAAAAACTGAAGTAGAGGATGGCAGTCTCACTGAGCAGATGTGATGAGATTGGATTGAGGACTGATACCATGGCTGGAACCTATAGGACAGAGTTCCAGAGAGGTGGAAGTCTGCAGAGGACCTTCACAAAGCTCCTGGAATCTCCTGGCATCTCTGGCTGAATATCAAGCAGCACGTGTGCAGGACAGGAATCCGTGAGAGGGAGGCAAAGAATAAACACTGTGTAGATATGGGCTGAATTGAGATCCTGGCTCTTGAACAGACTGGGTGTTGTTGTAAGTGTAAGTTGACAGACCACTTTGATAACCTGGAGGCTCAGTTGACACACAAGAAAGACCATGCATTGGGGGAAGGGTTGCTATCATCCCAGAGTTAAGTATATACTAGACTTCCCCTAACAAATATTTTTTAAAAGCTGATTTATAAGGAAGTTAACTACCTTCCAAGCAAACCCCACATTATTTAAAGGAAGACAACAAAATCCTGACAATCAACAGTGCTTAACCTACAGTTTCTGGTAGGCAATAAAATATTATCAGTCATATGAGAGAGCAGGAAAATGTGAAAAAAAAATGAGTCAATAATTGAAACAGAACAGAAAAGACAGAAGTGATGAAATTAGGAGACAAGGGTTTTTATAAATGCAGTCAAGGATTTATATTATAAACTGATATTATAAATGCCGTCAAGGATATTTAAAATATATGTAAACATTATAAGGCAATAGATGGCAAGTCTTAACAGAGAAATGGAAACTATAAAAAGAACCAAATTGAAATATAAAAACTGAAAAATACTTGACATGGAAATTAATAGAATGGCATTAACAAAAATCAAAACACTACAGGAGAAAATATTAAGGAAGCCAAAGAAACTAACCAAATTGAAGCATGCAGAGGGAAAAGGTAACTGGACGGAGCTTTAATGACCTGTAAGAGAATATCAAGGCTAAGGTACATTTTAGAGTCCTTGATGGATAAAAGAGTGAGGTAGGAAAAACAGTTTAAGAAATGTTAGCCAAATCTTTACCAATTAGATGAAACATAGAAGTCCATAGACTCAAGAAGCTCAACGAACTAGATGGGATAAAAGAAATTCACACGAAGGCATGCCATTAGGAATCTGCTGGAAACCAATGGTGAAAATAAAATTTTAGAAGCAAAGAAAAAATACACAATACAGACAGAACAATAATACAAATTACGTCTGACTTATGACAAACTGTGTGAGCCGAAAGACAGCGGGGTTGCATTTCAAAGTACTAAAAGAGAAGGAAAAAACCGACCGACCTAGGATTTCATGTCCAGTGAAAACACCCTTCAGGACGGGGCAATGAACTCATTCCCAGCAGAACATCACAAGGATGCAGTTCTTTAGGGAGGGAAGGCTAACAAATAAAAATGTATAACTACACAAAGAAATGAAGAACGCTTTAAGTGATAAGTACCATTAAATAAAGCTCCCACCCCCATTTCCAACTTCTTTAAAACAGAATTGACTGTTTAAAGAGCAAATAGAAACTATGTATTATGGAGGTTATGCATGTTTAACAGGTGATGATAACAGCACAGGGGAGGGAGGGAAGCAGAAGCACGCTGGCAGGTTCTCACACAGCGACGTGGTGCACTTACGTGCGAGCAGACTGTAATGAGGCCACAGTGTATATTTTAAACTCCAGTGCTACCACTACATAGAACAATTTGTTAAATGAATGAATGAATGATTTATTCTAGGTATTAAAAACCTACCTTTTATGGAGCTGTTGTTTCAATTTGATGTGACATTTGTCTTCTTCTGAGCACTTTCATTCAGTGGGGTAGACAGTGGGCAGTTTTCACAAGGGCAAAGGAAAGATGAACGGGGGCAGGACAGGGTGAATTTTCTGCTCCACTGTGTCTGACACAGTGCGCCGATTGTTACAATGTCAAATTAAGTCCAGCCAGACAGCGCTGCAGGTTCCAAGGGAAACAAACTTCTCCAGGAAAGTAAACCAGCCAAGACCGTAGCCGGCCTCCTGCGGTGACAGTCCATTAAGAAATATTCCAGCTTACGTTTTATGGAAGGATTAGCAGTGACAGTGTCTTGCCTACTAATGTCAATACTTGAAAGAAAATAAAACTTTTTAGAATATGACTTTTCTTTCACTTTCAATGTCTGTTTGAGAGAATGCCTCTTATATTTTCTCTTCTGATTTAGGTCTTTATATTTCTTCTGAACATTTTGTAAATGCTGTGTAGTCAATATAAGAGAATTACATTTAGGGCGCGAGACACTGATTTGCTGGGCAAACAGAAATGGAGCTTGGTGGACTGTAGAAGAGTAAAGTCTGTTATGGGAAACGCTCTGTGCAAGGTGTAACCCTCCCCTCCCAGCCCATATAATCAAAGAACTGAGGTATTTTCCCTGGAGGACAGAGGCGCTGGGTCACAGGGAAGACTGGGAGTGGGGCGGTTCCCCAGCGGGGTGGCTTCCAGAGGCCTGGGGCTGAGTGACGCCCTCCCGCTCTCCTTCCTCAAAGCTCCTCCGCCCCTTTCTTTAGTGTACTGAATAGGACTCCATGGCAGGCTGTTTAGCATCAGTATACCAGTGTGAATAATTATAATAATCATTTTGTATGCATGTAGTTCTTTCTTTCCAAAAAAGCTTAAGGGCATTGTTGAAAGAAAAATAACTCTCTGAACCTCGGTCAGCTTGTAAATCAGAACCCCTTCACTTGGGTTTGAGGCCAACCTTGACTTTTAGGGCATCAGTGAATTGCCTGAACTGCTTTGGAGAACAAATATCCATGAATTTTTTTCTCAGGAAGAGGGTGCTCAGATTTATTGTGAGGGTGGAGGGAGAGAGAAAGGGCCAAAAAGACTAAAATCCATTGTTGTAAAAGATGCATTTCTCTTTCAAAAATTAAGAAGCAGCAAAAATTACCTAATCATTTAATTTGATCATTTAATCACTGAAGGGATGAGATAGAACAAATATATTAAGTTATGTTTTCTCAGTCTCACAGTCTGTGGGGTAAGTATTATGCACCCATTTTACAGAAATTATCTCAGTTTGGAGAATGTATGCGCTTTTCTGAACGTGAGCAGTTTTTAAGGCTCAAGAGGATTAAGCCAAAATATTCCATTCACCAAAGTCCTGACTTTTCAGTCTCTCTTCTGCTCTTGCAGGTGAAGTGACCGCTGCATCGGGAAGCCAGGCGCTCAGAGCACGAGGTGCCCTCTCCTCTCCCCCAGGCCAGGGCTGGCTCCGGCACCCGCCCTCCAGCACCCCCCCAGCACCCCCCTCCCCCCAGCACCCCCCTCCCCCCAGCACCCGCCTGCCCTTCTGCTGCGCCTGAGGTGGGGGATCTAAGGCCTGCAGGCCCAGTGTCCCTGGCCTCTGCTTTTCTATGGCTCACAAGCTAAGAACGGTTTTACATTTTAAAATGGTTTGGAAACAAATTTTTTTAAAGAGCAAAATTTGTGATATGTGACTGTTACATGAAGCTCACACCCCAGCGCCCGCGCAGGCCTGGATGGATGGCTCAGGAAGCCAAGCTGCTGTGCGAGTTCTTCAGCGCTTGCTCTCGGTTTAACCTCTCCCGGTGGGTGGGAAGCTGCTGGCTCCTAGCCCGGCATTGCTCCCTGGGCTGCACTGGGAACACGACTCCAGAGCACCCTTCTCTGACCAGGCTCCCCATGTGGAGTGAGGGTTCTGCAGGGCTAGGATGGCGCCTGCCTGGAGCCCTAACCCCTTTGACGATGCTGGACCCTGGGGCCCCTTGCCTGATGATGCCCAGTGCATGCCTAGTGCCCACACAAACCTTTCCCAGACCCATCCTGGGACCGAGTGTGCCTCTAGGCTACAAAGGGCACCTGTTTGTGGTGAGCCTTGGGTGGGAAGAGAGAGCAGAGGGCCCTGGGCCTGGCCTGCTCTGCTGGCCTCGCCGTGCTCTGGTGCAGAACTCGGAGCAGTCGGGAGAGTCTTTCGGTCATGGTATCAGGGGATGCAGCTGAAGGCAGGGCGACAGAACCTTGCTATTTAACAGATTACTAGATTGATTTAGAACTTTCTCATTTTGGACACATGCTATATAGGCCTCCATTTGAACTCTTGCCTTGGGCCCTATGAGGGTTAGGAGTAAGGGTGTCCGCATAGCTCACCCTTCAAAGCTTTGCTGAGCTCTCACCTTCTGTACTAGCTTCCTAAGGCCATTAAAACAAAGTGCAACAAACCGGGTGGCTTAGAACAATAGAAACGTTTTCCCACAGCCCTGGAGGCCGGAAGTCCAAAATCAAGGCATTGGCACACTCGCTCTAACGGTGCTAGGGAGGTATTTGTTCCAGGTCTGTCTCCTAGGTTCTCGCAGCCTCAGGCATTCTTGGCTTGTAGATGGCCATCTCCTCCCTGTCTCTTCACATTGTCTTCAATCTGTGTGTCAGTCTCTGTGTTCAAATCTCCCTTCTTAGTCCTACTGGGTGAGGGCCCACCCTAAGGACCTCACTTTCTGCTCACCTCTATAAAGGCTCTATTATCAAATACGGTGACATTTTCAGATACCAGGGGTTAGGACATCATTTTTGGGAGATGCAATCCAACCCATAATGCCTTCTTGATGAGAACTCCCCCGAAGACTGTTCAGTACTGAGTCCTGCCCCCTTACCTTCAGCTGCCACCCCCCCAAACCCTCCTGCTCAGCTTTACTTTCTCTTTTCCATTGTGATTGTCACCTTCTCACGTGCTCTAAAGTTAACTGTGCACCCTGCTTATTATTTATTGAAGGTGTCTTCCTACGAAAATATGAGCTTTCTGATGGCAAAGATCTCTCTGGAACAGCACTTGGCTCATCACAAGCACTCAGTAAACCTGTGTGGGATGAAAGATTTGACCTGCACTGTCTTCTAGGGTGAGGAGTGGGCGCTCCTGTCTCTGGCAGGACTGATGAAATAGTCACCACACCTGACGAGTGGTGGCCACAGAGAGGAGGGCAGGAGATCAAGGCTGCACCTGAACACACTGAAATGTCTAAAGTTCTGTCTGGGAGAATTCTACCGCCCCCAAAACACTACATGAACCTAAAATTGTTACGTTATGGTGAGTTCACACAAATGAGCCTGTGCATGGAGATAAAGCCTGGTAATCAAAGAAGGGAAGGAAAGGAAAAGACAAAAATGAAAGGAACAGAGCAGAATTCAACCTATGAACAGCAAAGAGTTTGAGGGACAATCACTGCAGACCTTTGCAGGACAGCTAAAATCAGCTCTAAAGATGTAAAATATAAATGATGGGCACCACTTACAACCATGGGACTGGCTGGAATTTAAAAGCTTGATAATACTCAGTGCCGGTGAAGTTTGAGGAAATCGGAACATTTTTCTGTGAACAGAACTTTGAAGGCCACTTGGCTACATCCAGGAGACAAAACACACGACCTGCTCCTCGAAACAGCTTCACTTGATACACATGGGCACAGAGGCAGGTAACAGAGACGTTCCTGAGCAGTATTGCTGTCGTAGCAGAAAAAGAGAAAGCAACCTAAAAAGCCATCAGCAATCTCTGTGTTTTGACCCATCAGCATGGGTCAAAAACAAAACAGGTAAGTTGTAGAATATCTACGAGTGGTTTTCAACTCCGAATATATCCTAAAAACACTTGGGGAGCTTTTAAGAAGACCTGTGCTGACCCTCAACCCAGATACAATAGAATCCTTATAGTCAAGTATGGAATCTAATGTCTGAATCATAAAAGTAAAAAAAAAGCGAGTTGAGAAACACTGATCAATGCCATGGAATATTACTGTGTTTAAATACTACAGAGTTCAGATGTATGTGCTGACATGGATAGACCTCTAAGGCATATTATCAATTAAAGAAAGCAAATCATAGACAGTTACAGTGTAATACATTTTATGTAAACACAGTGGTAGGCAGCCTCTGAAATGTCCTTCAATGACTTCTGTCTCCATAATCCCCTCCCCTGGGACCTACTGACTCCCTTTAATGAATAAAACATGGGGGGAAGTAATGGAAGGTCACTTCTGAGAGTAGGTCACAAAAGCCAGTGGCTTCCATCTTGAGTGCTAACATTCTCTCTTGGATTCCTTGCCCTGGGGCGTCCGGCTCCCACGTCATGAGGCAGCCCTGTGGGGATGGTGACAAGGGAACGGGGACCTGCCAACAACCACGTGAGGGCTTGGATGTAGGTCCTCCCCCAAGTTTGGCCTTCAGATGACTCCAGCTTGACGGCAAACAAGCTTGACTGTCACTATGAGACAGCCCAGACAAGAAGTACCCTGCTAAGCTCTTCCCCGCATCCCTGACCCAGAAACAGGGAGGTAATGTTTGCTGTTTTAACTGCTACATTTGGGGTAATTTGTTGCACAGCTGTAGACAACTAATAGACACACACAAGAATACTTTCAGTGATTCCAGACATATGTGTTTAAAGGCATAGAAAAGACGCTGAAAGGTATAGACAAAAATTACAGGGGTGATGTGGGTCTCGGTGTTTTTTACAAGGATTGGTCAAAGAGGTATTAGCTTTATCTGCACACTTTCAGTTTCATTTCCTGGGAGAATACATTAATGGATCGGTGGTTTAATTAAAAATTAATTTTAAAAGATGTAGTAAATGGTGTCGTTCCTCAGGAAAGGCCACCAGCTTTTGGGGGCTGTGCATTGCAGGAGTGTTTGTGGCGCCTCCAGAGTGATCTGAAGAGCCCCCACTTGCCTCCCTTCTCTTGGTGAAACGTTCCTGTGAATTGCATTTGTGGTTCATGCCAGTTTCGTCATCATAGTCCATGCCACAGTCCAGAACCATTTGGGAAAGATGGGTTGAGGAAAGAAAGAGAGGTCAAATGAACAGAGAAAATGTGCTCTTGGGGAACAGGAACACGGTTCAGAGGCAGCCCTGAGATGTCAAGAGCTTTGAGATTTCTTCTGTCATTGCAGTATCAACCCTAGAAAAATCCTGGTTTGTGGTTTCCAATGAGACCAGCATCATCATAACAGCTAACGTCACTGAGCTCCTACGATGCATCTGTCAGGCAGGAGGCTCTACTTAACCCTCCACCCAACATTAGGAGGTTGATACCCTGACTTTTAAGAATAGTTCATTGAAAAGCTTACAAGTGAGATAACTTGCCCAAGGTAACCTAGCGGGAAATGGCGCTTCACTGACCTCTTGGGTAGATATGGTGGGTTTAAAACATTGTCTGCAAACTCCTTGACACTCTTCTTGAGAGGTAGCACCTGTTTCCTCCTTTGAATCTAGAAGGCCTCTGAGTGTGACAGATGTAAAGCTAATGTGACTTCTGAAGAGGAGCCACGAAAGGCAATAGAGATTCTGCCTGGTTCTCTTGTTTTAGAACCCCGCCTCCATGCCTCGAGCTAGTCCAGGCCACATGTAGGTAGTCTGGTCTAGTCCTGCTCAGTTCCCAGCAGCTGGCCAGCATCTACCACCAGACATGTGAGTGAGGAAATCTTAGGAATGATGCCAGGCCCAGCCACCATTTGACTGCAACAGTGTGAGACCTGACCAAAGCCCAGATGACTCCCAGAAACATAATAATAAAATAACTTGTGTTTAAAGCCACAAAGCTTTGAGGTGATAACACAGCATTAGATAAACGTATCTATATATTTACCAGGGCTAGAACCAGGCATGGTCAATACATGGCAAAGGATATCCAATAGGGAATATCCAAAAGGAAATAATCTCATTCAAACATTTCATTAATCTTCTGGCCACTGTCCAGAGGTAAACTGAAAAGCTGGCTTAGCCAGGTATCTACAAATATTTGAAGAACAAAGCCAGTGCTGGACAAGTCACGGGAGCTGCCATTCATTGAGAAAGTCCAGTGTGTCAGGCAGTGTAAGTGTTCACTTATTTCACACTGTAAAGAACATATAATTAGCCCTGTTCCTTGAGGTACATGAAGCAGACAAATGTTAATAAGCTGCCTTAAAGTTACATGGCTAGTAAGAGGATGTATTAGTCAGGGAAAGCCAAGGTGCTGTAACAAAGAGACTCCAAAGTACATTGGCTTAAACGGGGCAGAAGCTGGCTTTTCTCTCAGCAATCAGTCCCGATGGAGGCAGTGCAGGCTGGCAGGGCACCTCTGTTTTCTGATACATGGCTTCCATCTATAGCTCCAAGGTTACCAAACCCTTACCATACACAGCAAGAGTGGAAAGGGCAGCAGGAGTGGCTACACATTTCTTTTAGGGGCGTGATCTAGAATTGGCACATGGCATTCCTCTGCGCATCCCATAGACCAGAACTAGTTCCCCAGGACACCACAAGGGAACAGAGGTCAATGAAGAAAGCAGTCTCAGCTCATGACTTTGCCTAGTGTTATCAGCTAGCTTTTGCTGCATAATAAACCACCCCAAACCTAGTAGCTTGAAATGGTAACATCTGGTAGTTCTTATAGTTTTGGTCAGGTGGGTGGCTCTTCTGGTCCAGGCTGGCTTGGCTGAATTCAGAGGTTAGCAGGTGGCTGGACTGGGGTTGGGTGGTCTATGACAGCCTCAGTCATAGGACTGGGGATTGGCAGGCTGGCTGGCCTAGGGGCTCCAGCTGAGGGAGGAGAGGCCACCACGTGGCCCTTCCTCCTCCAGTACTTTGTCACAGGCTTCTTCACATGGTGGTTTCAGGTTTCCAGAGAGCAGCAAGAGTACGCAAGGCCCAATGCCCAAGTCCTACCTGTGTAAGATTAGTCATTGTCCCCATGGCTGAAGCAAGTCACATGGCCAAGCTCAGAGTCAGTGGGGGACACGTCTACAGGAGGGGTGAATGCAGAATGCATGAAAACATTGCAGGCCATTACTGCAAACATCTGCCACACCTGGCTCAGCTCCCTGAACATTCCTGGGTATTGGCGTGGAATGGTTACAGGTATGGTCCGTAAATTCGTGTTTTGGAGATTCAAGTCCTGAGTATCCCCTAACTTCTTTCTGCTTGGAACCCTTGATTAATAAGTAGCATGAGGCGAGATGCATTGAAGGGGGACCCCTACTGAGTACGTTCTGCTCAACAACATTCGACAGGTTGACTTATTTCTTATGAGTGATTCAGAAGCTCTTACATTATGAACTTGTATTCTACTGGTGTTATATAGAAAAATAGGCGTCCGGCCAGTGTTGCCCAGTGGTTAAGCATTGACCTAGGATCCAGGAGATCGAGGTTCTATTCCTGGTCAGGGCACATGCCCTGGTTGTGGGCTCGATCCCCAGTAAGGGGCTTGCAGGAGGCGGCTGGTCAATGACTCATTATTGATGTTTCTATCTCTCTCTCTCCCTCTCCCTTTCTCTCTCTGAAATCAATAAAGGCATATTTAAAAAAAAATTAAATTAAAAAAATGTTTAAAAGGCAATAAAAAAATGACCTGGGGGCACCTTTGGTGGCAAGCTTTAGTGCACAGCCATCCCCCACACTCAGCAATCTCTGTCCAGAGTGGTACTGGGGAAGGCGGTAGGTTGCATGGCCAGTGAGCAACAGTATAGAACCTGAGGCTGGGCATCTGAGGCCACTCTGAGTCCAGCATTTTAGGTCTTATGCAAGGGTCCTGCCCCAAAGACTGCAGATTAGGTTTCATAAATTAGGATAGTGATTCTTAACTATGGCTGCACATTAAAATTAGCTGAGGAGCTTTTCAAAAGCTAAGGTTACTTGGACTCCACACCAAAGTGAGAACATAAGACTCTTTGGGGGAGTGGCTCAGATGTTCTGTGTTTGTCTAAAAGTCCCCCCAGATGGTTCCCCCTAGATGATTCTTATGTACTGCCATTGGAAGGGTGTCTCCTCAGAGTTGGGGGGCTTCCTTACTCATCCTACCTGCCAGTTTGACAGCTCAACAGGCAGCAGGAAACAGAAATGGCAGACGTAGCAATGGGAAGGATCCTAGAACTACAAACCCCCAAGTGGACTGGTGGAGACCCTCTGGAGAAGTCAACATGGTGTGGTGTCGTCATGCTAAATTACAAACAGGTGTTTCTTTCTACTCAACCAGAACCATGCCATTCTTGGGTCACTGCCAATAGCCTGGAAGCCAAGAGAGCAATAAGCCTGCTAACAGCATAGGGTAATCACCGGGCATCACTGGTACCGGTGTTGCTACAGCCAGGCTTGTGCCCTGGGCCAAGGAGGGCAGGCAGGGGCCTGGCTGTAAGTGTCCCCATCTGCCACCACCAGTGTGACTCAGACACACCAGCCACCTCCCTTTGACACCTCTCAGGCCTGTGCACCCCAGGCAGCGCCCTTTACTCAGAGCCCCCCTCCTCCTCCTGCACTTGCCAGTCCTGTGCTTCTGCCTACAGGGAACAGCTGTCAATCTGGAAGGAAAAGGTGTTCCTGCACTTAGATGACAGCAGGCCGCTCCCAAGCTCTGAGACCTTAGGCAAGGCAGCCCTCCCCACTCAGCATTAGTTCCCTCCTCTGCCAACTGGGGACAAAATTCTCCTAACAGGCCTGCAAGACAAGTGACATAAGGCATAAAAACGCCGACTCAACAGTGGTTTGGCTTTAACCTAAGGTCTTCATTACTAATCAAAACAGGCTTTTCTTGCCCTAAAATATTTGCATTTTAAAAGCAACTACGGGGTCACTTGAGATCTTGGCAGGATCTTATTAGAAGAAGGAGCCCTCCGGAGCCCTCCTCACCCTGCTGGCTGCGCACAGCCCCTCTCAGAATCACCTGGGAGCTTTGCGCCCGCAGCGCCGCAGGAGAGCTGGATTTTATTCCAACTCCCTAGGGATGCTGTTGTGGGGTATGTCTGAGGAGGTCCCTGCCCGTCTAGACACCGGACAGGTCCCGTTGAGGGGATTCCTGTTAAACCAGCGTGGTAAAACAAAGGCAACGTGATTTCCCCAAAGTTTTCACACGAATGAACCACTTCCTCGCCCAGGCCTTTCTCCCACCCCGAGAGCGTGGCGCCCGAGAATTTCCTGGCCTCACGCCTTTAAAACAGCCCCTTATTCCCTCAGCCAGTGAGACGTGTCGGGCACAGTGTAAAGCGAAGGCACCCGCCCTAACGGGCGCGTGGGACCGGTCGCTCCCGCGGCTCCCCGCCTCCCCGCAGCCCGGCGCAATCCCAGGATCCCCGCGCTTCGTGCGCACAGGTCCCCTTTCGTTCTGGGGAAACCCGGAGGGAGAAGCTGGCAGCTGACGCCAAGTTCCATGGGGGCCTGAGTTTAAACTCTCCTGGAAGGTGTCACAGTCTCTCTTGGAAAACTTTTAGGAAGGCCACTTTGAGGGGTGGCCCAGCCAGGATTTTCTGAAAAAGGCACCAAACCCTAATCCAGCCCGGTGTGGGCGACAGGAGAGTCGCCAGCCCGCCTGCGGGAAGGATGGGACAGTTCATGGTCTCCCGCGAAGGCCGGAAGCGGGCCCTCAGGGTCGCTGGCGCACTGGCCCCTGCCTCCTCTCTCCTCCCACGGCCTCCCTCCTTGTGCGCCCAGGCCCCCACCCAGGCCTCCCTCCTCCTCCGCCCAGGTCCCCCCACCCAAGGCCTCCCTCTTCGTGCGCCCAGGCCCCCCCACCCAAGGCCTCCCTCTTCGTGCGCCCAGGCCCCCCCACCCAAGGCCTCCCTCTTCGTGCGCCCAGGCCCCCACCCAGGCCTCCCTCCTCCTCCGCCCGGGCCCCCCCACCGCCCAGGCCTCCTTCCTCGTGCGCCCTGGCCCCCCCCCCCCCCCCCGCCCAGGCCTCCCTCCCCGTGCGCCCGGGCGCCCCCGCCCAGGCCTCCCTCCCCGTGCGCCCAGGCGCCCCCGCCCAGGCCTCCCTCCCCGTGCGCCCAGGCCTCCCCGCCCAGGCCTCCCTCCTCCTCCGCCCGGGCCCCCCCACCGCCCAGGCTTCCTTCCTCGTGCGCCCGGGCGCCCCAGCCCAGGCCTCCCTCCGCGTGCGCCCAGACCCCCACCCAGGCCTCCCTCCTCCTCCGCCCAGGCCCCCCCGCCCAGGCCTCCTTCCCCGTGCGCCCAGGCGCCCCCGCCCAGGCCTCCCTCCCCGTGCGCCCAGGCCCCCCCGCCCAGGCCTCCCTCCCCGTGCGCCCAGGCCCCCCCGCCCAGGCCTCCCTCCCCGTGCGCCCAGGCCCCCCCCGCCCAGGCCTCCCTTCCCGTGCGCCCAGGCCCCCCACCCAGGACCCCACACAGGCCGCGGAGGACCTGGCGCTGCTCCTGGCACGGCGCGCCGCTGGTCACCAGTTTGCTCGCAGTCGCTGCCGTTTCTCAGGGAAGGACTCTGATTGGTCCTTCTCAGTCTCTGTCACTACTCTTTAGACCAATCACGTTGCTGGGGGATGGGTAGTAGGGCGGGGCGGGCCTGACTCGGGCCGCTCTGGTCCCGCGGAGGCGTGGAGTCCGGAGGAAGGGCTTTGCGGACTCGCTGGCGGGGAAGGAGCGAGAGCCCGGAGCGCCCAGCGGCCGTCACCGCTGAGGGCGAGCCCCAGCCTGCAGGGGGCACCGACGGGCCGCGGGGCACCCTGTGCCGGCTTCTCCCCGCCGGGGCAGAGGGGGGAGGGGGGAGAGGGAGAGGGGGGAGGTAGGAGGAGGCAAGGGGAGAGGGGAAGGAGATGGGGGGAGGGGGCTCGATGGAGCTGCCCAGGGCAGGGCGGCCTAAAGGGCCTCAAAAGAGGGCGGCCGGGAGCCTTATGACTCAGTCCTATGTATTATTTTTAATGGGGAAAATACAGAAATATTTTAAATATCCAGTAATGGGAGATGATTAAGTAAATTGTAACACATAGACCATGATGGAGAAGTTTTAATGGCAGTAAGATGGTTACATACAATGTAAAAAGTGAGAGCCAGGCCACAAAAATCTATATAGTGTGTGGGCTCCCTCCCTGAAAAGAATGGAAACAAAAAGTGTGCCTGGTAACCACGGCTGCCTTAGATGCAGGACTGTGCCCCTCTGCCTCCTGATGTCTATAGTCACCAGTCTTCCTTTGGTGATTGGAAACCAAATATACTGTAATAATGTCATCGGTAAAAATGAACTGTAGCGATTTAAGAATCACTAGAAGAGGTAAAATAAAATTCCCAGACTCCTACGAGACCAAGTCCTGAGAGGTGAGCGGGGAGGCCTCGGTGGAGGAGAGAAGCAAAGAATGCCAAGGGCCATTTGGATATTTTATAACATCATTTGCAGGCCACACAAAATTATCAACCTAAAAATTAGCTATGAAAAAAGATCCTAGATTTATTGAATTTGGAGTCCCTCCTGCGGTTGCCTTGGCAGGGCTGGACCAAATGATTTCACAGCCATATACGCCCGCAGGACTGACATTCCCCACCCCTGCTTGAAGAAACGTTTTCAGAGTAGCTTCATACAGATGATCCCCTTTAAGTGTTCCAGTAACTCTAAGGTGTTGGTACACTAGTTTGCCTCATCTCTTAGACGGGGACACTGAGGTTTGGTGAGGTCCACTGACTTGTCCAGATCGCAGGGCCAGCAGTGTGCCCGGCTCCTGGTACCACACTGCATCTGAGGGAAGTGTGGGCAGCGCTTGATTTCTTAGCTTCCACACTGATGATTAAGGGGAGGGAGAAAAAAAAACGGCAATTTTCCTCCAGAAAACGCAAAAGGATTTGAGGGGCTCCAAAACCCTGGTGAGAACATAAACCAGCTACGGAGCGATGGAGCTGAAAGTTTATGTGCCCAGAGAAGGGTGAGAGCCAAGGCAGAAGCACACCACAGTCAAGCAGAACTTGTTTCAGGTCTGACCTCCGAGAGATCGCACCCAGTTTACAGCTTTCACAGAAGAGGCCGCTGAGGCCCAGAGAAGGTGAGGGACGTGCCCAAGGTCTCATAGCAATTGAGCCTTGTTGCTGAAGACAGTCAAGGCTTGTTGATGGCAATGCTGTGGTCTTCGGGGCCATCCTGTCCAAGTACCATTTGCTATAAAAAGAAGCAAACACCTCGCTGGAAGGAGGCATCCATGTCTGTCTCCTGAGGTGGGACTAGAGCTACGGGCAGTGATTTGGTAAGGACTTCTTGAGAGAGTGTTGGAAAATCCCTTATGTTTAATCACTGTTCAATAGCCATATATTACGTAAAGGCATTTTTATGAAAAACTAAGGAGGGCCCTTATGTATTTTTCATACCATATATATATATATTTTAAATGCAGTTCATTTCCGTTGCCCTGGGCCCTCGTTGCCAAGGAGACAGTTATCGGCAGAACTAAGCTGCTGGTGAATAATTGTCTGTGCTCAGCGAGGCTCAGAGAGGGAACTTCTCAGAGTCTCTACAAGCTTTGGGCAGAGCCTGCCTCTGTCCGCAGCAAAAAGAGGAGCGAGGGGCTTGTGAGATACCCATGTCAGAGGGGGACATGCAGCTGGGGCCTTCCCTCCCACTGCCAGAGTCGAGCTAGCAGTAATCATTGCCACTGCCAGCCTGCCTCCTCCTTGCCTGACACAGGCAGGGAGCCCTGAGGGTCACCTGACCACCATTTGTGTTTTCTTGCTTGTGAGTTTCCTCGGGAAGCCAGAGTCCGGCCTGGATCATGGCAGGCCAGGAGTGCCAAAAATGCTGGGAGCAGCCCTCCACCAATGAGTGATGGAGAGATTACTCCAAGGGCGCTCTCCACTGTCACCCCATGTCCCAGGGGTTCAGCTCTCTGCCCAGATGATTGCTTGCTAACACACCCTTTATTGGCTTCTTCTCTGTCCCTGCCTTACACTGTTCTCCAATTAGTGCTTCCTGGGATCATCACCTAAATAAATTTGCATTCAGATCCTGGTCTCAAGTCTGTCCCTGGGACAGCCAAACTGAGACGGTCGCACTGTGAAGCAAGACCTGGGTGGGTGAGCAGGACTAGAGGCAGTGTTTCCTGTCTCCTGTCTGTTCTACCCTCACGTGTAAAAGAATATTCCATAAAATGAGATTTTCCAAGCTCTCCCTCTATGTTTTACCAAGTATATTATAGACCAGATCAGCCTAAACCCAAATAGCTGCCTGCTCTGAATGACAGTTTCCCTCCAGCAAATGCAAAAAGATTTGAGGGGCTCTGAAGCCCCGGCAAGAGTGTAAGCCAGCTACAGAGTCATCGAAACAGAACTGAGTTTATGTTTCCAGAGAAGGGTGTGACCCAAGGCGGAAGCACCACAGTCAAGCAGAACTTGTTTCAGGTCAGAGAGATACCTGCGAGAGATCGCGTCCAGTTTACCCCTCAATTAGCTGCAGCTCAGCTTCAGCCTGGGCCTGCCTGGCTTCTGCTAAACAAACAAAGGAGAATTGAGTACAGAGGGCAAAGCCTTCTAACCGTCTAGAATCTTCTGCCTGGACCTTGCCAGTTCAGCCTCCTCAGGTTTAAAGAGTTAAACATTCCAGCTGAGACATACCATAGTTGGAAAACCATTTGGTGCACTAAATACTCCACAACAACTTTCAGATGCTCCACTAATATTCCTAGTTGTGCAGAAAAGAACTATGGGTTAGAAGCACCTCTGCCCATCCCTATGCAAAGGGACAGGACCTTAAGGTTCCTAGAAAGGACTGGGGCCTCTGGCACCTTCAGTGCTATTAGAAACAATTTTCTCAGCTCCTCAAACATACAAATCGCCACTTGCCCTCTAGGCCCACTCAGTTCTACTCTGGAGAACAGCCAATGTTAGAACTTCAGCCTTTGTTTTCTCCAGTTCATTTCAGGGCCTGCGGGTGAGCTAACAGCATGAAAGTTTTCTCCACTGTTACAGAAAGTTGCATATTGTGAACACTTAATAATGCAGTGATGTTATGCCCTAGCTGCTTTGGCTCAGTGGCTAGAGTGTCAGCCTGCGGACTGAATAGTCCTGGGTTTGATTCTGGCCAAGGGCATGTGCCTCGGCAGCCTTACCCCCGGCCCTGCTCCGGGCGTGTGCAGGTGGGGCGGCAACCAATCTATGTGTCTCTCACATTGATGTCCCTCCCTCCCTCCCTCCCTCCCTCCCTCCCTCCCTCCCTCCCTCCCTCCCTCCCTCCCTCCCTCCCTCCCTCCCTCTCTTCCACTTTCTCTGAAAAGCAATGGAAAAAATATCCTCAGGTGAGGATTTAAAAAAAAGAAATACAGTGATGTTACAACTGCTCTCAGATAGCAGCAGGGTTTTTTTTTGCCAGCACTTTAAAAATGTCCTAACCTTTCTGGGTTGTTAAAATGAAGACTCTTTCCTCTGCTCACCCTCTTAAAGTTTCTAATGTATGAGTTGCCGTGTCAAGTACTATCAGAATCACACTGTGGCTATCCACCTATTTCCCATTGGCAGCATCATTTCCTTCTCAGGGAGGGAGAAAGAAGCAATTTTCCCAGCTCTCTGATCAATTTGTACAAAATTACCAAGGTTAGGCAAACATAGAGTGAGAGAGGCTGTGCTTAGACTCCATACAGCTCTGGGTGCATGCGCAGAGCTCAGACAGATGCCCTGAGTTCAAGATCAAGCACCTCTGTTTCCCAGACTAGAGACCGGGGGCAAGTTATTGTACCTCTCTGAGCTTTGGTTTCCTCATAGAGTTATTGCGGGATTAAAGGGAGACAATCTATAAGAAGCGCTAAGCTCGGTGCCTGGGTGTAGTAACCATTTCTTGCCAACTGGTTACATCCCATTTCATCTTTTTCAAGTAAATATAATGACACCCAAAACAAGAAAGCAGGAAGGGCATTGTGGACATCAGCTTTTGCTCGCCCATCACTCTTTCCTCCTCCTCCTGGGGCCCGATTCTTCTTTGCCCAGTGGATCACCTTTTATACGTTTTCTCTCAGCCACAACGGAATGAGTCTCAGGCTTCCCCAACCTCCAACCGGCCCTGGTCACAGCGGCAGGTGCAGGCATGTACATGATTAAGCTGCCTCTATTCTGAGTCCTTCCTGGACCTTTTTTATGGTCAGAGATATCATAAAAGACTCTTTTGGTGCTAAGTTTCTAAGGGTAAGGATTTTATGCAGTGGTGGCCCCTTTCCTGCTGTAGCGGTCAGGGCTTGCTCAGAAAAGCAGAACCTTTAGAAGATACATGTTTAGGGATTTATCACAAGGATTTGACCTTTTGCAATTGTAAGAGCTGATTAGAAATCTATATGAGGCTGCTCTCTGTGTGTCTGGAGCAAGAACCTGAAGTCTGCAGGGCAGGCTGTTGGGAAGGAAAGATGGACATAAAGTGGGGGAAGCCAGGATAAACTGAGATCTGTGAGGATGGATGGGAATTCATGGAGAGGCTGGGACCCCCACTGGTCTCTCCCCAGCTCCAAGCCCCCCACCCTGAAGATGGAGGAGCGGCTGGAATCCTTTATCATGGAGCTGCACATGCATTTGGCCCAGGAGTCAGAGGGTGTGGAGGGAAGAGACGCTGTGAGCCCATCCGCACAAGGTCAGGGGACGTCAGGTGACGACACAAGCAAGCATGACAGCACCTCATGGCCTGCTGTGGTCCTCCAAGCGTGAGAAAAGTGTGACTGCTTCTGTACTTCCAACACCTGCATGCCAGATGTGTCCATGTCTCGGACCAACCTGGACCTGTGAGGGAGGAGGATTCTCAGAAGCCTCGTCCAGCTCAGGCGAGTGGACAGAGCACCACGCCCCACTGGCCACGTGACGAGAGCCCATCAGGAGATGGGCAGCGAGCAGGAGCCCCGATGGATCGTCTGAGCCCCCGGATGTAGCCAGGTCTGACGTTGTAACTAGACCTAGAATTTCCACTTATGTGAATGATTTAGCTTATGCCGGTTTGAACTGGATGCCTGTCCTTTGAAAATGGCAGTGGCCTAATATAGTTGGCTAGCTCAGCACCTGGCAGTGACTGGCTCCGGAGTTCCAGTAAAGAACAGAATTCCAGTAAAGACCCTTGTGCCGTTAGGAACAAGCCAAAAAGCTCTTGGATATACTAGGGAATGACTGGCATACAGCATTTTCATTTTCAATGGGTAAAGATTCATGAATAAACATTTGGTAAGAATTGGCAAAAAGGCTTATAGGCAACACTGTTCCTGTCTGCTATTAGCACTCTCCCAGCGGAATCTTTGTGGGAGGTAAGCCCACCCACAGTGGGAACCCAGAGGAACCCAGACAGGACCTCACAGGTGGGGGTCCCCTGAGCCAGGTCCTCATAATTCAAAGTTCCATTCTTGTTTTTGCAAGTCAAGAAACCTCATGTGGTTAGTGTGCATATCCTTGCCCAGCTTTGGAGGGTAGGAGTTCTGACTCCCTGCCCTCCCTTCAATAGATGGATAAATAAAGAGACAGTGTAATCAATTTACAGAGAGAGGGGATACTTTTCCAGCAACTGGAATCCTTGTACCTTTCACCTGGGACACATCTTCCCAGAGACAGTTCACCAAAGATACCAAATGAAGACGTAGAATGTTCCTTAGAGTGCAGGGTGGTTTGGGGGGGATTTTACCCAGGCTCTGCTCCAGCCTGGTAAGTAACCCTCCTTATTCTCCAAAAGTGGCCACAATGCTGGTGAGTGTCACAAGACGAGGAGCCTTTCTTTCTTCGATGGTTGTTGGCAGCCCATTCTAGTCTCAAAAACACTCTGACTTTTGTGATTGACTCTTGAGTGTTTCACAAAGCACCTCGTTGCCCCAGTTATAGATGACCTCTTTGAGTATTACATATACAGATGTTCAACCTCATCATTAAGAACAGGATTTAAAAAGAATAGGTTTTGAAAAAAATCCCTTCCTTCTCCCCCTCCTTGTAAAGAAAAACTGTGTCTCTACTCACAACACCTGTGACACCACGTGTGGGCTTCCTACACCAAGCACTTCTCCCGTTCTCTGCAGACACTAACTGGGTGTCCTAGGACTTAATTCAGTTCCAGCACTAACTGCCAGGAATTAGCACAGACCCCACAGGCGGAGGGCTCAGTCCCACAAGACTGCCCCAGCTTCAGATGCCAATAACAAGTAGTGGGTCCCCAGGTACTCACACTGCTGTCTGACTGGGCTACAGGTTGAGGGTTTGCATGATCCCCTCTCCATGTTCAATAATTTGCTGTAACAGCTCACAGAACTCAGGGAAATACTGCAGTTTTGTTTACTAGTTTATTATAAAGGATATGATAAAGGGTACAGATGAACAGCCAGATGAAGAGTTGTACTGGGCCAGCTTTGGGAGGGCCCCGAGTGCAGGCGCTTCTGTCCTTCTGGAGTTGTGTGCAGCCTCCTGGCAAGTGGATGTGTCCCCAGCGCAGAAACTCTCCAGACCCCAGAGTTTAGGAGTGTTTAGGGAGGCTTCATCAGGTAGGTATGACTGATTATTAACTCAGCTTCCGGTCCTTCCCTGCCTCAGAGGATGGAGGAAGGTTCCCAGCCTCTAAGCTGGCTTGGTCTCCCTGGCGACCAGTTCCCACCCTGAAGCCATCCAGGAGCCCACCCAGAGCCACCTCATTAGAACAAAAGATGCTCCTATCCTCAGGAAATTTCAAGGGATTTAGAAGCCCTGTGTCAGGAACTAGGGACAAAGACCAAAAATGTATTTCTTATTGTATCACAGTGTCACAGCCTTCTAGGTACCAGGCAGTGTGCCACTGTGAGTGCGGACAACTAACATATAAGACAGAGTTACCTCAAAGAATCACCCTCCTCATTCTAGATCCTGTTCTTCTATTTATGCAACCTGAAACCCCACTACTGTTTTGGAAGCCTCAAGATACTGAGCCTGTCACCTAACAAAGTCCCTATATTTTTATTGTTCTTCTCCATGTATTAAGCCAATGACCCCCCTCTGAATTCTTTCATTCAGTGGATGTTTAAAATTTACATACAGAAAATTTAGGACACTATGCAAAAAACTTTTAAAATTACTTTTATTCTCAAGTGCTGACTGTCTCAAAGCGCAGAGATCTCTGCCCACAAGCTGTAGGAGTTGGTGCATGCCTGGTAGATGAGGCGGCTCTCAGCCCATCACTGCTCTTTGCCTCCGGCCTTCCCTCCCTGGCTGCTCCTTTCCTTCACCCCAAGCAGCTGCAGTTGCTTCGTAACTGGTCTCATAACTTCTAATTTTGTGTGTCCCTCTTATAGTAGCCAGAATGTCACTTAAAATGTATATCAGATCACCATGCCCCCTTGTTTAAAGGCCCCAATTGTTCTACACCACAGGTAGAATATACCCCAAATGACACAGGTAGAATAAAATGTTCCCCCAAATCACTCCGAGTCAAGCCCTACAGGAACTGTTGCAGTCAGTCATCAACAGGTGGCTCTAAAATCATGGTCCAGGAACTAACCTGACTCCTTTTAAGTTTGTTTTTCAGATCTAAAGCGAAGCCATAAATCACAGAGACAGACTCAATACCTAGTTGGGAAAGTCCCTTCCTGCATCCCATAATAGGTGCTGCACAATCCCGGAATGCTTCGTTTCGCTGGCGTATACACGGACATCTCTGTTCCAAAAAAGGAGAAACCTGCTAACCCACTCCCCGATGGGCTAATCCCAGCAACTCCCGGGCCCTTCAGCCATAAAACTCAGCCCCACATTCAGCGCAGAGCCTGGGACCCACATAGTGTTCTCGCCCCTGCAGAGCCTCAGTAAATACGCCTTTGCTTTTATCAGTGTCCCTGGCCTAAATTCTTTTCTATCAAGAGACAAGAACCCAAACTAGTGGGTAACACAGACACCTCACAGAATTTACAAGGCTCACCTTTATCTCCCTCGGCCCCCCTTGCCCACCACATTGCAGCTTCTGGGGGATTCTCTGACTCTAAAGCATGCCTAGCTAGGCCTCTTCAGGATCTCTGAACAGGCCTCAGAGGAAATGGCCCCCACCCCGAGGAAGCCCTCCTGGCCCACCTAGCTCAGAAGCCTCTCTCCCCCCCTTCCCCACTTGTTTATGTCCCCTTTCTACTGATTTTTCATCACTGCACTTATCAATGTCTGAAAATATATTATTTGTTTCTGAGTTTGCTGGCTGCACCTCCCACCCTGGGCTGTCGACTAGGGGTGGAAAAGGGCCCCCTGTGCTTCACCATGCTTTGCTGGTTTCTTTTAACCCTGCCCTCATCTCCTAAGGAGTTGTCTTCCCTAAACTCCTCCGGTGAATGGGCCATCTCTTCCTTCCCAGGTGCATGACTCGGGTTCTTTTGTTTGTTTTTAAATATATCTTTATTGATTTCAGAGAGGAAGGAGAGGGAGAGAGAGAGAGAGATGGAAACATCAGTGATGAATCATTGATCGGCTGCCTCCTGCATGCCCCCTACTGGGGATCGAGCCTGAAACTTTGGGTTTTACCTTGGCTCTTTGATGACAAGGAAAGGGCGACTGTGCTGATGACAATGCTGAATCGTCAAAGGTCATTGCTGCGCCTTTTGGTCCAAGCGTCTGGGCAGTTACACCCTTCTGATCACCGCAGGCATTTTCATTGCCCTGCAGTGCTCTGCAGGCATCGAGCCGGCACAGGTGTTGTGTCACACACCTCTGAAAATTAAGCACTGAGTCAGGCCCTTTATTTATAGCTCGGTTTACAGATGTGAATTAAAGCAGGCCAGTCTTATGACACTCTCAAATTCATTTTCCCACTTGATGGCTTGGGTAGGTAAACATTTCAGTGAATAAACTTGGAATTCATTAAATTTCATTTTCTCATATTTCATATATTTGCAATCCACTCTCTTCCCTGGCAGTTTTCAAACAGGAAAATTAATCCTGGCTCTAAAATTTATGTGTGTATTATTCTAATATTCCTTTAATTAGAAACTCATATGTGGCTTCCTAAGCAAGCCACCTGTGGAGAAAACTGAGGTGATTGGGACTATCTTATTGGGTGAGTGCTTTCTAATTCCACTCTTTTTTCTTACATTCTCATGGGCTCTAGAACACGGTGCAGGCACAGTTCTCATTGGTGAATATTAGTGGAGTGGGATTAATACTGCTTAGCTCCTGGCCAGTGTGGTGCTTTCTGAGATAGCTTGGAGACCACAGCTAACTGTACAGTGGAGAAGGGAGTCTCTGTGATCTCTTTTATCTTCTAGATGCATAGATGTATCTAAACCTGTCCTATCACTAGGTGTAAGGCTGCCTTTGGGATATCTTGTTAACTGCTCCAGGAAAGAGAGGAGAGGGAAAGAGAGAATATGGCACATCCAGCTGGAGCTCTAAATTAGATACTAAGTGTGCCTAAAATTAGATACCACTCCAGGATCAACTGCTTATGTTGGGACCTGTTTGTGTAGTAGGACTGAGGAGCTAGAGATGTCTGAAACTTTTGGACTGAACATCTTCAACCTGAAACTTAATGAGCATTAGAGGGAGTCGAATCAGTCGACAAATATTTATTTACATCCTATTACATGCAACCCCAATTTTAGATGCTGGAGACAGAGCCCTGACCAGACAGATAATGCTTTATACAGTGCTTATGATGGGCCAGGCATGACTCTGTGTTTTGTAAATAACTCCATTTAATCCTCATGGCACCCTGTGAAGTAGGTGCTGATATCACTCCCAGCCTAAAATTGGGGAAACTGAAGCTCTGAGAAGCTCATGTGCCTAAGGTCACACAGCCAGTAAGTGGGACTGAATATGTATATATGGAGGAGGGGGGTGGGGGTGGGGATAGGGAGGGAGATTGAGAGAGATATTTATTTTAAGGAATTGGCTCATTTAATTGTGGAGGTTCGAGTCCAAAGCCTGCAGGGTAGGCCAGCAGGCTACAGACCCAGGGAAAAATTATGGTCCAAGTTCAAAAGTATTCGCTGGCACAATTCAGACTTTGTTCTCTTGAGAGCTACCCACATCGTGGAGGGCAAACTGCTTTACTCAGTGTCCACCTATTTAAATGTTAATCTCATCCTAAAAACATCTTCACAGAAACATACTGAATAATGTTTGACCAAATATCTGGGCACTGTGGCCTAGCCAAGTTGACCCATAAAATTAACCATCACAACCACTCTTGTGTTAAGACATGTTAGAGTCCTAATTCCTAGCACCTCTAGAATGTGATTTTATTTGGAAATAGGGTGATTGCAGATGTAATTAGTTAAGATGAGGTCCTACTCAAGTAGAGTAGGATTTTAATCCACTATGACTGGTGTCCTTATGCAGAGCAGAGGGACACAGAGGGAAACTGACCGTGTGAAGACAGACATGGGGGGAGGGGTGCTTGTGAAGACAGAGTCAGAGCCGGGCATCCTGCTGCCACAAGTGCGGGCACATCTGAGACCACCAGAAACGGGGGCAAGGCGGGATCCTCTCCGGAGGCTTCCTAGGGAGCATGGCCCCTCCTACACCTTGATTTTGGACTTCTAGCCTCCAGGACTGTGAAAGAATAGGTTTCTGGTTTTTTAAGCCACCAGTTTGTGGTATTTTCTTAGAAAGCTAATGCAACCGCTATGCAATGGGGCCTTTCAACAACCCTGCCCTTGGGGAGTCTACCTTCTTGGAGAGAGGAGGGGCAGACAGTAATCAAAAGACATGAGGATCATGAGTCATAAAAGACTTTTGGTGCTAAGTGTGTAGGGGTGAGGATTCTACTCATAGGTCGACCCTTTCTTGCTGGGTGTGCTCGGAAAAGCAGAACCTTTAGAATACACATTTTATCAGGGATTTGTTACAGGGATTTGACCTTTTGCAATTGGAAGAGCTGGCTAAATAGTCTGTGAGGCTTCTGTTTCTGTGTCTGGACAGGAAGCTTAAATCTGCAGGGCAGGTCTTTGAGAAGAAAAGATGGACATAAAGTGAGGGAAGCAAAGATAAACTGAAACCTGCAAGGGAAGGGTCTTGGCAGAGGTCAGACATCGAGGCGACGGCAGAATAGACCCAAGGTCACCTTACTTCAAATTTAGGGTCTTTCCCATTATTCCATCATATCTTTTTTAGAAGCCTAGAAATTTTTTTCTTCCAAAAGAAACTTTGAAGCTTTCACCAGATCTGTAGGAACTAAAAAAGTATCGACTACTTAATGAGCTCTAAGATGAAATATAGCCAAATATGTTTAGTTAGCTATTTTGTAGTTTGGGTAGCTGGAGTAATAAAAAAAATTTTTTTTCTTACTCAGCTATGTTTTCCAAATATCCTAAAATAATCATGTGTTAAATAATAAATATTAATAAAAATAAAATAAGAATGTGTTTTAAAAATAGATCCAGCAATTCCACTTCTGGGTATTTATCTAAAGAAAACAAAACACTAATTTGAAAAAAATATATGTATCTTTATGTTCACTGCAGCATTATTTACAATAGCCAAGCTATGGAGGCTACCTAAGCACCCATCAATGAATAAATAGGTAAAGAAGTTTATAGTATATATATAATATATATATAATATTATTCAACCATAAAAAGAATGAAACCTTGCTTTTTGTGACAGGAAGGGACTCAAGGGCATTATGGTAAGTGAAATAAGTCAGACAGAGAAGGACAAGCACCATTTGATCTCTCTTATCTGTGGGATGTAAAATATAAAATAAAAAAAACAAGCTCATAGATACAGAGAACAGATTGGTGGTTGTAGGGGTGGGAGGTGGGGGTGAGAAAAATGGGTGATTTTTTTTTAGTCTAAATAAGTTGAATTTTAAAAGAATGTGTTTTAAATGCAACATAAAACAAAATTATTCTTTAAAAAAACAAAAGAAAAATCTCGATGCGCACCTGAAGGAGGTAGGTGTCTGTGCTTCCCAAGCAGACTGTGAATTTGCTGGCTGGTTCCTGAGTCACGTGTTGGTGGCATTAACCTGCTACAAAGTAACAAGCCCCTTGCTCGGCCTCAGCCCGCCCTGGCTCACGCGACCCAGTTTACTCCTCCTGAGCCCGTCCCCCCGACCCAGCGCTCACTGAATCAACATTTACCGAGCTCCTACTGCGCCAGGGACGCCAGGGACGCAGAGAGGGGATGACAGGATCCTGATCCTGGGGAAGGGCAGAGACTCACTGCCAGCTATGCCTCTGGGTCTACATTTTTCAAAGCAGTGAAGCTCAGTAGGTAAGGGCCTGCGTTCGGGCCCTGACCGGTTGCTCAGTGGTTAGAGCGCCAGCCCGCAGACGGAAGGGTCGAGCGTCCAGTTCCTGGTCCAGGGCAGGCACCTGGTGCAGGCTCAGTCCCCAGCTCCTGTCTGGTGTGAACAGGAAGCAGCCAATCGATGCTTCTCCCACATCGATGTTTCTCTCTGGCTCCCCCTCCTCCCTCCTCTCCACTCTCTCTTAAAAAAAAAAAAAAATCAATAGAAGAAATATCCTCAGGTGAGGATTTAAAAAAAAAGTCTGAGTTTGGGAGTCAGACTGGGTTCACATCTTGATTTTATTTGTGACTTTGGGCAATCTGATGAATTTTCTAGACAGTGATGAAGATGGGAGTAAAAATAACCAACACTGACTGCGTCCTTTCCAGGTGCCGGGCCTGGGCCCTTCTGCGTGGATTGGCTGCTTTAACCCTCACCAAGTCCCCAGGAAGCAGTTATTTTTACCGTCCACACGTGACAAGAAGGAACTTAGGATGAGGAGATTAAATTACTTCCGTGTTGGTGGTGAGCGACCGCTAAGGACGCCCGCGCTACCTGTGAGCAGCACTGGCCCGCCTGACCGTGCCTGTGGGGTGGCAGCCACCTGCTTTGGCTCTGTGCTCCAGGAGGCACCCTAAGAGCCAATGCAAACTACAAAAGTCCAAAGCAGACCACAAAACCTGAGGGCCAGGGCCTGTAAATCAAACCCGTGCTCCTGCCTCGGGGAGTAGCAGCTTCCCTGTGATGCCGCTCTGCGGAAAATGTCAGCTCAGGAGGGTCTCCGCCCTTCCCGTCCTGCTCAGGCTCATACAGGGTCTGGTCACAGTGCTCCCACCTCTCTGAATGCTGGCAAGGCCCTGAGAACCCCACTCCCCCCGTAGTGCTGGCCATGCTTTGAAGCTGTGGCTGCTGGTATGCACCACCTGCTCAGGCACCCAGTCTCAGGATTTATTGTGCCAGGGGTGTCAGCTCCCAAAGCTGGCCTGGGATCTAACACTGACAACCATGTTTCAAGGAGAAATACATAGGTGTGCAGACAGTGGGGACGGGAGGAGGGGTGCAGGGGAGGAGAGGAGTGGGGAGAGGGAGGTAGCGGAGGGCAGGGCTCATCGCCAGGCGAGAGGCTGGAAGAGGTTCGCCCATCCTGGGCCTTTAAGAGAAGGAAGCACTGGGCCCACCTAGAGCACGAACACACAGCTTCGAGTGGATATTTCTTCTGTGGGCAATGGAGAGCAGTGGGCTCTCGGACACAGCTCCCTCCCTCAGGGCCTATAAGAAGGGCAAAGGGAAGAAGAGAGCAGGTGGCCAGAAAAGCCAGATTCCACACAGTGAGGCTGACTCCTGCCTCCACCTTTGGCCACAGAAACAAGTCCTAGGTGGCAACACCTGTGCCCCAGGGCCATGGAGCCGTCCACATAGGGGTGAGGCACTGGCTGGAGCTGGTCTCAAGTTTCTTGGTTCCAGTTGGTAACAAGGTAAGTACAGAACTGAGAGGACATCATGAGAAACTTTTATTGTGATCTAATGCTGCGGAGACATCTTCGGGTGCTCAATGGCCTCCTCCTTGATTGTGGCATAGACCAGTTTGGGTGCTGTTGAACTTGACCGTGTGGAGTGAGTGGCCTGACTGTGCATTCCTCATGCACAGTCACATCACATCCTGAACTGTGAGAGTTTAGCAAGTGCTATTGGAGAGGTTGTTACTATACATCTAGGGCCACTAATTTATGCTGTCTCTCTGAGACTCAGTTTCCCTGTTTGCACACTGGTGAACCTCTGTCCTAGGGACTTCTGGAAGATTAAATAAGGGAGTGCAGGCCACTTAGCATAGTAGCTGCAGAGGGTGTGCACTCCGTGCAAGTTATCTCTTGCCTCTTGGTCATAGTGAAGACAGAGCTTTCAACTTAGCTTGGAGCAAAGCGTCTCAGCACCATAGATGTCCGAGGACTTGATCCCAACCCCCAGACTTTACCAGAGCAAGGCAGCAATATCTCCACGTGCAAGATGGATGCTGGTCACTGGCCAGGGGATGAAGATGGTGAAGCTCAAGCCCACACCGGGAGGATGGTGAAGGAAAGCCTTAGGTCCCCACATGCTCTGAAAGCCAATCATACAATGTAAAAGCAATGGGAACTGACAGCAAATGGATGGTGGGGCCAGGACCAGGGAGGCAGTGTCTCCATTCCGGGGGCAGGCAGGCAGCCCAGGGCAGTGGTCCTCAGAACAGTGTGCAGAGAGTTCAGTTGAAGGCACCTAGAGCCTGCAATTGGTGGAGAGCCTGCCTCCTGGGAATTCCCCCACATTCAGAAAGTGAAACATGGATGTGTGTCCCTAAAGCTGCCCCACTGATGCAGGAGAGATGTGGGAACCGAGGCTGTGGAAGGATTAGGAGCTGCACCCCAGCCTGGGATGCTGTTCTCTGCACTCAGCCTGGGATACCACACTTGACGGCACTGACTTCAGCTGCATTTTTTAGTGGACAGACAGCACAGTCTGGCACAGGGTCATAAACGGAATTCTGTGTCCCCCAATTCCTATGTTGAAGCCCTGACCCCCAGTGTGACGGTGTTAGGAGGTGGGGCCTTTGGGACATAATTGACCTTAGAAAAGGTCATGAGGGTGGGGTCCCATGATGAGATTAGTGTCCTTATAAATGAGGAAGAGGCCAGAGTTTTGCGTCTCTCTGCCCAGTGAGGACATAGCAAGAAGGTGGCCATCTGCAAACCATGCATGGTTCTCCTGAGGCAGCACCTTGGCCTTAGACCTCCCGGCTCTGGAAAAGTGAGACATGGATGTGTGTCCCTTAAGCCCCTCAGACCATGACACTTTGCTACAGCAGCCTGAACTAAGACACACAGAGAGAGTCACACTATTTCTCAGCTGAGGTTTATATGGATTCATGTATCGGCACACATATCTTAAGCCAGGGACTATAAGAATATAGGACTGTTCGAAAGATGCGTTTCTGTTCCTGAGTTCACCACTGATGGAGGAGACAAGTGATTAGCAAACACTTAGCGTTCAGCGGGCCAGGTGCAGCGATGAGTGTCTGAGGCGGCGAGTGTCGGCAACTCCACCCGCGGTCGAGGGTGAGGCGGGAGGGCAGGTGCTGCTGAGGAGTTGCCAATCCTTGCCTGCCATGCCTGTGCCAAGGACATGGTGGGCAGTGGCCGCATGGCTGCAGCCGAAGAGCAAAGCGGCCCAATCAAACTATTTTAGGAATTTTTGTAGTAAGTGCGGGAATGAAATCTCCAATGGGCAGTGAAAGATGAAGAAAGAAAGAGGCCAGAGGAGAGGCTCAGAGTGAAGGAGAAAGGCTGAGAGTGTGTGTGTGTGAGAGAGAGGCTTTAGTTCTGAAAGCCTTAGGGTCCAGGCCTACAGTTCGGTTTCTTTGGGGCATGGCTATATTTGGCTTCTGTCTCAGCTGTGGGAAATCGCAGTTGAGACATTGCAGCTTGACGTCACCCTTCTGGGCGAGTGTGTGGCCTTGGGCTGAGTGCCTTACAGAAGGCACCGCCCTGCCTGTCCAGAAACTTCATCTGGTGTGAGAACTCACTGAGCTGCCTGTCTCATTGTGTTAGTGAATGTGTATGTTTTGGGACAAGAGGAAGAGAGGGGAGAGGTGTGCATAATTAGCAAGATAACAAACGAACATCTGTCTCCATTCCTATTGCCAAGGCTGACCATTTATTTCACGCGAGGTGCTTGGTGAATTAGGGCCACATGGAAGTGATAGAACTCCGTAGGGTAAAAACACTCAGGTTCAGCCTATGATTTGAAGACCTGAAGCCAGTAATTAACTCATAATGCTTTGACTAACAAGTAGCTTTCTCTATAAGCAACATGTCAGTGGAACCTGGATTCCTCTTGGCTTCATGTTCAGTCCAGAGCCATCAGATCATTAAATGTTGTATCATGTCCAACACTGCCTCTTTTTCAAAAAATAAATGGCATAAGAGCAGATTAAAACTTAACCCCAATACAGTGTCCTTGCTCTACTGGAGAACAGGTGAAAAGACAGGAACAGCATGAAGACACCTAAAGCGGCCCTGGCTGGCGTGGCTCAGTGGTTAGAGCATCGGCCCCCACACCATAGGGTCCTTGGTTTGATTCCTGGTTAAGGGCATGTGCCTGGGTTGCAGGTTCAATCCCTGGCCACAGGAGGCAACCAGTCAATGTGTCTCTATCACATAGTTGCTTCTCTCTCCCTCCCTTTCTCTCTGTCTAAAAACCAGTGGGAAAAATATCCTCTGGCGAGGATTAACAAAAAAAGACATCCAGGTGCATCATTTGTCCATTTAAACTCATTAAATGGAAACCATATCAAGGGTTACCTTGTGAGCCGGCAGTGTCCACAGTTTCATAGCGGGAGTGGAACGGGCCCAGCCCTGGCGCCACCAGCGGACTTGCTCAGGCCGAGCGCCGGCAGAGGCTCCAGCACACGGGCACTGTGGCTCCGACCACGGCTTGACTGCCTGTGAGGAAGGTCTCTGGAGACCTCCATGTCGCAGTAGAGAAAAGCTAAGCAGACCTCAACAACATACACATTTATCTCAAATTTCAAGATTTAAGTGAACTCTAACCCTGAATTATCCTCATCTGTAAAATTAACAGTCAAGCAATACAAATTAATTTTCCTGCCAAAGGGTCTGGAACATGCGACCCCAAATATGCCACTTTGGCAGAGGATTATTTTGAGCTTAAGTCAACTGAGAATCACCAGATGCAGGATGAGGCTTTCTCTGCAGTCTCCTCATTTACCTAAAGGCAGGGTATAAAGTTCCCTTCATGTAGATGCCTCCCCAGAACCAGAGGAGGAGGAGGGGCTGTTTGCTGGGGACTGCTGCAGACATCAAGAAGAGTTTGCATGAACAGACCTTCCTGAAATAACCTGCCTCTTCACTAGTCCTCCCAGAGATTTCCCAGTCACTGCCCCACACTTACCATCCCTTGAACCCAAACCCCCTTTTCCTATGTTAAAACAGCACAGGAGCCCCAGAGTCCAACCTCTCCTTTGGGGTTCACCTCTTTTCTGTGAACTCCTGCTCATTAAGCATCTACAAAAGTCCTGCCCTTTTCTCCTGTTAATCTGCCTTTTGTTAGTTTAATTCACAGGCCCCAAGGCACTCAAGAGAAGAGGGTAGAAGGAAGATTTTCCTCCCTGACACTGCTGCGGGCTAATATTGAAACTTAAGTGCTGCTTACTTGCTTAAAGAGATAACTGTAAAAGGGGTCCCTACCCATCAGGAACTGCGAAAGCCAGAAAGTCTGAGAAAATGTCAGTGTATGTTTATAAGAAGGCAAACATTTATGAAGATTGATAATATCAAATGATGCATGGATGTGGCACAGTGGGCACCCTTCCAACTTTTGGTGACCACATAAACCTGGTGAAACCTTTTTTTTTAATTTATCTTTATTTTTTTTTGTTTTGTCTTGTTTTGTTGTATTTTCTTGTTTGTTTGTTTTTAAATATATCTTTATTGATTTCAGAGAGAGGAAAGGAGAGGGAGAGACAGAGATAGAAACATCAATGATGAGAGTCACTGATCGGCTAGCCCACAACCCGGCCATGTGCCCTGACTGGGAATCAAACCCTGATCGCCTGGATCCTAGGTTGATGTTCAACCACTGAGCCATGCCTGGCCGGGCAAAAATTTATCTTTATTGTTGAAAATATTGCAGGTGTCCCCTTTTCCCCCAATGACTCCCTCCCCCCTGGTTCCGCCCCCTCCCCAGGCTTTCACCACATGACTGTTTGTCCATGGTTATAAGATCTTTGGTTAATCTCTTAGGGGGCAATTTGGTAGGTATTATCAAAACTGAAAATGTGCAAATTGCTTTTCATCCAGCAATTCCACTTCTAGCAAGTTCTAGAACATCCTTGCATAGATGCACAAAGTTAATCTATGAGAATTTTTATTGCAGCATCATTTTTAATATTATGGGGGAGGAACAAACTTTCCTCTCCCCTCAAGGTTCCTCTGGCTGGTCTAATAATCAAATAGACACAAGACAGATTAGCAAGAGAAAATAACCAAGTTTGATATGTATGTGCAGGAACCCCGCATACATGAGTGAGTCAGAGACCACACATGCAGGAGAGGTTCAGAGACAGAAAGAGGACATGGGTGTAGAAGATAACTGAGCAAGGTAGGAGGCGAGGGGCCTTGGGGCCTCAAAGGGTCACTGCAGGGTGATGAGAAGAGCAGATGTTGAGTAAATAGGAGCTTTTCCTGCCCTATAGATGGGACAAAAAAGGTCATCTCTGATAATCTCTTGCTGTGGGCAAGGCCCCTCATTCTTCTAGGCCATTAAAGGGAGGGGCACAAGTTTCTGTTGAGCATGAAGCAAAAATAGCCTTTAGTTCAAAGTAATCTGCATTCAGCTGAAACATATTTCTTCTGAATTCCCACAATAGCAATACACTGAAAATCACTCAAATATCTAGCAATGGGGAAGTGGCTCCAAGGAGTCAGTAGAAAGACTAGGTAAACCTCCATAGCCCACTGTGGGAAGATTTCCAGGATGCAGAAGGTATTTAAATGTCAAGTCAAATAAGTAAACTAAGATTTCTTAAATAGACACAATATAGCACAAAGAAGAGATTTTAGAGGAATTCCAAATGGTGGCAGATTGAGTAGAAGCTATACTAACACCTTCCTAGGCCCAAACTGGAATTACAACTCAAATATAGAAAAACTATCCCAAATAATCAACTGAAGGGGAACTGGAGAGCACCCTCATCACCAAGGACCTAAAGTGGAGACAGCATAGAGACTGGTAGGAAGTGCTGAGGTGCAAGAGGGCTGGCTGGGCTCCCACAGGCAGCAGATGAAGGTCCAGAAGGATATCTCAGCTGTGGGGGTTTCCCTCTGAGAACTCTGGGGTCTAAACCTCAAGTTGGGCTTCCCAGCCCAGAGCACCAGAACTGAGAAAGGTGCCCACGTAACATCTGGCTGTGAAAGGCAGCAGGGTTTTTGTCTGCCAGGGAGATATGGCTGGAAATGCAGGCACTCTCTTAAAGGGCCAACTCACAAAGTTTCCTGTGCAGCCACTCACCTTGGGCTTCAGCAGAGGGAAGCCAGAGTGAACTAGAGCTGTATAAGGGAAATTCAGGGGAGCTGGCTCTAGAGATAGAGCTCAGAGGGCAGCTATCTGGATTCTTGTGCAGAGTCATTTCCCCATACTGCAGAGGATACCTTTCTCAGGCAGACATTTACCATCCAAGCAGCTTTTCCCTGTGGGTGGAGGGTGGGGGAAGTAATTTCCCCCACCTTTTGGAAAACCTCTCACCCCACCCGGTGGAGTTTCTAGAGCCTGAGGCTCATTAAGAGACTCAGAATAACAATCAGCCTCAGGATTCTTTGAGTCTTTGCCTGATTTGCTCCTAGGCCCAGGGCTTAGAAAAGCAGAACTCACTGCATGCACATCTTACTCCTTTCCAAACACACCCAGCTCCAGCAGAGGGAACCACAACATGCAGAGTGCAGAAAACTTCAAACAGAGTACTCAAGGCCACTCACAAACTGTGTCTGATGTTGGCCTGTACCAGAGACCATCCAAAAGACTGGGAGTCCTAGCAGACCTACCTAATACAGAAATCCAAACAGAAAGCCAAAATGGGGAGACAAAAAAACAAGCCCCCAAATGAAAGAACCAAAGAATTCTCCACAAGCAGAGATAAATGAAATGGAGATAAGCAATCTATCATATATAGAGCTCAGAATACTGATCATAAGGATGCCCAACAGCATGAGAAAAGAAATGGAAACTATGAAAAAAATTAAGAATGACATAGCAGAAATAAAAAAACATTGGAAGGAATAAACAGACAATTAGAGGAAGCTGAGGATTGTATCAGTTAGAAGACAGAGTAGAAAAAGATCACTCAATCAGAGATCAAAAAAGAAAAAGCAATTAAAAAACAGAAGGACAGTCTAAGGGAGCTGTGGGACAACATGAAATGTAACAATATTCACATCATAGGAGTGACAGAGGGGAAGAGAAAAAGCAAGGGGCAGAGAATTTATTTGAAGAAATAATGGCAGAAAACTTTCCTAACCTGGTGAAGGAAAAAGTCGCAGAAGCTCAAGAGACACAGAGTCCCAAGCAAGAACAACCCAAAGAGGCCCACACCAAGACACATCATAATTAAAATGCCAGAAGTTCAAGGCAAAGAGAGAATCTTAAAGGCAACAAGAGAAAAGCAATCTATTACCTACAAAGGAGCTCCCATAAGGCTGTCAGCTGATTTCTCATCAGAAACTCTACAGGCTAGAAGGGACTGGCATGAATTATTCAAGGTAATGAAAAGCAAGGAACTGAAACCAAGACTACTCTATCCAGCAAGGCTATCATTCAAAATATATGGTGAAATGAAGAGCTTCCCAGACAAAAGAAGGCTAAAGGAGTTTATCACCACCAAACCAGCACTGCAGGAAATGTTAAAGAGACTGCTCCAATAAGGAGTAGAAATAGAGAGAGAGAGAAACATAGGCATAGAGAAATAAAATGGCAATAGATAAGTGCCTATCATATAATCACCTTAAATATAATTGAATTAAATGCTCCAATCAAAGGACATGGGGTAGCTGAGTGGATAAGAATAAAGACCCAAATATATGCCGTCTACAAGAGACCCACCTGAGAACAAGACTCACACAAGATGAAAAAAAAACAAAAAAACTTCTGGAGGACTTTAAAGGAGAGATAAACAGAAATACAGTCACAGTCGGGGACTTTAACACCCACTGACTTTACTGGATAGATCTTCCAGACAAAAAAATCAAGAAGGAAACAGTGACTCTAAATGACACACTAGATCTGATGGATTTAATTGACATTTACAGAACATTTCACCCCAAAGCTGCAGAATATACATTCTCCTCAGGTGCACATGGGACATTCTCAAAGACAGACCACATGTTAGGACACAAAACAAGTCTATACAAGTTCAAAATGATTGAAATCATATCAAGTATCTTCTTGGACATTTATGTCATGGAATACTATGCAGCTGTAAAAACAAAGGATCCCTTACCTTTTGAGACAGCATGATGGGACCTGGAGAGTATTATGCTGAGTGATATAAGCCAGTCAGAGAAAGACAAATATCACATATCTTACTCATATGTGGAATCTAATGAACAAAATAAACTGATGAACAAAATAGATTCAGAATCATAGAAGCATGGAACAGACTGAGGAATCTCAGAGGAAAAGCAGGGGTGGGTGGGTGGATGGGTGAGGGGAGATTAACCCGAGGACTTATATGCATATATGAACAACCCAGGAACACAGACAATAGTGGGGTGAAGGCCTGGGGGGAGGGGTGCAGGGTAGATGGGCTCAATGGGGAGGGGGAAGGGAGGACATTTGTAATACTTTCAACAATAAAGATAAATTTTTAAAAAAGAGAAAAGATTGTTAAATTTAACTTCATCAAAATTTAGAACTTCTATTCATCAAACAACAACATTAAAAGAATTCATAAGTTCACGTATTGATGAATGGATAAACAAAATATAATACTATATCTATGCAATGGAATATTATTTGACAATAAAAAATGACTGAAACTCTGATACATGCTGCAGTTTTGATGAAACTTGAAAACTTTATGCTGTTCAAGAAGCCAGTCACAAAACACCACATATTGCATGATTCCATTTATGTGAAATGCCTAGAATAAGCAAATCCATAAAGAGAAAAAGAAGATTAACAGTTGCTAGGGCATGGAGAGTGGGGAGGGGGAGTTATGGATATGAGATTTCCTTTTGAGGTGATGAAAACATTTCGGCATTAATATTTGCCAAACTTTGTGAATATGGTGAAAACTATTAAATTGTATGCTTTAAACTAATGAATTTTCTGGTGTGTATATTATATCTCAATTTTAAAAATTGCATTAAAACGGCAACATTAAGAGAGCATAAAGGCAAACCACAGACTGTGAGAAAAAATTTACAGTATGTACATGTGACAAAAGACTCATATCAAGAATATTAAAGAGCTCCTACAAACCATTAAGAAAAAAGAAGACAACTCAATTTAAAACAACTGCAAAACTTTCACGGGAACTCTCCCAAAGTGGTAATACAAATGGCCAGAGGTCACGAAAAGATGCTAAAGATATTCATTTATCAGGGAAATGTAAATTGCAAGCACAGTGAGATACCGCCACCCATGGAGCAGGAGGTCAACCATGAATAGCAAGTGCTGGTGAGGATAGACGCGGTGGTGCCCGCACATGCACACACTGTCAGTGGAAATGCAAACTGGGGCAGTTGCTTTGAAAAAATCATTTGACAGTGTCTTCCAAGGCAAAACATCCACCTACTCTAGCAATTATTTTCCTAGGAACAGACCTAACAGAAATGAATGCACATGCCCACCCAATGACATGGTCAAGAAGGTTCACAGCAACTTTATTCATAACAGTTCCCAAATGGAAACAAACCAAATGTCTTCCAATTAGAAAATAAACAGTGGACTACTACGAAGTAATAAAAATGAAAAAAACTATGCAGACAAACAACAACATGGATAAACCCTCCAGACAACATCTAAATAAAGTCAGTCACTAAAGAGTACATACTAAGTGGCTCCATTTATAAGGAGTTTAAAATAAGGCTGATTGATCAATGTTGGTAGATGTCACAGAGTAGCTGCTTTTATAGAAAACTTGTGAGTAAAAGGGGTCATTAGGAGCCATTTAGGTCACTGAAAATGTTCCACATCTTATCGTGGAAGGTGGTCATAGGATGTATACATGAGTAAAAAAATTCATCAAGTTGTATAATGAGCAAGTCATAAAAAATATGTAGATACCTATCAAAATCCAAGCTGTCGAGGGACACGTCAAGATGGTGGCATAGGTAACAGCTGTACCCGCCACCTCCCATAACCACATAAAAATTGCAACTAAAATCCAGAACCACCATCACTCAGAACCTCCTGACATCTGGTTGAACAGAAGCCCTACAACCAGGGAACTGAAGAAGTACAGAGATCAGTAGGAGGGGCCGAGACTCGGGTGGATCGGGGCTGAATTTTGGAGACCCGGCCGCAGGCCCACACCCAGGTACTGCAGGGTAAACCTGGGAGGACATCTCGGCGGCGGAGGTTTACTGGAGGAGTGAGGGTTCCAGCCCCACAGCGGGCCCCCAGCCCAGGGGTCCAGGGCTGGGAAGAGAAGTCCCCACAACTTCGGGCTGTGGAAACCAGCGGGCACTGTCTCTGAGGGTTGCTGAGGCTGCGGGAGTCCCAGCAGCTCCTCTTAAAAGGCCTGCACATGGACTCACTCAGATACGCTCCCTCTGAGCCCCAGAGCCAGGCAGCAGCTTGAAAGGAACCTGGGACGTTCAAGAAGGAACTAACCTGCCTGAAATGGGTGTGAGAGGTAGAGGGGCAGCTTCCTCCCAGGCAGAAGAGCTGGTGGAGGCCATTGCTCCTTTGGCGAGTCTGCCCCGCACACAGCCAGCAGGGAGGCGCCATATTTGAATCGCCAGCACCTGACTCACACCTTTGGCCCCACCCCGTGATTCCTGGAGGCCCCGCCCCACCCCGCCTGCAGGCTCATCCAGGCCATTTCCAGGGACTTTTCTGTGCAAGTGGCCTCTCAAGCCTCATGCTTAGGACTTTCCTAAAATCTCTCAAATAAACAGCAGCGGGCCCCATACAGCTTGATGAGTGGCCCCAGGCCTGGCACTAGTGGCAGCCTGCATTGGCTCATAGCTTGGCCTCTCCCGGACACCTCCAAGCCCAGCAAAGTAGCAACCAACTGTGGTTTGCTGTGTAGCTCATGCTGGGTGGCCCTGGGCAAGGCACTGGCACAGGCTGACTTGGCACCTCCCAGGTGGTCCCAGAGACAGTGCACCTGGTATTCAGACTCAACCATACTGGATTACAACCATACCACATCCACAAGTGACACACTCAAGGGGCGCCCTTGGTCAACACCAAAGTCCCACTGAAGTAAATCCTGCTCCATGGGGGTGTCTCCAGCACAGCAGCTGTCTGGCTGTAGTTTCAGCTGGTCCTCACAGCTGATTGGCTGGGGGGTCAGTTCCTCCTAGTGACGCCAAAAACAGCCAAGGCTCAGCTACAACAGGACAGTGCACACAGCCCACACGGGGGAGCACCTAGAAGGCCCAGCTCAGGTGACTGGGGAGCCTGAGCCACTGGGCCCTACAGGACACCTACACAAAGCCACTCTACAAATTCCAGGAGACATAACAGCTCTACCTAATACATAGAAACAAACACCTGGAAGCAGCCAAAATGTGGAGGCAAAGAAACATGTCACAAAGGAAAGAACAGAAGAAATTTTTAGAAGAGGAACTAAATGAAATAGATCCAAGCAAGCTAACAGATACAGAGTTCAGAATTTTGTTTGTAAGGATGTTTAAGCAGACTATTAGGGAAATAACTGAGAAAATCGATAACATAATAAAGTACCAATTTGAAATGAAGGCTACACAAACTGAAATAAAGAATAATTTACAGGGAGTCAAGAGTAGAGTAGAGGACGCTGAGAATCAAATCAGCAATTTGGAGCATGAGGAAACAAAAAACACCCAACCAGAAGAGCAAAAAGAAAAAAGAATCCAGAAAAATGAAGATAGTATAAGGAGCCTCTGGAACAACTTCAAGAGGCCCAACATTCGTATCATTGTGATGACAGAGGGGGAAGAAAGAGAGCAAGAAATTAAAAACCTATTTGAAAAAATAATTACAGAAAACTTTCCCTACCTGGGGAAAGAAATAGACTTACAAGTCCAGGAAGCATAGAGGGTCCCAAACAAGAGGAATCCAGAGGCCCACAGCAAGACACATCATAATTAAAATGCCAAAGGTTAAAGACAAAGAGAATCTTAAAAGCAGCAAGAGAAAAAGCAGTTCATTACCTACAAGGGAGCACCCATATGACCGTCAGCTGATTTCTCAACGGAAACCTTACAGGCCAGAAGGGAGTGGCAAGAAATATTCAAAATGATGAAAAACATGGAACTTCAACCAAGATTGCTCTACCCAGCAAAGCTATCATTTAGAACTGAAGGTGAGAAAAAGAGCTTCACAGATAAGAAAAAGCTGAAGGAGTTCATCACCACCAGACCAGCACTACAGGAAATATTGAAGGGTCTTCTTTAAGAAGAAGCTAATGAACAAAAGAATCTGACAAACTAAATAGATCCAGAGACATTAACGAATGCAACAGACGATCACATTTCAGGGGAAAGAGAGAAGGGGGGTGGAGGGTGGGAAGAGATTAACCAAAGAAGTTATATGCATATATGCATATCCCATGGACACAGTCAATAACGGGGTGAAGGCCTGGGGAGGTGATGCGAGCAAAGTGGAGGGGGTCAATTGGGGGGGAAAATGGGACACCTGTAAATACTCTCAACAATAAAAATAAATTAAAAAAATCTAAGCTATCTTTTTTTTTTTTGCAAAAAATGACAATTTGAGCCTAACATCTGTATGAGAAATACAATGCACTGAGAATATCAACATACTTTTGAAAAAGAAAAACAAAGTTGGAGGACTTACATCAATTTCAAAACTTACTACAAAGTTATAGTAATCTACACAGTGTGGTACTGGCATAAGGAAAGACATATAGACCGATTGAATAGAGAGTCCAGACGTATACCCTTGCATTTATGGTCAAGTGATTTTTCACAAGGGTGCCAAGATAATTGAAAGGAAAAAGAACAGTTTATACAACCAACAGTATTGGGACAACTGGATATCTGTATGAAAAAAATGGAGTGGGACCTTCTCATTACACTGTGTAAAGGGAGAAAAAACAATTTTCCTTCCTATGGAATGAAAGCCCTGTCCTCCCTACTGGGTCTTTCTTTATCTTGTATGTCTCCTTTATCTTCACAAAGGACACGTCACTTCTGACACTTCTGGTCACCAAGTGTGTAGAGGCTTTTTCCCCCCACCAAGCAATTTTCAGCATCAGCAGCTGGTGTCCTGCAATTTAATTCAATTCTGACACTGTCTATCCAGAGGTACTGTCAGATCCTGCAGCTAAAGGTCTCAGTCACATAAGACTGCCCCCCCCACCCTTCAGATATCAATCACGAAAAGTAGATCTCCAGGTTGCCCACAGTTTCTGTCGGACTTGGCTACAAACTGGAGGTTCCCACAACCCACTCCTCAGGTTCAATTAATTTTCTAGAGCAACTCACAGACCTCAGGGAGACAGTTCTGTTTACCAGTTTATTAAAAGGTAAAGGATACTGATGAGCAGCCAGATGAAGATACATAGGACAAGATTTGGGAGGGTTGCCAGCACAGAAGTTTCTGTCCTCATAGAATTGGGGGGGGGGGGGGGCACCATTTCAGTGTGGATGTGGTCATCCACCTAGCTCTCTGCACTCCCTGCTACTGAGATTTTTATGGAGACTTCCTCATACCTGCATGGCCAATTATTTCCTCCATTTCTAGACCTTCTTTCACCTGTGGAAGATCGGGTGGGGAATGAAACTTACAGCCTCACCATAGCTTGGCCTTTCTAGTCATCCCCCTCCCAGAGCTGCCTCATTAGAACAAAAGATGCTCCTAATGTTCTTATCACGTAGGTATTTACAAGGGTTTCAGTAGCTCTGAGCTAGGAACCCAGGGCAGAGACTAATTTACATATTTTCTATTATCTCACATGAACCATATACAAAAATATAGACATGAACAGAAGAACCAAAGCTATAAAACTCTAAGAAGAAACTATTGGAGGAAACCTCCATGACCCGAGGTCAGTTAGGAGGTCCTCTTAGTTATGACGCCCAGAGCATAAGTGACAAAATAAAAAAGACGAAACGAACCTCAAAACTAAAGACATTTGTGCTTCAAAGAAAACCACTGAGAGAGCGAAAAAGGGCTTCCAGCCAAGATGGCAGGATAGGTAAGTGAGTGCTCACCTCCTACATCAACCACATCAAAATTACAACTGAACTACAGAACAACCATCATTCAGAGCCTCCTGAAATAGAGCTCAATGGAAGCCCTACAACTAGGGAACTAAAGAAGAGGCCACATCAAGACGGGTAGGAGGGAAAGAGACACTGAGGGCTGGTGCCACACCAACCTGTGGCAGATAAAAATTGGGAGGGATACCTCAGCTGTGCAGGTCCCCCTTGAGGGAGGGATCCCAGTCCCACACTAGGCCCTCCAGCCCAGGGTTCCAAGCCCCCTTAACTTCTGGCTGTAAAAACAGACAGGGATTGAGGCTGAGGGAGATGGAGAGATGCTGGAGCCCCAGGCAGTTCCTCTTAAAGGGCCCATGCATGGACGTACTCAGACTCACTTTCTCTGGGCTCCAGCATGGGGACAACAGCTTGAAAGGCATCAGACACATTTGGGGAGGAACTGAATTGCTTGGCATCGGGGTGAGAGCTGGAGGGGTAGCTTTCTCCCAGACAGAAGTGCTGGTAGAGGCCATTGTTCCTTTGATGAGCCCTCTCCATAGAGCCATAAGATGGGTGTCATATCTGAGACTCTATCAACTTGACTCACACTGTTTCCCCCATCCTAGTGATTCTCTGAGACCCTGCCCCACCCAGCTTTCAAGCTCACCTAATCTGTGTCCAGTGGCTTTACCATAGGAATGGCCTATCTTGTCTCAGGCTTCAGATTTTCCTAAAAATCTCTGAAATGAACAGCATATGGCATCAGAGAGTCCCATACCTCTAGCTAAGTGGACCAAAGCTGGGCATTAGCAGCAGCTGTTCTTGGTTCACAGCTTGGCCTCTCCTGGGCACTTCCAAGCCCAGCACAAGAGGCAGCCCTCTGCAGATCACTTTGTAGCTTATGCCTGGTGGCCCTGGGCAGAACACAGGCAGTGCGCCTCACCTCCTGGGAGGCCCTAGAGCCAGCGTACCCAGTGGAGAGCCTCAGACCATGTGGAAATACCACCACCCAATCACTTCTATAAGCGCCACACTCAAGGGTAGACTCGTCAGGTACCAGAGCCCCGATGAAGTAAGTCCTGCTCTGTGCAGTGGGTCCCTGCACAGCCAATCCTTCAAGGTGGTTGAAGATTGGTGGCCAGTGGTCATAGCTAGTCCTTATAGCTGATTGACCTGAGTAAATCCCTCCCATTGATGTGCCAAAAGGAATCAAGACTCAATTATAACAGGAGGGTTTATAGCCCACATGGGGGCACACTTCTAGTACACAGCTGGGGTGATCAGGGAGGCTATGCCACTGGACCCTACAGGACACCTACTACATTAGACCATGCTACCAAGCCTTGGAAATGTAGCAGCTCTACCTAATACATAGAAACAAACACAGGGAAGCAGACAAAATGAGGAGACAAAGAAACATGTCCCAAATGAAAGAACAGAACAAAACTCCAGAAAAGAACTAAACAAAATGGAGACAAACAACCTACCAGGTGCAGAGTGCAAAATACTGGTTACAGGGATGCGCAAGGAACTCAGTGAGAACCTCAACAGCATAAAAAAGAGCCAGTCAGAAACAAAGGCTACACTAACTGAAATAAAGAATGATTTACAGGGAATCAACAGTACAGTATCTGAAGCTGAGAATCAAGCCAGTGATTTGGAACATGAAGCAATAAACACCCAATCAGAGCAGCCAAAAAGAAAAAAGAACCCTCCAAACCGAGGATAGTGTAAGGAGCCTCTGGGACAACTTCAAGCATACCAATATTCATATTGTGGGCATGCTGGAAGGAGAAGAGAGAAAACAAGAAATTGAAAACTTATATGAAAAAAGAATGATAGAAAACTTCCCTAACTTGGTGAAAGAAACAGACATACAAGTCCAGGAAGCACAGAGTCCCAAACATGATGAACCCAAAGAGGCCCATAGCAAGACATATTATAATTAAATTATAAAAGGTTAAAGACAAAGAGAGAATCTTAAAAGCAGCAAGAGAAAAGCGGTTAGTTACCTACAAGGGCGCTCCCATAAGACTGTCAGCTGATTACTTAACAGAAACTTTGCAGGCCAGAAGGGAGTGGCAAGAAATATTGAAAGTGATGAAAATCAAGGCCTATAACGAAGATTACTCTATCCAGCAAAGCTGTCATTTACAATTGAAGGTCAGATAAAGAGCTTCCCAGACAAGAAAAAGCTAAAGGAGTTCATCACCCTAAACCAGTATTATATGGACTGTTAAAGGGTCTTATTTAAGAAGAAGAAGAAGAAGAAAAGATAAAAAATGTGAACAATAAAATGGCAATAAATACTTATCCTTCAACAATTGAATCTACAAAGTTAACAAGCAGAACAGAAAAAAAGTGAAAAGATAACTCACAAAATTAAAGAAAATATTTACTATCTGAAAATGAGCTTGTATCCAGAATATATAAGAACTCTTATAACTCAATAATAAAAAGACATATAGTCCAATTAAAAAATGGACATCCCACCCGGCTGGGAGTGCCTCAGCGGTTGATACTCAACCTATGACCCAGGAGATAGAGATTTGATTTCCTGTCAGGGCACATGCCCAGGTTGTGGGCTCTGTCCCCAGTGGGGGGACTCTCTCTTATCATTGATGTTTTTATCTCTCTCTCCCTACCCCTCCTCCCTCTGAAATAAATAAAGACAAATTTTTTAAAAAAAGGACATTCCTGGCCTGGTGTCTCAGTTGGTTAGAGCTGCAGGTTTGATTCCTGGTCACAGCACATACTGAGGCTGTGGGTTTAATATCTGGTTAGGGTGTGTACAGGAGGCAACCAAATGATGTTTCTCTCTTACACTGATGTTTCTCTTCTTCTCTCTCTCCTCCTTCCTGTCTCTCTAAAGTCAATAAACATATCTTCAGGTGAAGATTTTAAAAAGTGGACAGATGATTTAAAGAAAATATATGAATAGCCAATAAGCACCTAAAAGGATGGTCAATGTCATTGGTCATTAGGAAAATGCAAATAAAACTCACCATGAGGTACCACTTCATCAACAAGATATGGTTTTTAAAAGTATGGTATATGTGTTATTTCTCAAGAAGGCTGTTAAAATATATGTAGAGCATGATTTCAAATATGTGTATACAAACAATCCATTTACATGTGTTGATGTAAGAATTTGGGTGTAAATGCCTAGGACAAGGCAGCTTGGGGAAGTATATCCAGAGGTTTGGAGTCATTTCTTCTGGGAGTAAAGGGTCTTTGTGTAACAGTGGAGAATTGTAACCCACCCCACCGTTCTTTTGACATTGTTTCTATAAATGCTGACTCTAATATGTAGCTTGTAGATAAACAGCATGTTTGTATAAGAATCCTAGGAACTAACTTCAGAAGGCGCAGACTCCAACCTTCAGTCATCTCAGTTCTGGGAGATTTGCTGACCTTCAACATAGAACCGGGATGACATAGAACCAGGACGACGAAGAACCAGGGCGATGCAGAACCAGTATGACACAGAACCAGGACGAGGTACAATCAGTATGATGAACAACCAGGATGATGTAGAGCTAGGGTGAGGAAGAACCAGGGTGACACACCAAACCATCACTTGACCAGTTTCAAGGTCCTTATCAGAATGGACTGTGCTGGCTGCACGCAGAGAATGTTTGAACCCCTTCCTCTAATCTCTTTGTTCTGCTTCCCTTCTGCCTCCTTATAAGAACCTCTGCCTGTACTGAGAGGGGAGATGGGCTTTTGACAAGAGTCCCCCATCTCCTCAGGTAACCGGCATTTGAATAAACCTTTTTCCTTTTACACCAACACTTGTCTCATGAGTTTGGCTTTTGTGGCAGCAGGCAGCCAAACCTTGGTTTTGGTTACATTTGGTCATTTTGGGTTTTTTGCTTCTGCATTATTTTATTATTATTAAACAAACATGTTATTCTGTATTACTTGTGAATGAAACAAAGTTTTGGGGAAGAAAATGCCAACAGGCAGTATCCAAGTTGTCTGAAGGTGGCACACATATTTGGAGAAGAGAGTCATTATCACGGTGTGACAAAATGAAGGCAGCAAGTCCATGGAAAGTAGTTTTGATTTGGAACTGGAAGACTGGGTATGACTTGCCTGGGTAAGGAGAAGATGTGGAAATTCAGAGGAGAATGGAGTGATGTGTGACAAGTTCAGTATTGCTTACATCTGTTTTTAAAAGTACATTCATTAAGCCCTAGCTGGTTTCGCTCAGTGGTTAGAACACTGGCCTGCAGACTGAAGGGTCCCAGGTTCAATTCTGGCCAAGGGCACATACCTCTGTTGCAGGCTCGATCCCTGGAATAAGGAGGGAAGGAAGGAAGCAGAGAAGGAGGAAAGGAGGGAGGAAGGGAGGAAGGAAGGAGAAAAGGAGGGAGGGAGGGGGGAGGGAGGGAGGAGGGGGAGGGAAGGGGGGAGGAGAATAAAGACGAAAATCCAAAAGTAAAACTTCAGTGTCATTTAAAGCAACCAGACCTGTTAAATAATGGAAAGAATTGAGAGTTCTAGACCCCCCAGGATTCTATGCAATTCACTTCTTTCACCAGCGAGAAGGAAACTCTCAGAGCAGTCATGAGAGTATTGTCTTTTCCTTGCGAATTCTGTTCTCTGCCTCACTGTCCAAGGAGACTTCATAATTGGGTAAAAGTACCCTTCAGAAGTCTGCAGCCTGGAATTGTGGCTTCCTCTACCAAGAGTTGCTGGATAGAGGTGGGGCACATGTTTGACTTCACCAACTGGGTCGTCCTTAGCTTGATCCAGACCTGGGTGGTTCAAGCTGAAGTTTCCAGTGAGCTTGGCCTTCTGCAGCTCATGGAAAGTCCAACTTTGCCTCACAAGCATCCGAATGCAGGAGAGGAGCTGACCGAGTCTGTTGTGTGTATGTATATATTAGGACTCAATGTCAGAGGTATAACCCATGAGGAGTCCTGTCTGTAGTTTCTGGAAATGTTGATCACTTTACTTTGTTCTCCTGGGGTGGAAGTGAAATGTAAATACAAATTCACAGAACCCTTGGCTGGGGGAATTGTTTTAAGATTATCCCCTCAACTCCTCTGGTTTAAAGCAGGAAAAGCATTAATAAAAAGAGTCAGAACAGTGCTGCCAAAACATTTCTTAAAAACTTGGTCTGCCTCCCAAGTATGGAATTCCTGGGGTCACAATATTGTCTGAGCTAATTGCTGGGTCCCCTAAGTCCTTCAAGCTAGTGTTCAGCCAGCATGACTGACTATCCCTTTTAGTTTAAAATGAAACTAAATCTTTGGTTGTTTGCCTGAATTAATTGTTCAATTTGCAAAAATAAAAATATCAAACCTATGTCGTAAGTGGTTCCAGCTGTAGGATGTGATTTTCAGCAGCAGAGAAACATTACTGAAGCATTTCACAGACAGGCTGAGGGATGCTTTGGTTTTCTTTCAGAGAGGAAGGCATTCTAAGCGCTTGCTGTCCTTGAACCTGGATTACATTTCTTCTTCCTTGGATCCCAACAGTTGACATTGATGAAGCCGATATAAACAGGCTGCCTTCTACCACAAGGACATTGCTGCCGGCCTTGAATGTATTTTAAGAGCCTTTGATAAAAGAGGGAAAAAATCATCAGACCAACCAGTGTAACAGCCACTGCTTGGCTTTCCCCTGGAGGGCAGCGGCAGGAGCCAGTCCATCACTTCACAGCACGCCCACCCCACCTTGGGTCTGACGAGTTCAAATTAAGCCATAATTGTGAAAATTCGATTTTCCAGTTCTTGGCTGTTGTCATTTTTCTGTTCCATGCAAATTAACACAAAAGACATTCCTGCTCACATTCCTTTCAAGGTGTTAATGTGAATAATGCTACAACTTAAAATATTGGGAGGTGTTTGAGTGAGGAGAGTAATCTGGCCTGAACAACTGTCCAACCGTCTGTTAATTTTTATATTCAAGGCACATGAAAGGAAAAGGGAAAGTCTGCAGATAAATTGTTTTCTCCATATCCAGAAGAAAGCGTGTACAAAAATGCACATATTCACCAGGTAGCAAGAATAAGTCTATTTGTTTTTTCCCTTGTATACTGTGTTTATCAGACTAGGGCCTTATTTGACAAGCACTCTGTTCTGATGTAAACAGTAGAGATGAGCACAATTCTTGTTGCTCATAATTAATATATTTGGCAAATCAACTTTGAATCATTTAGGCAAGTACTTCTAGTAAATTTTCACCTTCTTTTATAAACAGGTTTTCACTTCCATTACCCTAAATATTGCAGGTACTTCTACCTCAAAGTTATTCCTAACTAGAGAAAATTGCACAAGGACGTGTTTATCTTTTTAATTCCTGAAGGCAGAAGATACCAATTATATATTTGGGATGTTAACAGGACATAGAAAATCTACTAATCAACCATGGAAAATGATACAAGCCTGTCGGCCCAAGAAGTTGGAGGAATTGGAGGTATGTCTGCATGTGTGGGTGTGAGAAGTAAACCAACTAATAAACAAAGCCTATTCTTGGCACACAGCTGAGTCCCCTTTTATAACATGGGGGATCAGGGGCTCGGTTTGACTAGAACTTTACTACCTGTGAAAGAAGGATTTGCTAAGCAAATTATCAGTATAAACAAGAAACCAGAATACTTACATGTAGCAAAGAGCAATCTGGAGCCTGGGCCCGCTGAGCCAGAAACACATACAATGCAAAGACCCTGAATTCCTGGGTGAGGGCCATGGGCTCCAGGTTTAGGGATAGTCAACATGTGCACAGCATTTGACAACTGCAAAGAGCTTCCTCCTAAGGAATCTGATTTGATTCAGCTCCCCATGTCAACCTTGGGGAAATTTAAAAATATATATATAATATATATTTTTGAATTTTAGAGAGAGGAAGGGAGAAGAAGAGAGGGAGAGAGGGTGAGAGAGAGAGAAACATAAATTAGCTGCCTCCTGTATGACCCTTACTGGGGATCCAGCCCACAACCTGGGCACATGCCCTAACTGGGAATTGAATCAGTGATCTCTTGGTACCCAAGAGGCTGCTCAACTAACTGAGCCACATAGGCCATTGACCCTGTCTACCGCACATCCACCCCACCCCCAGGCCTTCCCCACACCATTGTCTGTGTCCATGGCTTATGCATATATGCATGTAAGTTCTTTGATTAATCTCTCCCCACCCACGCCCCTACCCCCATCTTGCCTTTGAGATCCCTCAGTCTGTTCCATGCTTCTATGTCTCTGGATCTATTTTGTTCATTATATTCCACATATGAGTGAGATCATATGATACTTGTCTTTCTCTGCCTGCCTTATTTCACTTAGTGTAATACTCCCCAGGTCCATCCATGCTGCCCCAAAGGGCAAGAAACCCTTTTTTTTTATAGCTGCGTAGTATCCCATGGTATAAATGTCCCACAGCTTTTTACCCACTCATCTACTGATGGGCACTTGGGCTGCTTCCAGATCTTAGCTATTGTAAATAGTGCTGCTATGACTATAGGGGGGCCTATATTCTTTCTGATTGGTGTTTCAGGATTCTTAGGATATATTCCTAGAACTGGGATCACTGGGTCAAAAGGCAGCTCCATTTTTAATCTTTTGAGGAACCTCCACAGTTTTCCATAGAGGCTGCACCAACCTGCATTCCCACCAGCAGTGCACCAGGGTTCCCCTTTCTCCAAATCCTCGCCACGACTTGTCGTACATTGATTTGTTGATAGAGTCATCCTGACAAGTGTGAGGTGATACCTCATTGTGATTTTAATTCTCATCTCTCTGATGATTAGTGACTTTGAGCATTTTTTCATATGTCTCTTGGGAGAGTGGGTGGGGAGAAATTAATCAAAGAATTTATATGCTTATATGCACTGCCTATGGACCCAGACATTGGTATGGGGAAGGTCTGGGGCTGGGGTGGATGTGGGGTGGAGGGGATCAATGGGGAAAAATGGGCCATCTATAATACTGTCAATAATAAAGATAAGTTTAAAAAAACAAAACAAAACACAATAACAAAAAACAAGAAAGTAGAAGAAAACTCCAGTTTACCACGGCTTTAACGTAGAGCAGTTTCTTGGCTCTCTGATCGGAAGTCCACAGTGAGGCTTTGAGGACTGAGTTGATCTAGAGGTGATGGGGAGCCAGGACTGCATTTCATTTCTCAGAGACTCCTTGGCTCTGCCTCCTTCTGCGTTTTGGCCTCTTGCCCAGGCAGGTCACCTTAGAGGTGAAGAGGTGACCCTCTGCAGTTCAAGAGCTGCGTGCTGAGCTTCGCTCTGATGGGCATGGAAAATGGCATGGAAAATGGCAAGGGGTGTGGCTGCCAAGCACTGAGGCAGCAATGCAAGTACGTGGAAAACAGTACCTCTGTGAAGCACACTGCCCAGCACTTGGGAAGCACTTAGGACATCCCGACATTTGACGTTATCTTTGTGTCATTCCTCCCATGTATAAAGGGAGATATTTGGTCAGCACTCCTTAGGAGACTCCTCCAGTTATTAATTGTTAATTATCATAGCAGGTCACATTTACTGAGCACTTACTATGTGCCTGCACTGCAGCAAGCACTTGATTTGTACTGTATCAGTCTTCACGCTGGCACTGTGCTAAGAAGCATTCTAATTCCTGTTTTGCAGATGAGGAAGCTGAGGCATAGAAAGACCAACTCATTGCCCAAGGTTACACAGACAGTCCATTGTGGGGCTGGTGCTGGTCTCTGATTCACAGACCTCATTCCTAAATAAATTACAACCTGGTCTTAAAAAACACACAAACAGTAAAATACAATTCCTCCAAAAGGAGTTTGTAATTCATACTTTTCATTTCTTTCCATTGGCCAGTTGAGAACATCCTTCCAAGTCACCCCACATCATCATTAGTGCTGCACTCAGAAAGCTCTATTCCTGTGGGATGCTAATCCCAAAAATTATGCCATCAAAAAAATAAGCAAATAAATGTTTCCCTGCCTGATGACATAAGTTTGGAAAATGCACTGTGCTTCTAGAACGGTGAGTCTCTGTCAGCGGAACTCCAGTTACCCAAACTCGGGGCTGTGTAGGTGTGAAGAGGGAACCTGCCTGTCCAGGCCAGGACCGGCCCTGCCTCCTGTCCCCCGCCAGGCTCACTGTCAGCCCTGCCTACCGTTCCTTCCTTCAGGTCTCTGCTCAAATGTCCCTTATCAGAGAGGAAGGTCTTATCTCTTCTGTACGTAAAATAGCACTGCCATCTGTCCCCTGCACTGCATTCAGTTTTTGGTTTTTGTTTTTGCTTAGAATTCAGCACTACCTGCTGTATCACCTATCTATCTTTGTTGGCTGATCGACTGTCTCTTTGTGTTCCTTCCTAGGCTGGGAGCACTTGGACAGAGGGACTAAGGTCTTTTGTTCACTCTATGTTGCCAGCACCTGGACTAGGCCTAGCATATGCTTCATGTTCAATAATGCAGGTCCAATAAATCAATAAAGGTATATTGTGTCCCTCTTCTTGCAGAATGACCAGGACACCAAAGGCTGAGAACTGTTGCTTAAGTTGTTTAAAATCAGTGTTGCTCAGATTTGAACCCTTAACACTCTCAGTGGAAAAAAAAATTACCACTAACATTCCAAAGAACTAAAGTTTCCTGGAAAACACTTTGGGAAACACTGAACTGCTATTGTCCCATTTTACAGGTGAGAAGGCTGAGCCTTTGAGGAGTCCACGGTGCATCCCCATGAGCCAGTGGTCCCAGGACCAAGTCCCGCGCTCCGTTCCCTGTTCAGGACACATTGGCTCTATCACCTCTCTATGCCGCATAAATTTAAGATCTTTGGGGCTAATTATACTGGACGCAGTAATCAACAAGCCCATTAATGGGTACCAATGGGCCATCTTTTCTGTGCCCAGCCATCGGCACCTGCATTGTGACACTGGGAAAGTACAATGACACTTTTACAGGGGACACAATGTTTCAGGAGCTGCTGGTTGATGCTTTGGTTCGCTAGCAGATACATTTTCCCAGACAGTTTGGCTTCATCAGGCCTTGCTGTTCGCTAATCCCATTCCCGTCTTCTTATTTTTTCGTGTTTTGCTCCTAGCTTGCAAGTCTGTGGTAGTTTTTTGAGTTGTCTCACAGTTGTTGACTGAGGGGGACATGACTCTCCTCGAGGGCCCAGAAACCGCTCCCTGGCATCGGTGGGGAAACTGAGGCTGCCGTGCGGAGAGGGCTGAGCGCAGGTGGGCGGCGCGCCCCCGCGCAGTCGCCGGTGCCCCCCCGAGGCGCGGGCCCTGACTGGCCCCCCTTCCCCTCCCCCTTCCCCTCCCCTCCCTCCCCCCTCCCCCTCGCCCCCCCCCCCCCCCCCCCGTCCTCGGCGAGGCCGCAGCGCCCTTGACCTCTGCCTGTCTCAGGGAGGCCCAGAGGCCCAGACACAAGGGGCCCCCTTCCTCAGCTGGGGTCCCCGCGCGCCTCCCGCGCCAGCCGCCTGCCCAGGCTCGGCGGGCCCCGCCCCCTCTAAACGCTCACAGCTGATCTTCCGAGGCCCGGGCGAGGTCTTTCCCTTCAGCATCTTAGCAACAACCTGCTGGGAACCAGAAACGGGTCCGCAGGCCCCGAGGCCGCGCTTGCGGAGGGAGCGCTGGGGCCGCGGGGGGGGGGGCCCTGCCGCTCCCGGGCTGCAGGGGCGCAGGGCTGGGTGCCCGCGAGCCCGGGGCTAGCCCCATTCTCACCGCTCGGCGCTCCCAGGGGAGACGCCCGCCCGCCCCCGGCCTGGAGCCTGGCTCTCCAGCGCTGAGGATTTGCTTTGCTCTGTGGCCAGTTCTCTGGGACCTGTTACAGTTCTCCTGGGACTTGGCTCCGGGGGTTGCTGAGCAGTTACCCACCTTCTGCATGTAGCCAGATGTCTACTGGCGCTCACTCACGTGGCAGTCACTGTGCCAAGTGTCACCAGGTGGACATTTCTGCACACCTGTTGGGTGCTCTCAAGGTGTTCACCAATCGGGCCCTGGGCTTCAGTGTTGGCTGCACCGTGGAGTCACCTGGAGAGTCGTGAGAACTCCAGTCCTGAGTCCCACCTCAGAGAGGGACTTCACAGGTCTGAAGTGGGGCAGGGCTCTGGGACTTCAGAGAGATTTAGTTGATTCTAAAGAGCATGAAAGTGAACTGCTGCATGTAAAGCTCACATCACAGAGCAGTGACGACAATGTGAGTGCACTAGAGGTCTCCAAGGCGCACCTGGGAGGCCCGTCCCCAGCCTGGGTGCAGGGAGAGGCTAAGGCCAAGGGAGACTTCCTAGAGGAGGTGACCTGTGCTTCAAAGGATGAGTAGGAGTGGGTGCCGTCACCCAAAAAGGAAGCGGGGGGAAACCACAGGCAGAGGGGAAAAGGCAAAGGCAGGGAGAGTGAAACGACACTGGAAACGAGGGTTGGAAACTGGAATAGCAAAGATCAGAGAGCCAGAAATACAAATCGCCAGTCACAGGGATGTAAAGCACAGCACAGGGAATATAGTCAACAACACAGTAATAACAATTTATGGTACCACGTGGATACTGAAAATATTATGTGGGTCACTTCATAAGGTATATAAATGTGAAATCACTACATTATACACCTGAAACTAACATAATATTGTGTGTCAACTGGACTTGAAAAGTAAACACATTTTTTTAAAGTTTGGAGGTTCTGAGTGAGATAGGAGGTGAGTAGGGGAAAAGCATGGAGGGCCTTGTAGGATTTTAATATGAAGGAAATAGGGAAACCCTAAAGAACTGGGAGACCTGGTGGAGCAGGATGAAGGAGGCACCCCAGCCATCTCAGGTGGCTGTGGAGATAGACTGACTGGGTGGGTAGGGGATAGGGTGGTGGAGGAGTTGCTAATGCATTTATTAATTGATCCTCTGGCATCTTGACCTCCTTCCTAAAACCAAAAACAGCAAGAACAGATACCTCTGATCAGGGAGCTGCCTGGGACATGCACAGACTAAGTGCTTTCCATATATTATCTCTTTAAAAGTCCTCACAGTATCCCTATGGGATTGTTACTAGTAAGCCCCATTTTACAAGTGAACAACACAGGTAAAATCCTTCACCTGAGGGTCACACAGCTGTTAAGTGTGGGGGCCATTAAGCGGCCCTCTCCCTGCTTCAGGCTGCATCCTTGGGGCTGCATCACTAATCACTCAGCTGATGTTTGCATTTTAATGAGGGCCGTCTGTTACCTTAAAATAAATCAATCACTTTTTTAACTGACCCAGATGTCCAAGGCCTCAACAGCACCATCTGAGAGTCTAACACCAACTTGCTCCTGTAAATCATTTTGACTTGCTCAGCAAGTTCAAAGTATCTTAGTCACATTCACAATTTCTAAACTCAAAGCAGGTTGCCAGGACAGATGGGAGGACTGGAGGTGCTTTCCTGTGACTCCTTATTGTAGGAGCAAGAGGCTAATTAGAAACTCATTCCTTCAGCCCCACCACACCCGCCGAATCGGATCTCCAGGTGTGCCTTCTGGGATCCACACTGTGTAAGCTGCCCTAACATCAGCCTGGAGCAGGCTGCTGGCTCAGTTCCTGTCTCTCCAGGAGGGGGTCTCCTGAGGCGACTGGGGCTCCCATGTCCTTCTGCATGCTCTCTTAAAGGTAAAGACTCTGTGTGCACAGGTTTGAAGTATGAGATCTCTCCACTGCCTGCAAAGCCAGGATTCAGCAGAGCCAGTAACCTGTGGTAGCCCAGGTACAAGAAATGGGGGGTTGCAAAGCTGCCAGATCCAGAAAGAAGGGAGGGGGTGGAGGTGACAGCCATGCTGGCTGTTAGCTGGCAGGTGATCCGTCTCCTCCCACCAGAATGCGCTCCATGCACCCCGCAGCTTGAGTGCTGCCTGATTTCCCGGCTCCAGCACCTACATGCCTCACCAGGTCGTCTCTGCTGGGAACTGCATGTGGACGCTGGGTGATCCGTGAAGCCTCTGAGGGTCAGCTGGTTTCAGCAGCCTGGTCACTGAGGGTTTGACCTGAACACTAGGAAACTGTAAATCACCTGCCTCCGTAGAAAACACTGCCATGTGGAAGCTCGTGGGGAAACACTCCTGGCAACAACCCCAATACCCAGTCCTGCCTGGGTGACTTTCTTTCAGGACCCAGTCGCTCTGAGCCCCAGCCAAGCTGACTAGGGCTCTCCCGGCCAAGCTCTCCCTCAGGATTGCCGTCCGCATGGTGACGACACAGCAACTTGAAACTCGCCGAGACGCCGAATCCCGAGGATCGCGGCGCAGGTGCCGCTCCGTCCCAGAGACGGGCAGTGGCCCAGCACCCGGGGGAGCTCGGCCTGGATGCCCCACTTGCCTGTGGCTTTCTAGCTGGTGAAATTCCACAACTTGCTTTTTCCTGGGAGAGGCCTAAGCAGTGTGGTTAATGGATGTTTTTTATCTTAAACCTGAAAAAGCGAATCAAATGTTCAAAGACTACACCATGTATAATTACAAGTTTGATCTATGATAAGATTCAAGAAAGGGAAATGACACCTGAGGGTAGGTACGGGAGAGATGTTTTTAGGAGAGAATGAGCCACCCATCCCCCGAGGAAAGAAGGCAGAGAAGTGGCTGCAGTGTTTGGTCCAGCAGCCACCTGATTGTCGGGCTAGTTGGTAGAGCCACATCTAGGCACACAGGCCACTTCCTCAGTGTCACAGGGCAGTGTCCATGCAACATCGCCTCACCCACAGGACAGGTTCTAATTTCTAGAACCACAGTCCAGGTGGGCTTTCCTGCCACCAAGTGGAGACTGATTCAAATCTATAAACTGATTTATTATTTGCATATTCAAGAGGCAGATTATTTGAGTTGAATAGACTCTCAAAGTGGGTCTACTTTGGTGATTCCCAAATCTAACAGATTGGAAACACTGAGGGGCATTTGAAATCTCCAGATGCCTGCTGGTGGCCCATATTAAGGGATGACTGTTTTGCTGAGTGTGATGGTGGAGTTTGAGATGCAGAGTGATTTCCTTTAGAATATTCAGGCATAGATAAAGGGAGGGGTTGGTATATATCAGGCACGGTCCTCACAGAAATAGTGACACATGCAAAGAAGATAATTGGGGAGCATTTGCTGTTTAGGAGGGAAGTGGGCAGGGTCTAGGGAAGCCCAGGAGGGATGCAGGGAGCAGGAGTGGGAAAACACCGTCCCCAAGCAGAGTGGCCACAGGGGAGTAGGTCAGGACCTTTGGGGGGAGGTGTGGTGTCAGAGGGCCGGCTGCCATGAGAGCCGTGTCTGGAGTGGAGGAACACAGCCACTGTCAGCCTGCCAGGAGGGAGGCAGCAGGGAAATGCCTGGACTAGCTTCGCTCTCCGCTGCTTTCCAGTCCTGGGGGACCTCCTGGTGAACGAGGCTGCTTGGCTCACCTGTCCCCAGGCACCTGGGAGGGCGAACGCAGAACATTGCCCGCGGGTTAGAGGAGGCAACCTTGGCAAAGGGTGAAGTGAAGATTGTTGAAACTGGGTGATGTGTACTTGGGGAGGAGGCAGGGTACTGTGCTCCTTACTTGGGAGTCTATTTGGACATTTTCATTATTAAGTTAAAAGACACACACAGATTCCCAGGCCTGGCTCCACACCTAACAAATCAGAATCCTCAAGGGTTGGAGCCCATCTGTGTTTTTAAAAGATCCCAGGTCTTAACCTCTCATCCAATCGAAGCTTCTCTTTTCAAAGGAAACTGGGTCCCTGAGGATGTCAAGTGACTTGTTCAAAATCACAATGAGCCAATGGTGAGATCAGAGCAGAATATAGGGCACCAGCTCTGGCTGGCTCCCAAGAAAGCGTGAGAGCACCAGGCCGTCACCACTGTGTTCTGAGGCTCAGCACGTGCCTGGCCTGGGTCATCTGTTGGCTCCTGGTGAAGATGTGGCCAGTTAAATCATGAAATGGGTTTAAAACATGCCTGGCACATTGAACCTTCAACAAGCAGTAGCTGTTATTACTATTGGTGAGCATCACACCAACCTTTGCAGTAACTGCTATTATCATTTCCTTTTTTCCCTTTTGAACAGATAGAGGCGTGGAAGCTTAGATAAGCCAAGCCCTGCCCTGGTGCCAGGCAGGCTGTGGGTTGGACATAGGCCTGCGAACCACACTCCTAAAGTATAGCGTTGTCATAGCACATGTCACTCTTAGTACACAACGGCGCACATTGAGACACTTCTAGGTTTCCTGAGAACAGCCACTGAGCCTTCCTGGAGCAGCCTCAGCATCCCACAGTGTCTGGCACACAGGAGGCACCAAATCTATATGCTTTCCATGACGAAATGGAGCAAGGAAGAGTCAGCCTTTAGAAATGGATGGTGACCCTCCGATAGGCCAGGCTTCCAGCCTGCACTGTGGTAGTCATGGCTCATGGATTACTAAAGTCATGGGTCAGTTACAATTTCAGAATTTCAGACAAGGAATTGTAGACCTGAACTTCTTTTTTTTTTTCCCATTGATTTTTTAGAGAGAGTAGTAGGGAGAGAGGGAGAGAGAGAGAAACATTGATGTAAGAGAGACATATCAATTGTTGCCTCCCTAAGGCACCTGTGAACTCTAATGCAGGCTGTAGCTGCCCTCCTGAAACGCAGGCTCCACACCTCTGTATCACCAGTGCCTGGCATCATGCACATTGTAGGTGCTCAGAACACACACATATGATCAGGCTGTTCTGTCCCCTGCTGAAAACCCTTTCGCAGCTCCAACTGCCCTTAGAATGAAGCCCCCAATCTTAACTCGGCCCTATGTTGTTAGGCCTGTGTCTACTTTTCCTTCTCTATCCCCCAGCACTTGGTTCTCCTATCTGTGGTCCAGACATAAGAGCCTTTGGCTTATGGGCAGCCCCATGCTCCCTCCCCCTTTCACCTGGTTAACTCCTCCTAACTGTGCATCTCTCAACATTAGCATCACTTCCTGATAGAAAGATGTTCCTTTGCTTCATAGTCCATTGTATCAGAGGCCCACCCAATATCCGTTCTGCCCTTTTTTTCTTGATTCCAGAACCATGATTTTATTTGGGGGTAACAATGAACCCAACTAAAAGTCTGCATTTCCCAGCGTTTCCCGCAGCTAGGTGTGGCCATGTTACTGGGCTGATATGTAAGCAGAGTTTGGTTGGTTGGTACTTCCGGGAAAGCTCTTTAAAAGGATATGCTCTTTTGTTTTTCATGCTTCTTGGAATGTGAACCGGAAGGCTGGAGCTCTTGCAGCTGTCTTGGGCCATGAGGTGATATGCTAAGGGCTGTGCACCAGAAAGACAGAAGTGGGCTGGGTCCCTGATGGCTGTAGAGAGATCATGCCAGGCATCTCTGGATTTCATCATTGAGAGAGAAAAATAACTGCTAATGTGTTCAAACCACTGTGGTTTTTTAAAAGGCAAAAATCCTGAAAATCTAATCTCACTGATGTATTCTCACCTAAATTTGTAATTAAACATTTATTTGAGGGCTTATTTGACCAATGTCTGTCTCCCCTGCTGGAGTTTGGCAGCTGATGGGAAGGTGCAATGTGAATTTTTGCTCATAGCTAGTGTGTAATAGGTACACTCTGAAAAATTAGTGGACAGAAACCTCATTTAAAGTGAAGTGGGAAGGCCATAAAGGGGCGCTCTCACACCCCATGACAAATGCAAAGCACAACTGGGAAACTCCTTGGAATAGCCCTTCTCAACTCCCTTTCCCCCTGGATAAAAGAGCTTCATCTCTGCTGTTTCAATGGACTTGCAGGTGGCTGGCCATCACTGTGTGTACCCAATCACAGTTCCTCATTTTCCTGGAGAAATGCCTGGCTGACATTTTGTTTATGATCAACATCACAAATTAATTTTCATTTTATATTAGCTCTGGAAGCTTACCACTGGCCCTTCATTTCATATATCCAGGCTTAGCACTGGGCACTGTGTAGAGAAATGACTCTCAGACACTTGAGCTAAAGAAAAACCTCCCACAAATAGATATTTTGGTATACCCCTCTTCTTTCCCTTTCTCACCCATTTCTCTGTCATCGAGATCTCTTGCCATTATTTCCCCACTCTTTATGCTCCAGCCAGACTGAACTACCTGCAATTTAAAAAATATCCTGTGTCTCCTGTCCCTGGTCTGTGTGTGCTGTTCCTTTCCTTGGAACTCATTTTACCTGGCTAGTGTCTGTGCATCCATGGAGCCTCAACTTTAATGTCACCTTATCCAGGAAGCCTTTAGAGCCTCTTTAAACCTAGGTCAGGCCCTTCTCCCTGGTGCTCTCAAGGTTTTCCCTAACTCTCCCATCACAGCATTTATAAACCTGTGTCCCCTAGGTTATGGGTTGAATTGTGTCCCCCCAAATATATGTTGAAATCCTAGCCCCTGGTATCTATAAATGTGACCTTACTTGGAGATTGGGTCACTGTGGATGTAATCAAGTTAAGATGAGGTCAAACTAGAAAAGGGTGGGCCCTTAATCCAATATGACTGGTGTCCCTATAAGAGGAGGAGACACAGAGACAGACATACACAGAAGAGAATGCCATGTGTAGACACGGGTGCATGGAGGAAAGATGGCCAGGTGACTACACAGCTGCCAGTCAAGGAACACCAAGGATTGCTGGTAACAGCCACAGGCATAGCCCTTCAGACAGCTTTATTTGGGGCTCCTAGAGCAGCTCTGTCCAGGGCAGTGAGAGAACAACACAGTTCTGTTCTTTTAAGCCAACAGTGCATGGTACTTTGTTATGGCAGCTCTATGAGAGACTGAATATACAGATGGAAAATGGCCCGACTATATATAAAAATAGAACTCTGACCTACAACCTGAAGCAAATAGCACAGGAATCCAACCTACTGTCTATAGTAACTAGTTCAGTATTATCTATAGCAACCAGTCCAGGAATCCAAACAATAACCCCTGTGGCACTCAGTCCCAAATGACAAGGACTTGATTAATAACTGACAGCTTCTCTACTTTGTGTCCCTGTTACTGTAGGCAGCCTTCAGTCAGAGCACAGGCCTGGTTGGCCACTTTGGAAGGGCTAGCCATGGGGGGCTGTGCAGAGAATGAAGGCATACTGGGATCCAGGGGTGCCCCGTGGACTCTGACCAACTCCCCTGGTTGTGCAGGCACCGTGTCCAGCTTAGGGAGGTAGGCTGAGGGCTTCGGCATCTCCAGCCTCCTGAGGACAGGTCCTACAGCCACCCCCCACACTACAGACAGGGAGCGCCAGGATGGCACCGGGGAGGCTCTTATACTGAGTGTGCCAAAAGCTAGAAAGATGAATGACTAGGGCCTGAGCTGCCAAAGCTAGCAAGATAATTGGATAGAAAAAATACTCTCCCCTCCCTATTTCTATAAGAAATCCGGGCTTGAGCAGGAAGGGGGGATAGTCTTTGAGACAGGAGTCCACCATTCTCCCAGGTCACACAGCACCTGAACAAACCTCTTTCCTTTTTCATCAGTACCTGTCTGGCAAATTTGGCTTTTGTTGTGGCAGGCAGCTGAACCTTACAGTTTTTGGCAACCCAGATGGGACAGTGTAGACCTCGGTGAGTCCCAGAGGACCCAGACTGGGATCCCAGCTGCCTGTGACAGGCCAACCCCAGGAGCGGGACTGTGGGGACTTCCTAGCAGCTGTGAGAGCTTTTCTTGGGGAATTTCCCTGCATTCCTTCTCAAGACGTCAACCACCTGAAACTCTTGGCTGGTGCAAGGAAGCAGGATCCTGGGCAGCAGACAGACTCCAAGACTGGGTAAGTCAAACCAGCGTGCACACCAGGGGTCCTCTATCCCTGCTGCTGGGGCTTCATGCACTTGGTTCTGATTAGGACCGTTTGTGGTACTGTTTGGCAGGCCTCCTTAGGCTATCCTTGCCTCTCGGGATGCATGCCACTTGGGATGCATGCCACTTAGACTCTGCCATTTCGGTCTGGTTAGGACTGCTTGCAGTATCCGTTGGCAGGAGATAAGATGCTAAGATTGCGTGTGAGCACTTGTTTGGAAGAACGGAATTATGGATCCAAGTTTTGTTTATATGTTCCCACTTTGTCTGGGGTCTTGCTATGGTTATAGTTTGGGGTTTGTATTTTCATACCATCAGGGGTTGGCTGTTCTGTTTCGACTCCTGAAGGGAGCCCACTGGCTGAATTTTCGCAGATGGTCCATGTACATCTATGATCCAATGACTAAGAAGGAATTGGTCTTTTACTGTAACACTGCTTGGCCTATGTATACTTTAGACTATGGCCCCTAAATTATGACACCATTATACAACAAGAATTGTTTTGCAAATGGTCAGGGAAATGGACAAAATCCCTTATGTCCAGGCATTTATGTCTTTACACAGTAAGGATTCAGCAAAGAAAGGGAACAACCTAATGATGCAGAGAAGGGAACTGGCTTCAAAACCCCTCCTGACACTAAGACACAGGAAGAAGGGAAAGTGAAGAGATGAGTCTCTTCAAGGCCCTGAACCGAGGGACCCAGGATTAGCAGCAGGAAGATTTCCCCCCGCCACCACCCTCGATGCTAGATGCCCCTGCGATAGGGTCCAGAGGGGCACAGCCCCACCCCTGTGTAATGAAGGCATGTTTTCCCCCTTGGATATCTGGCAGGGCACCCAGTTTGGCTAGGGACCACCCCTACTCGGAGTGGGACAATTCCCTTGCTCCACTTTCCACTTTAGATTTACCGAATTGGAAGAATTCCAACCCCTTATGTAGAGAGGATTCTTAGAAAATAGATCTTATCACCTCACTTTTGCCACTCACCACCCAAACCGGGCAGACATATAGACTCTCCTGAACATCCTGCTAATGACAGATGCAAGGTGGCTGGTTATAGACAAGGCTACTGAAGAGGCTCATTGCCTCCATCAAGAGGATCCCAGTGGGACCCCAACCCAGCCAGAGCGAATCCCTTGATAGAGCCCAACCGGGACCCAAATAGCGGGTGCATAGCTTCCCAAAACATTACAGACGGTGCATATAGGAAGGGCTTAAGAAAAGTGTGCTTAAACCAAAGAGCCTGAATATGATATGGGCCATTCAACAGAAACCAAGGAAAAGCCTTCCGAATTTTTAGAAAGGCTCTATTGGGCCTATCGAAAGCACACTGATGCTGACCCACAGGCACCGGAAAATGTCCAGATGGTAAACACGACTTTTATTGGGCAACATGCCCCAGATAACAGAAGGAAGCTCCAGTGTTTAGATGGGGCATTGGGAATGAACTCCACCCAGCTGGTGGACAGAGCCTTCAAAGTTCACCATGCCCAAGAAACAGGGAAATTAAAGCTGATCACTGTTTTCTTAGAAACAGTGCAGGAAACCAGAAGGAGAGGCAGGGACTGAAAGAAAAAGGGAGAGATCCTCTAAGTGCCAATCAATGCACCTATTGCAAAGAGAAAGGCCATTGGAGAAAGGACTGCCCAGAACTCAAAAACAAAAATAAAAAGGAAAGAAACCCTCTTGGAGAAATGTTAGAAATGACGACTCTGATGATGAAGGAGGAGGCCCAGGGGCACCCCTAGATGCCTCCAGACCTATTACTAATTCCCCACAGGGGCCCCGGTACAACTGACAGTGGGGAACAAGCTAACTGACTTCCTCGTAGATGCAGGAGCTGCATATTCAGTGCTAAATACAAACCTAACCAAGGAAAGTTCCGTTATAGTGATGGTTACTGGAGTGACCACCAATTACAAAAACAGGCATTCCTTCAAACTCTGGAATGCCAGCTTGAGGATCAAAAACTTACACACAGTTTTCTCTATAGGCCAGACTGCCCTATTCCATGGTTGGGCTGAGATTTACTTTGTAAGTTGGATGCACTTTACCCTAAGAAGCAGCACTTACATTTACATTTAGGAGTCCCCCCGGGAATATGCTCTCCAGCTCCATGTGCTCCTGACTTGCCCAGAAGGACCCAAAGATGAACTCTTCCTGCCCAAGATCTGCAAGCAGGTGATCGAGCCATTGAGCCAATGGAACCCCAGGTAGGGTGGTTAACATCCAACCTGTAAAAATTAACATAAAAGAAGGGGTGCAGATCCCACAGAAGAAACAATACACTCTTAAAAAGGAAGTGTTTGAGGGAATTCAACCAGTATTGCAGAAATTCTTAGCATCAGGATTAATTTGGCCATGCTAGTCTCCCTTTAACACGCCCATTTTGCCAGTCAAATAGCCTCACCCTGGCTGGTGTGGCTCAGTTGGTCGAGCATTGTTCCATGCACTGAAAGGTCGCCAGTTCAATTCCCAGTCAGGGCACATACCACCCAGGTTGTGGGTTAGATCTCTGGTTGAGGTGGGTGCAGGAGGCAGTTGATCAATATTTCTCTTTCACATCTATGTTTCTGCCTCTCTCCCTCTCCCTTCCTCTCTCTCTAAAAATAAAAATAAAAAAAATTTAAAAAGCTTCATTTTGATGAATATTGATTTGTACAGGGCCTTAGGGCCATAAATGATGTTGTCTTGGACATTCATTCTATGGTGTCCAACCCTTACACTTTGTTGACTACAGTGCCCAGGGATAGCAAATGGTTTTCAGTCCTAGACTTGAAGGGTGGTTTTTTCTGCTTCCCAATAGATGAACAGGCTCAAAGATTTACATAAATGAAAAAAATCAAACAATATGTACAACATTTAAGGCAAACACTAACAACTTTGCACAGGTTTGCTCATTGCAGGTCTATCTACCCATCTGATGAGTCCTTACACCTGTTCCAGCTGGGAGACAGAGTCTTACTAAAGATCTGGAAGACTCAAGGTCCTGAACAGCAGTTAGCCAGGCAATGGACCAGTTCCCATGATGTCCTCTGACAACACAGTCTTCCCTAAGCTCACAGGAATCAAGCCTTGGACCCACCACCTGAGGGGCACCACCTGAGGAGGACTCGGGTCTCACAGCTGCTGCTCATGCTGAAAGAGAAAGCTGGACCTGCACTCCTGGAGGAGATTTAAAACTCCTCTTTGGAAAGGGACAGTGCCTCCCAAAGTTAAGTGACTATGTTGCTTTTTATTTTATAATTATTTTTTGACAATTGCTATACTTTATGCCCATGCTTAGACTGATAATGTCTTTGTTCACATTTCCCAGACAGTGGCTTCCTCAGCAAACTTATCCTGCTGTTGAGTGTGCCACCCAAAACTCCACTCGGGATTAGATCATGGGGATCCTTTAGTCTCTCCAGTTTCTGATTTCACTACAATTTCCCCTGCATTACTAGGCATACCCCTCATTAAATACTTAATTGCTTGTCTACACACTAGGTCTCACTTTGGAAGCCTTTTGGCAATACTGCCTCTTGAGATATGAAGCAGCCTGCCTGGCTGGTGTGGCTCAATGGTTGAGCATGGACCCATGCACCAAGAGGTCACTGGTTCAATTCCTGGTCAGGGCACATGCCCAGGTTTCAGGCTCGATCCCCATTATGCGGTGTGCAGTTGATCCATGCTTCTCTCCACACGTCAGTGTCTCTCTCTCTCTCTTTCTCTCTCTCTCCCTTTCCCTTCCTCTCTCTCTAAAAAATCCATAAAAACATTAAAAAAAAAAAAGAAATATGAAGCAGTCTAGCAGACTCGCTTGTTAGCAGGGCCTCCTCTAGACACTACGCCGGCTGCCTCCTGAAGACAGCGCCCTTCCCTGTGCGGAAAGGCCCTGAACTCCCCTGCCCCGCCGCCCCGACAGCAGGGACCTCAGCGCCCGGGGGTGGGGGGGGCGAGGCCGCGCCCCTTCACAGCGGGAAGAAACCGCAGGAGACCAGCCCTCCCTCCACTCACCCTGCGGGGTCCCCGGTCCAGCCTCGGTCGGAGAGCGAGCCCGGCGGCCACTTCGGACGGCCCGGCCGCTGGGGGCCTGCGCGGAGGAGGCGGCCCGCGGGGACCCCGGGCGGGGGGGGGGCGGCTGCGGCCTCAGGCTCCCGGGGGCGGGTCTGCAGCCCCCGTCGCCGTCGGGGGGCGCCAGGAAGCCCTCCGGTTGGCCAAGGCGGCTGGGGCGGTGCTGGCCCCGACGTGCCAAAGCCGCAGGGAAGACCCGACGGCGCCGCTGGACCCCGGGGGCTGCGCGGGCCCGAGCCGGGCGCCCCAGGCCCTGGACGGAGCAGCCGCCCCCGAGCCCTCTGAGCGCCGCGGGCGGGTGAAGGTGCTCAGAGCAGGCCTGCCTCGCGGTTATTTCTATTATTATTTTTTAATAATATGCTTATTTATTTGTTAATTTAATCTTCACCGAGGATTTTTTTTAGAGAGAGGAAGGGAGAGAGAGAGAGAAGCATCGATGTGAGAGAGAAACACTGACTGGCTGCTTTCCTATGTGCCCCACCCTGGGGCAAACCCACAACCTGGGTATGTGCCCTGACTGGGAATCAAACCCAAGACCTTTAGGTGTATGAGACACACTCCAACCAGCTGAGCCACACCAGCCAGGGAGGCCTCGGGGCTCTATTTTACACCCTAATAAACGAGCCCTCCAGCTAGATAATGTGATGCAGTGGGTGGTTTAATCGCAGCTGGTCAGGATTTAGGAGGCCAGAGACCGGCTGCGAGGCTGTGCCGTCTGACTCATTTACAGTCAGATCCCGGAGCCCAGGCACCTCCGGTGAGGCCCACCTGTTCCCAGGCACCGGCGCCAGCAAGCAGCCAAAGCAAACAGGAAAGAGCCTGCCCCCCCGCAAGTCAAGGGACAGCTCAGACACCCCTGCCGCCTTCCTGGGGCAGGACGCGTCTACTTCGGAATGAAAACATTGCTTAGCTTTGCTTCACTGCCAGCTTCACTCCAGGTCATCACGGCCAAAGACTCGGGCCCCCCACCCGAGGCACTGGGCCTGCAGCCTGGCCGTGGCCAGGATCGCCTGGGGCACTGGTGGAAGTTACAGGTGATGCTGCCTCCCCCACACCTCGGGGCCTTGGAGTCGGGAGCAAAATGCCACACGGGCGCGCACATCCTGAGCACCGGCGAGATTCGGGTCCACGAGACGGCAGGAAACAGTGCAGGTGCTCAGGGTTTGGTGCCCGAGACTTGGTGGCCTTGTAACTGCCCAGGTGAGCAGCTTCCGGGCACCCCTCCTGCTCTGGGCTCCTGTCCTTACAGGAAAGGTGAAGATGATAAAGATTAAGGTTATTTTGAGGATTCACGAATCCAACAGAATGACAAAAACAAGCAAGCGCTGTTACCTGTGGCATGTGCCCTGACGGGCCGGGGTAGCGTGGTAAATAAAAAGGGCGAGGTCCTTGCCTTCTCAGAGCTCGTGGCTTAGTCAGAGGGGCAGCCGTTGAGTGGCGACACACGAGCGGTCCATTTCATCGGCACAGAGTAAGCGAAGGAAGAGCACAGACTGTCACTGCGGACAAGTGCTGGGATTCTGGCCCATGTGTCCACATCCACGTCTGGGAACTGCCCCCTCGGCTTCAGGAGCAGGGCGGCCGCGCAGCCAGGGGGTCCTGTGGGAGGCTGCCCCTCGAGGTCGCAGGCTGCACCGGGCGCGGACGTGGGCCAGCTCCTCGCCTTGGGAATACAGACCCATCCCAGAGAGAGTGGGGGCCGGTTCCAGGCTCCACCCTAAAGGGGGCCTCACCAGAAAGCGAGCTGTCACCTTTCTGAGGCTGGGGGGCCTTGCCTTCAATTTATAAAAGCTTGACGTCTTTGGACTGCGGTGAAGGGAAGGGCAGTAAAGCGAGGTCTGCCTGTTTCTTTCTCTCTCCCTTTGAACCAAGAAGCAGAGACTAGAGAGTCGGAAGTTTAGTTACTTTAACGACAAAACTTTGGACACTCTAAATGTTTGTTTCTGAGACCTGGTGGTTTACATTTCCTCAATCCCACCCAAGTAGCCAGTGTGGGCAGGTGATCATCACTTACAACCAAACAGTTTCTAGACCCCTTTGCCTCCCCACAGAGGCTGACAGGGCCTGTGGGCCCGGACACCTGGGCGTTGGTTGTGTTAAATCCTCCCAAGTGGTCAGCTTTCCCTCCCCTCATTTTCTTTTCCAATTCCTTTTCAGAGTGAGTTTCTGTCGATGGCTCCTCTCCCAGTGGCTCTAGAAGAAGGTCTCATCAGATGGTGGCTGTGAGATTTGACAGGGCACTGCTGAGCCACACACTGGGATTTCTGCCAGTCTCCTCACTGTGCTGACCCACGTGAAGGTGCCCCAGCCACCAGCGGGTCTAACTGGCTGGTTCCTAATGCAACAGGCAAAGCCAGGCTACAGGTCCACACCATCAGCTGCCCCTCCGCTGCCTCCAGGGAAGTGGGGCCCTTGACATCGCCCCGCAGCCCACTGCCCTTCCAGCGAAATGCAGAGAACAACCCTTGGCCACTAGGAAACCGAGGTTGCTAATGCAGAAAGGTGCATTGATTTGTTTTTAAATTTTAATTAATCTCTGAAACACACACAAACACACACACACAGCAGAAGCCTGCCCTAGGGATCCGGAAACACGAGTTCACCTTCTCATTCCACCACGGCCCTGGAAGTCCATGGTCACGGGACCCTGTGCCCATCCTTGCCATGTCCCAAGGGCTTCCCTCACCTCCTTGCAGGGTTGGTTAAAAGGGTTGTATTCGAGCTACACCGCTTGCAAAGGGGCTTGTTTCTAAACATCCCAGAGCTTCAGTTTCCTCCCTGTAAAGTGGGAAAAGATATTTACTTCACAAGGTGATAGTGAACAACTGAACAACAAAATCTCCAACACACACCTGGTACAGAGTGGTGTTCCGTAAATATAAATTCCCTCCCACCCACCTCCAGGGGCTTTTCTAGCCCTTATGCTTTTCTAGCCTGTGGCCTTGGAAAAGCTCCTCATCCTCCCTGGTCCTCGATTTCACCATGTAAAATTGTGAGGAAACTGTGGCTCAGAGATATTTATTCATTCTTTCTAGAAGCATTTATTGAGAATAAAATAATAGGGCAGGCCTTTTAATGCTTATTAATAGGCATCATGCCTTTTTAAATGATGGAGAAACACTGTCTGGAAGATTAAAGATAAAAACAGAGAGAAAGCAGAGAAATGGCCAAGTGCTGAGTTTTGGGGACCTCAATGTTGGGCCCCAAGGGACGTATAGACCCTTCTTGGTTCCTGGCCTTGCAGGAGCCACCTCCCCTCCGGATGGCAGGTGGGGTTGTTAGAGAATAACTTGAAAGGGGTCACTAGGGAGACTTTCATGAAGGCTCCGCTTACAAGTGGAGGTCAAGGGGAGCCAAGAAGGCACAGTGATGTTCACATCAGAGGGATGCCGCGCCCCTGACCACACCCAGGCCTGAAGGGGAGCGGAAGGGGGAGTTTCTAGAACTAACCAGAACTGAAGCTCCAAGAAGAAGACCAATAGGATCTTTGGCCTTGGATAAAGGAGTGCAGACACTGTCCTTGGCTGTGGACGGAAGGAGACGGGAAGAGGAAGCACCCCGACCTGCCTTTGTTCCCCCACCCCACCATGGTCCCCATTGGCTGAACCCAAACAGAAGCTAGACGGAAAGGGGGCCCATGGGCACAGCCCATGGAGGTTCGCCCCTCCTGGGGCACAGAACAGACTGATAAAAGTTGGAGAGTACCCAGAACAACTTTCTGCAAAGAAGAAAGGGACAGAAATCCCTTTGAAGGGAGGACACATACCAATGGCGCTTAGCTAGTGGGAGGGAGCCGGCTCCATGGACAGGGCAATCTCCATTCCTTAGTGACCACATGTCAAGGGAGGCTTTGATTTGGCGTCTGCAGATTTGCCTGTTCTGTATTGAAAAGTCAGTTCCAAAAGGCAAGGCATTAATCAGCTCCCCAAATCAACAAAAGTCACTGAGGGGATGGCCGATTGATATTCTAAAAAGGGTCAAGACAAGGAACACTAATACTCTTGAACCTCACGCAACGTTGTTGAGTAGATGTGATGGGGTGCCTCCCATGTCCCCCTTCAGGAATGGAGAATTGACTCCCCCAATGCAGGAGCTGCCTCTGGTGAATGCAGCTCCCTCCCCCAAAGCCATGTCACCTTTCATGGCTATCTCCAGTGACTAGCCAATGTGGGGATGTAAAGGCCAGCCTCCCTCAACCCACCTAAGGCTGACTCTCAGTGACCAGCCCAGCTCTGCTGTGCCCAGCTTCTTGGGGTGGCTTGAACCATCACTGGGTGCATCAGAGCCCAACCTCTCCCTCTACCAGGTCCCAGTTTCTTCCCTTTTCGTCAGTGCTGATGCCAGGCACACTCCCTGACACACATGTGTGTGTTCCGCTCTCAGAGTCAGCTTTCTGGTACTTAACCCCAGGCAGTTGTTAGCAGTTTCCTTACTAGCAATCCTGTAAATAAAACTACAATTGAGAGTTTACAAGTGGTAATAATAACAGATGTCTGTGATGCTTTATACATTAACCAACACTTGTGTGGTCATTTAATCTTCTCAGCAACCTGGTACTTGGACAGCAATGGCCTTGTCTGTTATCTTATCTCACAAACAGGGGATGCCCAGCCCCAGTGGGTATCGGAAAAATCCTCTTGTAGGCTAAATGATCAGGTTCCGGATAGTGATTACTAAGCTGTTTCATGGAATGCGAGGGCTGTGCCAGCATCGATAGGCATTTTGTTTTAGAAAGTGGGAGTGATGTGCAGTCATATATTTTCAGAAAATACTGTGTTATAATTCTTGACTGCAGGACATATCTGGTCCTTTAAAATGCTAATGTGCATTGTTAACCTTGGGGACAGGTTTCAAGTGCAGTAGCTCCCAAATTTGTTGACTATAAAACACTTATCACTGTTCTATAGGCACTGGAGGCCTGTGGCAGGTGGCACTGGAAGTGCTACCTTAGATGAGGGGCCCCCTGGATAGATACCTCTTACTTTCTACTTATTACAAAGGTTACTTCCCTTTCTATTTAGTCTTTCCACTTTTAAGAAACAGGGCAGGGTATTCCTGGGCAGGATCTGGAAGTGGGAGATGGAGGGGAGGGAGGATGCATTCCTCTGAGCCTCCCTGGTGGGAGAGGTGCAGGCCCACGGGGCAGTGTCTTCGAGAAGTGGGTGAGGCCTGAGCCCAGCTGGAGGTGCAGCTGCGAGGACAGGGAGCAGAGGGCTGGGGCTCTGGGGAGAGGAGGACGACAAGCTTGGGGCTTCTCTAGAGCCAGGGAGATTTTTTTCAGAACCCCTGGCTTCCCAGTCAGACCCCCTGAGGCTCCAAAGGCACTGATGCTTTCAAAAGAGCACACGAGGGAAAAATGTGCTGGGCAGAGGAATTCCAGCTGAATGTGACGACCTCATTGCTGCACTCCAGGGCTTTGGGCTGCTCCAGCTCACAGCCTTGACAGGGGATCCCTGGCTGGAACTCAGGAACCAGCTCTGCTCTCTGGGCTAACGGCATCCCTTTGGTCCTAAAAATGTGAAACCAGAGCTCAAGGACATGCCTGACTATCTGATACTAGGGAAGAAAATACAAGCCAACATTGAATAATACCTCCCTGTCTCATATGTACTTAGTAAATGCTCAATAATTTACATAAATGAAGAGATTAAAAATGTGGCTAATTCCAAAGTCTTATTGGGTATTGGGTTCATTTGCATTTGAAAATTAGAATCTCGTGCTAAGGAGTTTAACGTGTGTGAGGCTCAGCCCTGAGGCTCAGAGAGCTCACCCAGGAGGCAGCACTGCTCCTTCCTAGCCCTCTTAGGTTGGGTCCCCCCAGATGCTGACCTTGAGACAGGGATTTGAATGCAAGTAGTGCATTTGGGAGGTGATCCCAAGAGTACTGTTGGGGAGTGAGGAGTGAAACAAGGACAGGGAGGTGGATGATGAAGAGTGTGCTGTTTATCAGATTCCCAGTGTGGGGGATTGAGGCTCTATCTTAATGGGGAATTGGACAGACCGTGTAAAACACCCAGAGTGATCCTACTCCAGAGCCAAGGAAGCTGGGGTGATTAACGCTCAAAGTCACGTCCCTCATTAGCTGAGGGCTGCTCCTGAGAGATGAGCTCCTGGTAATTCTGCCCTGTCCTGTGTGGGGGTGGAGAGAAAACTTTCAGGTGGAGAGCTGCAGGCATTGGCAGGAGGATGTGGCAAGGACTGGAAGGGTGAGGACTGAGGGATGCCGACCGAATGGGCAGTTACTAGGTGGGCTTTCTATGCCTCCGTTCCCTCACTTGTGAAATGTTTGACAACAACCTCTAGCTGACAGGCTGCTGTGATGATTAAATGAAATAATTCTGTGAATAGAGCATGTTAGTGGCCTATTACTTTGTAACAAACCACCCAAAACTTAGTGACTTAGAATGACGACAACCATTTATTGCCTGTCACAATTTGCATGAATAATTCAGATAGAGCTCGATTGGGACAGCTTAACTCTGCTCCATTATATGTGGGGCCTCTGCTAAAAGACTCGAAGCCTGGGAACTAGAATTTTCTGAAAGCATGACCAGGGCTGGTGTGTCCATTTCCAAGATGCCCCGCACATGTGGCCAGTAAGTTGATTCTGGCTATTGGCAGGAGGCCTCGGTTCTTCTGCACGTGGGCCTGTCCAGAGGACGGCTGAGGCCCTCACAGCGTGGAGCAGCTTCCTCCAGAGCGAGCGAAGCAGGAGGCCAAGGCAAAAGCTTCAACGCCTGTGATGGCCTCACCACAGAAGTCACACCCTGTCTCTTCTGCACTATGCTGTTGGTCCCATGAGTCAGCTTTGGTTATGTGAAAGGACTACCCAAGAGCATGGGTGCCCGAAAGCAAGGACCATCAGGGACCATCTTGGAGGCTGGCCACCAAACGAAGTGACAGCCACATAGAAAGGGCTCAATACTGTCAGCTACTATTTTTATTCTAAAAACAAAAGAAAGGCCCTCAGTACAGACTCTGAAGAGGCAGGGAAACAAAAGCCAGTCCTCCCTCCTGGCGCTTGTCCCTCTTCTCCCTGCACTTCTCTCCGGGGGGAGTCAGCTATTCTCCGCTTGATGAAAGGTCTCATCACTCACCTTCCCTGGAGCCAGGCAGGTGGTTCTTGGCTTTTAGCAAGCATCTCAGCAGGCAAAGTAAACAGAGGGTGCAGAGATATCCATAATGCTGTAAGTAAGCAGAGGAAGGTGCTAACTGCAAATCCAGAGCCCCAAGTGTCCTCCAAGGGGTAGTTAGGGCTGCACAGAGTCTGTTAACTGGCAATAACTTTGAAAGGAGTGTTTACCAGAGAGAAGCCAGCGTCAGCATAGATCACCTGCAGACAACCATGGGCTGACTTTACCTCCAAGCTCGTTAGTTTTAAACTGAAAGCTCTGAGCCAAAGAGTCCAGCCTGAGTCTGAATTAATGATGAACATCAATGGGGTTTGGCATTGCTTTCCTCACAGAGAGGCGGACTTTTAATGAATTTTTCATGGCTTGCCCATGGTGCCATTTTCTCTGCCAGACTCTCAGACCGTGGAGTAGATAACAAGGGCTCCTCACCACTGGCATACGTAATGTGAGGGTGAGGCGGGAGGGGGATGGGACTATGGCTTTATTCTGTGTTTCCTTCAGTGTCACCCCCAGTGGACACCTTCCCAGTGTCTGCCCATTCACCATAATCTCCCCTAAAGGACACATCCCCTCATCCAGGGCCACTGTGTTACACGCCATAACAAGCACCCTCCTGAGCCTGGATGTGATTCATTTGCAGCAGGCTCTTGACTCCCTTGGGTCCATCAGAGTCCCTCCCCTGGGAACTGTGAAGTGAAGTCCAGTGAGAGCCATTGTCTCGGGTGCCTGGGTCTTTAATGGGCACTCCTGGTCCAGGCGAGCGAGCATCTTTCCTCCAAGCAAAAGAGGATCCTCTGGAGAGAGAGGGAAAGAAAGAAGCAGGAACATAGGTGCAGAGATGAGAGGTGAAGAAATAATCTAGACTCTCTAAAGGCCAGTTCTGGGCCTTCCTGACTTCACCTGAGTTCTCAAGGAAACTCCATAGCTTTGCAAATCCGTTTTCTTCCTAAGTAGTACAGATTGGATTTTCTGTTACTTTTCTAATAGGCTAATGAATATGATAAGTTATTATGTCTTGATTTTTTAAAATGTAACTGTGGTACTAAACAATCACACACACATGCACACACACAAAAGGAGAGGTGCTTGTTCTTCCACTCCCAAGGACCATCAAGCTTTGGGGTCCTAGAGCACAGTGCCAGGGGAGAGCACACAGGGGAGAGGCAGGTCCCTCTCCCTGAAAGAAATGAGCCAGGAGAGAGAACCCCTTTTGAAGGGCCACCCCATCCAGCTGTGTGATTCTTGGCATCACAGTATATGGGATCACTGGGGCTGGATTTTTCAAGAGAGGAGGGAAGGTCAGACTATGTGAAATCTATTGATTTGAAAATGTTGTACATTTAAAAAAAATTTAAAAACACTCTGCACACTCAACAGAATGGCTCTGTGGGCACTGGTTAGCTGACAGCCTGCCTCTGAGGCCTGTGCTCCAGGCCCCTCAGGGAGATGGTGTTTGGACAGTGTGTCATCAGGGACTTGGGTGGAGCAGGAGGTGTGAACTGACTCGAGGAGACCGATAGGATGGAGGGTGGTACTTCCCACTGAAGCTGGGAAGGGACTGCTATGCTGAAAGGGATACTGGAAAGGGTGGTCCCTAAACACAACGGTCTGAATGTATCGTCAAGGCCTCTGTGGTCAAAGCTGTTGTGGGTGGGGAAGACCAATGGGAAGGACATTTCTGTAGCCCCCTCAGAAAAGCAATCTCTGGTAAGTGATGGAAAACCTGGATTTGACAGCAGGGTCATAAAGCAGAAGGAGGGATGGTAACATTAGGGAGCCCCGTGGACCAAGGACCAGATTCCTGCCCGTTTCCTAAGGACAGGGTGAACCTGAGGTTCTTATACATAAAATAGGGATGAGTTCCAGTGATGCCAGATAGGGGACTCTGGCCAGGCAGGTAGGTGGTGGAATTGAGCCAGTTTTAACTTGATCAGAAAAACATAAAGAAAGATGACATTTGTTAGCTGAGAATTGAGGTGCAAATTCATTGTTTACCCTTGCAACCAGCACGTCTAATAAAGACACTGTTCTAAAACCTTCCTCTGGAGTGGCATCAGTCAGGGCTCCAGTCCAGGTGTCTAAAATAGGCAATTTACCATGAACACGTCATCCTCAGGAGGTGGGAAAGGCCGAGAAGGCAACCAGGGCTGAATGAAGTGACCCATTCCCAAGCTGGAGGGGCAGTTGCCTGGGGCCACTTAGCAGAAGTTGAGATCCTGGCAGGTCTGCTGGCAGGAGCTGGAGCCACGAGGGCATGAGAAGAGATGTGCCAAGAATGTGACCTGAGCAGAGAGTCAGGTGAAGTACCCTGACTCTCCCGCCCTCTGCTCTCCTGTATGCCCACCAGTGCCTCCAGGTGACTGAGTTTCGATGGAAATCAGCTGACATGGGAGCCTGGGAACACAATTTCCGAGCATCAGCCTTCCTGAGATACAGCACAGAGCACAGAAGGGTGAGAACTGAACCTGAGGCAGAAGGTGAAGGTGGACAGAGCCCCGTGGAGCATGGAGAACGCAGACCACTCCAAAGGCGTGAGCACACAATGCCTACTCATATTTCTGGGTTTGCCCCTAATCCCTAGCTGCTCCCCAACCTGACCTACCACCTGCAGGTTTTTACCAGGCGATGGCCAGAGTGCAGTGCCAACGAAGGGAAGGAAAAAAGAACAGTCACTTATGGGCACTCCAGAATTATCACTTGTATGTCAGCAACTATTTCAGAAGCCTTATACTGTTTACCTCATTTAGAACAAGGGTTATATTCTCTGTGTTTCTCAGGCAGGCAGATTGAGGACAATAATGGGTGACATTTAGGCATGCACTTTTAGGTACCAAACCACAGAAATTACTCACAGGGAAGATGAGTTCCTTAGTTTTACTAGCAACTTGCTTTCTCCAGGACCTGATCAGGTCCCCAAATGCTTTTTACTTTGACAGGATCCTAACGAACTCATCTAATCTTATCAACTGCATCTATGACAAAGGACAGGCTGTCATGGTTTCAGAGGTGTAATGTTGGGCTAAAGAACAGTCAGACTGCAAAATGTGCCATACACCCCACGCGCCCATGCTCTCCCACAGAGCCCGAAATATTAGATGGATCGTGGTTGACCATGTTAATTACGGGATGTCTTTTACGGATATGGTTTTCTACAAGTTCTCGGAGATAAAGAACACTGACAGCTGTGCATGTCCCAGCTGCGGTTGGGATCCCTGGAGAACTGTGATGTGTTGGTTTTGTGGCCTTTGCTTCAAATTCCTCTCTGGAAACAGAGGTCTGGGTTAACTGCAGAGTGGAGCTGGATGTGGAACTGGGACTAATTTCAGCCAATTTTGTTTCCAACCCCTCCCCCAACACACATCTTCTCTCCTACTTGGACCAATCTTACTGTTCGTCCTAAATCCACCACATCCAGCCTTACTTTTTCACTTTTACCCACGTCGTTCCTTCAACTTGGGGCACCCTTCACAGCTTTCTTTGCAAATCTTACTCTTCAAGGCTCAGTCAGGATCCACACCCTCCATGGAACTCTCTCAGCTTAGCTCCATGACACAGAAGCACAGATCTGGCTAGCACTTACCATTACCTAGTCACCCTCTTCATTAGCAACCAAGCTTTATTGAGTGACTAATGTATAAAGCACCTAGTACCAGGCACAGGGAAGTCAAAGTGATATAAACAACGGTCTCCATCTGTCCCTGCCTGTGTTTACAATCTATTCGAGGAAATAGAACATTCATTCTTTCACTCATTCTGGAAACACTGAATACCTGCTAAGTGTGGGCCTAGCACAGGGCAGGCACTAGAAGAGATACCATTAATCTATACATACAGACGTTAAACAACAACATGAGAACACACAAATGCTGAGTAACAAGTTAGATCATCGCCCAGCAACACAGTAGAGTTAATGGGAGAGAGAGAGAGCTAGGCCTGGTCCCTGGCCCTACCACTCAGAACCGTGTGACCCTGGGTAAGGCACTTAACTACAGCTGCCAAGCACATTTGGGTAGATTTTATTCTGCCTTTTGTGCCTGGTTGAGAGGGAGTATGTGGGCTCCATTAGCCTGGAGGAAGGAGAGTCCCTTTGTATTTCATTTGCTCAGGGACTGGTTTGAAATTTGCCCTCCAAGAAGAGACACCATGTTCTAATTCATACCACAAGAGCTGACAGAGCCTTCACTTAACCTCTCGAGTCTTAGTTTCCTTATATACAAAATGGGACTAAAAACTTGTTGCAGGATTGAGATAACGTGTGATTTATTGTGAGTCTTTTTATTTTATTTTATATATATCTTTATTGATTTCAGGGAGAGGAAGGGAGAGGAAGAGAGAGAGATGGAAACATCAATGATGAGAGAGTCATTGATCAGCTGCCTCTTGCACGCCCCCAACTGGGGATCGAGCCCACAACCTGGGCATGTGCCTTGACCGGGAATCGAACTACAATCTCCTGGATCCTAGGTCGACACTCAACCGCTGAGCCACGCCCCACCGGGCTATCGTGAGTCGTTAGTTGCAAAGGAAGGGAACCCAAATTAAACCTCAAAAGAGAAGGAGAAACTGTGGTGGGTGTTGTTGGGAAGGACACAGCGGAAGCCTCAAACATAGTAGGAAAGGTTGCAGGGAAGGACAAGTTCTTGGGCTAGAAATGGGGCCTGTCAGGCAGGGTTCAGGAAGCCAGAAGCTCTCCAGGTGGTTCAAGTGGAAAAGAAGCGAGTCCAGGCATTAGGAGGGACAGGGCTGGAGGAGCAGAAGTCAGGGCACAGATGGACTGTAGATTTCAAGGCCGTTACCAAGGCTGTGGTCCAGCGCCCAGGAGCCTTAGTGATTGCCACCCCTGCTGCCACCACAAATGTCACTCATGTCCCATGAAGCTAGGGACTAGAGCCAGAACATTTAATATGTAAGTAAATAACACACACAAAGGCGATTTAGCTGTGAGGGCTCTGAAGAGGGAGGAGAGTGTCATTGTCAGGTCTCCTTTCCCAGGCAGATCCATATGGAAGGTCTGCCCGGGGCGGTCATGGGAACTCTCCAGGCCGCTGAGCACAGGAGCCAGCAGCCAGGACAGGAGTCTCAGGGGAGGCAGGGAGAGGGAGAGGGAGAGGGTGCCTGAATGCTCACCTGGGGGCCTCTCCAGGGAGCAGGATGTCATCTTAACTTCACCCAGCTTGGCCAGTGCCCCCCACCTTAGAAGTCACCCCAAAGCCTAAAGGGGTGATAGTAACAATAGCAGCCCCTGTGAGGCTGGTATGGGATTGTGATGGGATAAATAGCACTTCTTTTATTTACATTTTATATTAGAATATGATGTAAGTTTATATTTTAAAAATGAATTTCATGCAGGGTGATAAAGGGGCGTTACAAAATACCTTTTTAAGAAAAAGAAGGTGACCTTCAGAAAACTGCTAGAGAATATCTTATTGACTTAGGATGCTGGGATCCGTGGCCGTCCTGGCCCTGGATGCGGGTCTCCCTGGTCTCACGCACGAGCCAAGCAGCCTTCACACTGTCCTCCACGCAGGCGGTGCTTTCCGTCCCCAATGCTGGTTCCTTACCTTGAATTCCCCCTTTTCTCTTCTGAATTTAAAAATCCGACTAATCTCCGGTGTGCATTCATTTAACAGATGATGACAGAGGCCTCTGCGGGCCTGACCCTGGGCGCATCCAGGCCGGTGACCGACGCGAAGCGCCGCGGCCGTGAGCCTGCGGTCTCCCGGGGGCTGACCGGCGCCGCAGGGCAGGGACGCGGGAAATGCTGAGTGACCAGCAGCGGTCCTGGGGGCTCGTGCGGGGAAACCTGGGTGAGTCCCCCAAGCTCAGTGGTTTTGAAGGCGTTGCCTGGAGCAGAGCGCGCCGTCCGGGCGGGGGATGCCTCGCTGTCCCGAGGCCTCTCCTGCGTGCAGCCTGGACAGCCGGGGTTCGCAACGGGGCCCGCGGGCTCTGCCGTGGGGGCGGCGCTCGGGCTCCCCGGACAGGCCCGCGGGCGGGCGCTCCAGGCCCCACGCGCGGAGGCCGGCGAATCGAGAGAGGGGCCTGGGACCCGATGGCCCCGAGAGGCCCGGAGGAGCAGAGGTGCCCTGTCCTAGCCCCCGCCCCCGCCCGACCGCGGGGGCCCCTCCCGGGCCAGCACCCGGGCTGCCCGGCCCCCCTCCGCCCGGCCCGCGGCCCCTGCCGTCGCGTTCCCCGCGTTCGCGCTCCGCGCGTGCTCGCGGACTGAACACACACGTGCCAAGGGCGCAGGGCGCAGCCACGGGCAGACCTGCCAGGCACCCGCCACAAGCCGCAGGGAGCGCAGCTGAATTTTCAAACAAAACTGAACGAGAGGGGGTTTTCTCAGCGGAGAAACAGGCGCAGGGGAGCCCCCTCCCCGCCGCGCCCCTTCTTGGCGGGCGTCCCGGGGTAGGGAGGGAGCGGGAGGGGTGCCTGCTCCCCGCCACTGGAGGGCGCGCTGCAGCCCAGGCCAGGGGGCAGCTGAGCGCTGGGCCTTTCGGTTCGCGGGGGGCGGACCCTCAGGAAAGCATCCCGGAGGCGGCGACCGAGGGGTTCAGGGTTTGGGCTCCTTCCCGGGAGGTGGGGGGCGGGGCGGGCGGAGGGCGGGGCGAAGGGCGGACAGGCAGAGGGGGCGGGGCAGGGGCGGGGCGGAGGGCGGGGCGGGCGGAGGGGCGGGCAGGTGGGAGCGGGGCGGAGGGGGCGGGGCAGGGGGCAGGCGGAGGGCGGGGGAGGGGCGGACGGAGGGGGCGGGGCAGGGGCGGGCGGAGGGCGGGGCGGACGGAGGGGGCGGGGCAGGGGCGGGCGGAGGGCGGGGCGGGCGGAGGGGGCGGGGCAGGGGCGGGCGGAGGGCGGGGGAGGGGCGGGCAGGTGGGGGCGGGGCAGGGGCGGGCGGAGGGCGGGGCGGGCGGAGGGCGGGGCGGAGGGCGGGCAGCAGAGGGGGTGAACCAGGGGAGCTCAGTCTCGACGCGGCTACCAACCGGAAGCCTCCCTTTTGCTTGCCGTTGCTCAGAAGAAAAAGAGTTCGGTTGACCCAGTGGATCTCAACCGGGGGTGATTTTTGCCACCCCCGCAGGGGACATTTGGCAGTGCCTGGAGGCATATTTGATTGTCACAATTTGGCAAGCGGTGGGGGGTGTCACTTGGAACTAGTGAGTGGAGGACGGGCCTCTGCTCACTACAATCATCCTATGTGCCCCTCCCCCATAAGGAATGCTCTAGTCCCAAATGCCCAGGCCGAGGAACCCTCAGGCAACCCGTCATAATTAGGGCCTACCTGCTCCCGGGACAGTTTTCCCACAGCTCCTAGGCAGAGCGGAATTGCCCCCCAGGCCGTGCTCTCTAAGGTGCAGGAAGAAAGCCAGCGGGCGCTCCCTGCAGCCTCTTAGTTCCTGTGCTAGGCTGGGTCCCCAGCAGCACACCCCAGACAAGGACCCAAGTGCAAGTAGTTTATTGGGAAAGGAACCCAGGAAACACTCATCAGGGAGTGGGGGAAGGAGACCAGGAAGGAAGGATGCCACTATAAGGTGTGCCTTCAAATACGTTACCCCCACGGGCACTGGGAGCAGGATGCTGCCACGGAGTCTGCCAACTGGTGCAGAACCTGCACTTCAGAGTTACCCCTGAAAGAGCTGGAGCTGGGCCCCCCTGGCCTCCCACTCTCATCAGCCATTGGCTGGGGGCTGCTGTGGCTGGGGAGAGGCTGGGTGTTCGTTTGCTGGCACTGTAGCCTTCCTTGCTGGCAGAGGGGTTCCAGCTGCCAGAGGAGGTGCTCAGGTAGGGATACATCAACCCCTGTATTCCACATCTGCTATCTCCCCACACCCCAGCCCCAAGGAGTGTCAGAACTCCTATACATGGCCACTCGTCCTCTGTCTGAGGACAGCATCTTCCTTTTTGGGTTGTGCTGGGATGCACCATGGTCCCTTAATGGAGAACCAACAGATATTGTTGGTTCCCCACCCAGAACTCCAGTTTCTTGGTCCCTCAGTGTTAGGCAGCAGTGGGCCTGACCGCAGTGTCTGGGGAACACAGGAGGACACACCCAGAGACTCATGAAACACCAGCTTTGGGCTCCTCTCCTGTGTGCATGGACCTGGGAGGTACTGTGCACTGATGGGGCCCTATAGGTTCTAAGCCAGTGTCCACCACCTTTCCTGTGCATAGGAGCCGGCACCCAGGACCCTGTGCCAAGGTGGGTTCTGATTCAGTGGGTCCGAGGGGAGGCTTGAGCATTTCTAACAGGCTCCTGGGTGAGGCCCTGCTGTGGGTACACTGCACCTTGAGCAGAGCAGAGCAGAGCAGAGCAGAGCAGAGCAGAGCAGAGGCAGGTCGCAGCCCTGAGCACATCCAGGTAAGCACGGCCACGTAAGCTTCTCTAGGAAATTGCCTACTGAGGTCTCAGAAGGGGGTCTGTGTCTCTAAGGCTCTGGCAACACCACACAATTCCTTTTTTCACTCTACGTAAATGCTCCTACCTGGTTTTCTAATTTTTCTCCCCCCCCCCCAATTTATAAGCCTTGGGTCTCAGGAAACTCAGACATTCCTGTCTGAGAGCATTTGAGAAGGTTGGGACCCAGCTCAGAGAGTCTGAGCTGTGTGAATTCGGAGTTATGGGTTTTCAGCTTCTATATTTTGCTCATAACCTCCGGCAGCTTCAGTGAGAGGTTAAGTAAAGCAGAGGAGGAAGGGAGGACACTGAGAAAGGTACCATGCAGGTTAGGTAGCAGGTGGTGTGAAGCCTCAGACTCAGGCCGATGAGTCATATGGAAGGATATGGATGTTCAGACTATTTTCATTAATTCATTCAGCAAAGCATTATTGAGCATCTATTATGGGTCAGCATTGTTCTAGGTCCTGGGGTACTGAGCAAAAGAGAAAAAAAATCACTGTCTTCAGGGGGGTGACATTCTGGAAAAAGGAGACAAACAATGTGGGGGAGGAAAACATTTCCTCCACCCTGTTTCTGTTGCTGGGGTATGCAAATGTAATTGACAAATGGCAGACTAATGGGATAAAAGGCATATAAACTTTATTAATGCTAATATTTTTACATGCACAGGGGCACCACAGAAAAGAAGTGGAAATCCCAAAAGAGATCGTTAGACCTGGGGACTTATATAGCATTTAATGAATGAGTGAATGAATGAATTTTTAAAATGTTTTATTGATCTGAGAGAGGGAGAGAGAAAGAGAGAGAAACGCTGATGTGAGAGAGAAACACCAATCAGCTGCCTCCCGCACTTGACCCAATCGGGGATCAAACCGGCAACCTGGGCATGTGCCCTGAGGGGAAATTGAACCCTCCACCTTCTGGCGTAGGGACAATGCTTCATCCAGCCCAGGTCTTATGAACCAATTTATCAGAGTGATACATTGTGAAAAATGACTGGACAAAGGAAAGGGGTTTGGGCCCCTCAAGGAGTAATGTGGGAAGGTGACTGAGGTGTATGGAGGAAGCTAGTTAAGCAAACTCGCCTCTGCCATCTCTGGCATCGAGCTCCCTCCTCCTGGTCCAGGAGAGGGCACTTTCACAAATGGAAACCTTTACCAAAGGGAAGCTTAAGTCCTGCTTTTAGGCAGATGCAGGAAGAGCAGAGCACTCTTCCTGTGTTTATTGTTTCTCCATTACCTTCAGCTCAGAATCATCCTTATGCCAAAGCGGTGTATTTTGGGGTGGCATATTCTGATCTCCATCAATAATAAGTAAATTATAAGTTAGAAGGTAAAAATTATAGCTGAGAAGGGGGTGCAGGGTGGTGGTGGCGGTGGGGTGACGACTGAAACAGACTGGTCAGGGGAGGTCTCACTCAGAAGGTGACAATTAACTCAAGGCTTAAATAGCGGCAGAGTTTTAATACAAAATGTAATTTAATTTATTGTGCTTAATTAAATCTTAATTTAATACAGAAATTAATCTTTTTGTTGTTTCTTTTCCTTTTCTTTGCTGGCCTGAAGAAGAGACTGTGAAGAATTTTACTCTCCTCAGCAAGTTTGAAGATTCAGCTGCGTTGGAGAAAAGTAGTTTCTTAGTTGCTAATGAACTGGCCATCATGGTTTATTGTTAAAACCTAAGAGAGGAGAGCGTCTGAGAGAACAGAAAGGACGGCCTGGGAGCAATCTGCGGGGTGGGGAGTGAAGCTCCCCTCCACTGCTTCCCCCTTCAGCCCCGAGGTGCTGCCGAGGGGGCGACCACATGGCCCAGCCCGAGCTCACACAGGCTGCCAGTCAGGGATGGCTGGCAAAGTCCTTGATGCAGGTAAGAAACCATCACCAGTGGATGTCCCTTCAATCTAGTATAAGGTGCACCCTGAGGGTGGGGAAGGAGGTTATCTGATCTTGTAGGACTCTGTCCCTTTCATTGTCTTTAATGAGCTATTTCAAAATTCTATAAATTGAAGAAAACCAATTATAATGCAAATACATTTTGTCCAGTGGAGACAACCATGGTCTGCACCTTTGAAAGGAAGAGTATTGTATCCAGGAGCAAACCTGTTTCAGCATTTCTGACATGACGACCTGTGTAGGTGCCTGCTTGTTTTCCCTCCTCTTTGAACTGGTTGGAGTAACTCATTTTTTCATCAGTTGAGTTAAATAACAACTATGACCTGTGCTCATTCTATGTATATGGGAGTCATGATTCTACCTTTAAAAATATTTTCTTTAGCATGTCCACCTGCGTGCCCCTCCCCACTCCTCCAAGCTCTTTCACCGACTGGTCAGACGGCCCTGTGGGAGTCCTGCGCATTTTAGGGAGACAACTGCTCCCAATTTCTTTTCCTCTTAGAGATGCTGTTAGATCTCAGAGTACTGAGGCCAGGACTTGCTGCTTCCCATAGAAGAGGCAGAATGGTTGAGGGTTAGGGCCACAGGCTTTGGAGCCCAGGTGCCCAGCTGGACCCAGGCCTGCCACTTCCCAGCTGTGCGGTGTGACCACCTAGTGTATCTGACCTAGCTTTGTGGTTGGCAGTCAGATGGGCATGAGCAGAGCAAAGATGATGAGCCAGGTACAGGAGGTCACTGGGATGGAAAGCCCTGGGCGCCTAGCAACGGGCAGAACTGGGAAAACAAGGACCTCGCCCCAAGATGGTCTTTCTTTCCCCAGCATATCTCTGGTCATGCGGTTTGGACCCACTGACCTTTCATATTGCTGGTCATGCAGCTCAGACCTTCTCTTGAGCTTTCCTCCCCTGGCATGTTGCTAGACGTGTGAGTTAGACCCCCTTAGAGGGGGAGCGAGCAAGGGGTCTGGAGAACAGCCCATTCGCCTTAAGCCCTCAGGACAATGAGGTTCTGACCCACATCAAATACAGCCAGACCTCAGTAATGTTTCAGTTCCAGACCCAGAGAAACAGTAAAACCAACAAGAGACACCACGCTGACGGGAGGACCAGCTGCATTGACTAAGGACCCTCTGCCCTGGCACTGACCAATCAGAAGAGACCATGATCCTGAAAGGACACACCTGGAAAGCTGATGAATATTCTTTAGGGATCCTCCCTTGGGACCACCAGATAAATACCTTCCAGACAGAGGACCCAGTGCTGCTCTTTCGATGGAGCAAGCCATCTCCTTCCCCCCCACTCCCACCCCAAGCACGTTTTCCTTGCCTCTCTCTTTGTCCTAAGCTCCACGGGCCCTTCTTTTGCCTCTGTGACTTGTTTTCTGAGCCCATTTCTTCTACAGCTCTCTTCTACCTCTGTGACTTTCTAAATAAACTTTCTTTTATAGTTTGAGTCTTGGCTCTAAATTCTTTCTTAGCCAGAACTCAAGTACTGAGGTTGCTGAACCCAGGTCAGGTCTGACTCCACTGATCTAACACCTGGTGTCCTTTCACTACCAACAGTCGCATCATCTGTGATCTGAGCAATATTAATAGAAACTATACTGATAGCATTGTGAGGATTCAGTTAGTAAGGATCTGTGATATGCTCCCCACAAGGTCTGAAATTGAATGAGCTGTCTGGTTGCTGTTACTGATACTATGTTTTATTGTGGCTGTGCTGGATAGTTCCCATTTTCTGCCCTTGGTCCACTTGCCACCAGCCTCCGCTACTCTGTGGCCCAGGAAGTTGACTTCGTTGTCCTTCAGTTCCTGGTTGGATTCTACCAATTCATGGCCTTTAGAGCCATCTAAGGTTGGCAGCATCTTTCGAAGGTCACAGCTCCTGCCAGGCACTTCCACGTCCCCATAACTGTCTCTTCCTGTCCCTTCAGGCCTTCAGAGTGGCAATAGCTCCCTGTTACTAGCCCCGTATTCCGCATCTCCACTGTGGGGGTCCCCACACCCACTTACCCCTTTATAAATCCAACAGCCCCTCCTTGTTGGCAGGGGCACATTCCAAGGCTTAGTGAATGACTACAACCGAGGCTAGTGCTGAACCCTATGGACACCATGCTTTTACCTATACTCACACACCTATGGCAAAGTTCAGTTTATAAACTGGGCACAGTAAGAGATTGACAACAATGACTAATAATAAAGTAGAGCAATTATAGCAACACACTGCAATTAATGTTATGTGAATGTGATTTACCTCTCTCTCTTTCAAAATATCTAATTGCGCCCGGCCGGGTGTGGCTCAGCCATTGAGGGTCGACCTAGGATCCAGTTGATCCGAGTTCGATTCCCGGTCAGGGCACATGCCCGGGTTGTGGGCTCGATCAATGGCTCTCTCATCGTTGATGTTTCTGTCTCTCTCTCTCTCTCCCTCTCCTTTCCTCTCTCTGAAATCAATAAAGATATATTTAAAAAAAAAACACCAAAAAACAAAAAAACCCCAAAATATCTAATTGTACTGTCCTTTCCTTTCACATACAGGAAGCACGGAATGGCTTCTCGGTGGCACATCTGAATTGCCAGCATCACCACTCTTGCTCTTTGGGGCCATTATTAAATAAAATAAGGGTGCCTTGAAAACAGCCACTGAGATACCCTGGCAGTTGCTCTGATGACGGAGACAGCTATTAAGTGACAAACAGGTGGGGAACGTGTACAGTGTGGAGACACAGGACAAAAGAAAGATTCTTGTCCGGGCAGCAAGGAGGGAATAGTTCAAGATTTCATCATGCTCCTCAGAACTGTTTACTTCTACAATTTTTCACTTAATATTTTTGGACCATAGTTGACCACAGGTCACTTCAACTATGGCGAGAGGACCCACAGGTTCCTACTACTGTGGCGCCTCCACTCAACACCCCTAGAGTCACACACGGATGCCACCCTGACTGACATCATTACCATTTTTAATACTCCTCAGTGTTCTCCTCTGTTCCTGAGTGACCTCCTCGGAGCCTCACAGGAGCTGAGAGCGGACGCCTGGCTCCTGCTTCAACCTAGGTGAGCCCTCAGCAATGCCCACCACGTAGTGAAAGTGTGCCACTCAAGTCCTACACCAGAGGGCAACATGCCTACTTGTGGCTGCTCGGAACACGCATCATGTCAGAGATGCCAAAATGGTGCCTGGCCCCGCCAAGCCGCCCGGTCTCAGGGTCAGGAGCTCCTCTCAGGTCGGCACTGCCTGGCCTCAGCCTCTCTCCCTCCCCTGCCCATTGCCTGGCTCCTTTTCAAACCTCATTTCTCCTCTGTCTCTTTTTCCATCTCAGAGCGAAGACAATGGGCCCCTGGGGTGGGGCATTTGGGAGAGCTGTAAGTCCTGCACTTTCTCCCGGGAGAAATCATCTTTAAGTCTTACAAACCTGTGACTTGCTAGCTGCCCAACACCTATGTGTGCTATTCATTTATTGAATAGTCTGGATCCTGTAAGGATACAAAAAACTATGGTATTTTTTCCAACTGCTGCTTCAAGTGCACTGTGTCTCATCTCTCCTAATGAAAATTCAGCAAGTCCCAGAGATTTCTAGTCATTTTCAGATTGTAAAAGTGCCTTCCTGGCTAGTGTCAGATTCCAAATTTCCATCTCATACCCATGTTAAGTCTCATCTTCCAGCCACAGCAGCCTGGCTTTGAGCCAGAGGTCTGGAGAGGAAAGGAGTGTGGCCCCCTCCAGCTCCTCCCCTCTGTCCTCAGCTCTGCTCCACCAGTGCTGTGGGGACTCCAGGCAGGCTGGGAAAAGAGGGACTCTTGTAAGCTGCTGCTGTTCTTTCTCTCTGCAGCTCTCTGGCCTCTCTGGTGATGCCCTCTGCTGGCCTGGTGGCCAGCTGAGCTTTCTCCAGGTGCGGATAACCAAGTTACACAGGAGGCCTGACCTGAGACACACCTGCTGGCTGGACATCTGTAAACCCGCTGGGTACAGATGCTGCAAATCTTCCTGCAGCTTCCATCAAGGGGGAAGTCTCTTTCCTCTTCTCCTAAATCTGGGCTGAGAGCATGCAACAGAAGGGACATTCTGGGACTTCTTGGGTCGGTCACAAAAACCTTACAGCTGCTACCATAGTCTCTTGGAACATTCTCTGCAATCCCTGAGCGGCCACTTAGGAAGTTGGACTATTCTGAGACGGCCATACTAGCAAGGCCAGGTGCAGGTCTCTGAGCCTCTGTCGGTGGCTGCCACCTGGGCGGATGAATCCTCAGCAGAGCCCTGCCTGAAGTCCTGACCCACTAAATCACGACATAATGAATGGCTGCTGCTGTAAGCTACTAAGTTTGGGGGTAGCTTGTCTTCGGTGCTATACTAATGTGGCCCAAGTCGAACCACATTCTTTGGTATCTCTGTGACCCCTGCTACACTCTGGTCGCCCTCTGCCCACCTCTCTCTGATTCTTCTCCCCCTGCCCAATTCTGGGGTGATACATTTGAAACTCCCTTCACTTGGGTTTCAGGGTGAAGGAGTCGTCACTCTGTCCTCCATGGGGAGAGATGGGAGACACAGCAACATTACCCCCTAGATACCTACCAGGAAGAGGTAAGTGTGAACGCTGTCTGAGGGGGGAGGGCGGAGGCTGCGGGAGGGGGCGGGCCAGTGAAACCGCTTCCCACGAAGCCCGGGCACACATCTCTGGCGACTCTGATGCTTGTTTGTCCTTCACTTTGGGTCCTCAGTGCTAATTTTGTGGTTGAATAAATATAGCTTTATTTATAGGTTGAATAAATATAGCAATGACTAAGGTGTAAAGCTGGTGGAGATCAAAATACCAATTTTATTTCTGATAAAGCTAGAGTAAAAGATATTTATATCTAGCCAAAGGACTTGCTGACACTGATTCTGGAATCTGATGTATTCACCTAGTCTATCCCAGGCAACACTGGGAAATCAGAGGCCTTTCTCCTTGGGGTGCAGGGATTTCTTGCTAAGATACCCCCATGGAGGAGAGCAGACCTGAATATATACTTTCGGGGTGCAGGCAGGTCGGGGAGGGGCTGGGCTACCATGCCTGGTCTGTTTCAAGCTTGCCATTCAATTAATTCTTCTTTTTCCAATGAACAAATGAAGGGGTTGAAGGAAGCCTGGATTCTCCTCATGTAAAACAGCAACAACAAACACAAAGCCAACCAATCAAACAGAAGCACAAGTAGGGAGTAAGTCCTGTCCCCAGCGGCCAGCTCTCAGGAAACAGGTTAGCCCCACTTAGTGCCCGCTACGTGCGTCTCTGTTTCACCACTGCATCTGTTGGACATCTCTGTTTCCCGCTCCACACCCTCTCCATCCTGGCCCACCTGCTGTGTGACCCTGCGAACGGGGTTCCCATGCCCTCGGATCTCAGTCGGTTTGGCCAATGGCAGGCACTTGCAGGAGAGCAGCAGATGGGTGGAGCATGTCCTCCTCTTTGCTAGGTCACTGAGGCTTGGTTGTGTCCCTCTAGAGAACGCCACAGCTCCACAGGCAGCCATGCCCAAGAGCCACCTTCTCTGGGGACCTGAAACCATTGCTCCCAGTCCCCTTCACATCTATAGGAGGTAACAGCTCTGACTCCCCCTCCCCCATTGATTTTAGAGGGGGAGGAAGGGAGGAAGAGAGAAACATGGGTGTGAGAGAGAAACATCAAATCAGTTGCCTCCTGAACGCAACCTGGGCATGTGCCCTGACCAGGAGTCAAATAGGCAACGTTGGCTACACTGGACAAGGCTCAGCCAACTGAGCCACACTGGCCAGGGCAACAGCCCTGACTTTTGCCTGACTTGGAATTTCCCCCCATCACTTCCTGGCTGGCTTAAACCCTGCCCTCAGCTTTGAAGAGTCCCTTTATCCAACGTCCCCAAGCTACCCTGTTCGAGAACATCATCTGTTTCCTGTCAGGACCCGACTCTCATCTCTCTCTTACTAAAGACTGTCCCCGCCGGAGGAAGAAGGCACCATTTCACCACCCCAGCTGGTGTGGACTGAGTGTCCACGCCCCCTCACACTCACATGGTGAGACCCTAGCTCCCAGCGTGACGGTGCTGAAGGGGCCCTGGGAGGTGGTCAGGTCTTGAGGGGAGAGCCTCATGTATGGGATAAGCGCCCCTGTGAAAGAGACCCCAGGGAGCTCCGGCGCCTCCTGCCGCTGAGGACACGGGGAGAAGGCAGCCGTCTGTGGGTGGGCCCAAAGCAGCCTCTCATTCGTGAATACGCGGAGCCTGACCCCTCCGAAGCTGTGCCAAGCGAGCGCTGGCTGTGTCAGCCGCCCAGTCTGTGGCAGCTTTGTCGCAGCAGCGAGAGTGGACTGAGACGGGAGCCTCGTCTCCAAGCGCTCAGCCTGTCCTGCACTCTACCCAGAGCCTCATTCCGGGCGCCTGGGAGCGGCAGGAAGGGTCTTCGGTTGCAGTGAGGGTCCCCAGCCCTTCCCTGGGGGCTGTACCTCCCCAGCAGGCACACACGAGAGTTGCCTCAAGATTTTGAAAAGTGAATGAGGGAAGAGTGTGTAGTGGTTAGAGCCTTGAGCTCCGGAGTCCAGTGGCTGGAGCTTGATTTCCTGGGTGGTCTCCGACAAGCCCCCGCCCTTGCCTTCCCCGTCCTAAAGGTAAGGCAACGGCAACTGGAGAGGGAGTGAGGCGGCTGCACAGCAAAGGCCCGCACAGCTGTGCGGACGCCCAGTGCGCAGCCGGGGTGAGTGGGGGTCAAGGGTGGCCCCCACCCTACTTACCGAGCCCACAGGCACCACGCGCGCCCCCCAGGCACGGGGAACTCTCAATAAATGGTGGGCTTATTGGCTCAAAGTGCCTTTTGAAATATGACGTTAGTAACTTGATACCAGAAGACTTACAGATAGAGGAATAATTTCTTCTATCACCTCAGCTCAGTTCAGCCAAAGACAAAATGACAGAAAGGCCGTGATGGGAGGACAGCTGCTCCTCAGTGCCTTTGAGTGCTTGTGTTCGAATGGGAAGAGCCACTGATTTTTGCAGTCCCAGTGCCATGCTGTGTAGGATTGGGCATCCCCAGGAGCCCTGCTGCAAGCATGGGGCAGGTTCAGAGACCAAGACAGATGAGTGAGCAACTTTAATTACCCAAGAACTGACTTAATGGCCCTTGGGGTATCTTATCACTATTCTTATTCTGACACTTGGGAACATGGCATTTCCCATTAAAATGCCAATAATCCTTGAGCATCCTTGTAAATCCATCAGTGGAAGGCTGCCAGATTGCTGAGCAATGCAGTTTCATGGCTTGAAGCCAATCCATCAGATCAAGGGCATTTTATCTTGTAGTTTGTGACTGCTGAGGTGCTATTCCAGCCCTGCCAGCCCCACCCCCAAAGAAGTGCTCGTGCACATGGGCACACACACACTCCACCAAGCAGAAAGACCAGAACCTCTGGTTCCCAGCAGCTAGGGAAGAGGAAGTGTTCAGGAGCTGAATGAGCAAGAAAATAAACAAGCCTCAAAATAAAATTTTTTAGCATATGGAAAATTGAAAGCACAAGTCCAGCAGAAGATTAATCTCCCCGGGGAAATCAGTGGGTTTATCTCATCTGACTACCAGGGGGAAGGCGGTTTTGCCAAACACCTGCCTCCCCACGTCACTCTTCTGTTGTGACTGAAAGGTTTGGGGATGCTGGATGCACCTCCAGGATGCCTTTGCCTTGCCCCACACGTGACCCTGTGTTTGGCTTACCTGGGCTTTGCTTCTGGAGGAAGTGCTTATGCAGGGCTCATGCCCGAGTGCATGGATTTTCTTGGGAAGGTGGTTGTACACCTGTTTGATCCTTACTTTCTTGGAACTATGTTTAAAGTCCATTATAAATCGAAGTGATTGTGCAGTAGAAGATCCAGGGTTTCGTTTTTTTTTTTGTTCTTACTGGATTCTCTTCTAGAAGTACGGTGGTGTGGCCGAGAGCACAGATAATAGGTCCAGAATCTGAACTTCAAATTCAGGCTTACCACGTATCAGCTGTGTGAACTCAGACAAGTTATTTAGCCTCTCTGGACCTCAGTTTCCTCATCTATAAAATGGGAATAATAGTGATACTGACTTCCTAGGAGTGTAAGGATTTAACCTGTTAATATCTAAAAATTCCTTGGAACAGTGCCTAACCCATTGTGAATGCTCTAATAGAGGTAGTATTATTATTTATGTGTTTAAACAGTATCAAAATTGTAATTACTTTAAAAGAAACTTTAAAAATGTTTTCCCACTTCAAAGGCTGTATTATTTTCATAATTGAAGAAGAGTTTGCTGTGATGTAAGGGAGGATCCCTCGTCTGCGAAGGGCCGGTGGCCATGACTCTGCGGCAGGTGCCGTGGGTGCTGCTGCAGGCCCATCGCTGCAGAGTGCCCGCTGCCCGCTGCTGCAGCTCTGACTGCTCTGAAGGACGGCTGTGGCTGGCAGGAGACGGATTCACAGAAGCCTGCGAGATTACACACTTGCACGTTTTTTGTCATTCTTCCCATCCAAAGGTAGATTCTAAATTTCCCTTCCTTTGAAGATAGTCAAACTTAATGACTCACTTCTAAGGATGAAGGTGAAGTGGGAGCGATGCCATGTGCCTTCTTGTTGACCTGTGTCCCCTCCCAAAAGATAGGTTCAAGTCCTAACCCCCAGGCCCTGTGAATGTGACCTTATTTGGAAATAGGGTCTTTGTAGATGTAATCAAGTTAAGATGAGGTTATATTGGATTAGGGTAGTGTCTTTAGAAGGAGAGACACAGATGCCTGGACTCAGACACACACACAGGAGCACACCCTGTGCGGATGGAGGCAGACATGGGAGTGATGCAGCTATGAGCCAAGGAGCCCCAAGGATTGCCCATAGCACCAGAAGCCAGGCAGAGGCAAGGACGGAGTCTTCCTTAGAGTCCTCAGAGGGAGTTTGGCCCTGCCAGCACCTTGATTCCAGACTTCTAACTTCCAGAGCTTGAGAGAGCAAATTTCTATCATTTTAAGCCTCCTAGTTTGTGGCTTTGTTACAGCAGTCCCTGGAAACTAATGCACCTCCAAAGTCAGATTGTGAGAAATGACAGAGCTTGGCCTTGGCCTTCACTTTCTGTCTTGTTCTCTGTCTGTCTGTCTATCTCTCAGGACATGTGCCTTTGTGAGGAATGACAGAGCTTGGCCTTGGCCTTCACTTTCTGTCTTGTTCTCTGTCTGTCTGTCTATCTCTCAGGACATGTGCCTTTGGAGTCCTAAGCCCCTGTGTCAGAAGCCCAGCAACCCTGAGGCCACCATGCTAGGGAGTCTGTGTGGAGAGACCACCCAAGAAGAGATAGTGAGGAGCCTCTACCAGTTGAGTTTTCTCTGGCCAAGCTCAGGCCAAGCTCAGACCAACACCGGCATGTGAGGGATGACAGTTCCATGATGACCTGAGCCCCGACCTCCATCTCCTGCAACTCATGAGAGACCCCGAGTGGGAACAGCCCAGCTCAGCCCAGCCACGCCTGGATTTGTGACCTTGGAGACAGGGACATCTAACAAATGGTTACTGTTGTTTTAAAATTTACGTTTATCTTTATTTGTGGTAAGAAATACAACACAAAATGTATCATCGTAGCCATTTTACAATGCACAGTTCAACTGTATTAAATATAATCATTTTGTTGTACAAGAATCTTTAGAGCTTTTTCATCTTGCAAAACCCACTAAAGGAGAGTTCCCCCCCTCCCCCCCCGTTTCTAGAGATCCCCATCCCGCTCTCTTCTCTATGAGCCTGACGGCTCCATCACCTCCGATAAGTGGAATCACACAGTATTTGCTTTTCTGTGTCTGGTTTATTTCACTTAGCACAGTGCCTTCAAATTTGATCCCTGCTGCGGTGAACTTCCTTTGTAAAGCTGAATGATATTCCATCGCACACATGTGCCACATCCTGTGTATCCATTCATCTGGCGTTGGACACTGTTGGCTGCGGTGACTGATGCTGCTATGAACATGGGTGTGCAAATAGATTTACTGTTGTTTTAAGCTACTAAGTCTGGGGGAGGGGGACTTGTTAACTCCAGTGTACCAGCATGTTGTGCAGCAACCAAGTCTGCTTGCCTTGGGGAAGGGCCACATGTGCAGTGCAATCCTTGCTGCAGGGCTCCCCGAGCTATGTTGTGCAGGTGGGCATCTCCTGCCCACATGTACCAGCTTCCTTCACCCCCTCCCAGGTTTCTTTTGAGGGCACCTCCTCTGTATATCACTTGCTCCCAACTCCCCATGTTAGGCTCTGCTTCTTGGGCACTGACCTAAGACGGCTGAGGCCACATGGCAGGTGCTGAGTCATCACAAGTGGCTGCTGGGATGTCACTGTGACCTGTGACATTGCCTTCAGTGCTAAGGTTCTTGGTCATTTAAACACTTGGTGTTTTCAGAGAAGCAGATTGGCTCATGTGATTGCAGAGACCAAGAAGATCCAGGATCTCTGCCCGCAGGTGGAGATCCAGGGAGCTGCAGCGCAGCTGCAGTCTGAGCCCAAAAGAGGAGCACTGAGGGTGTGAGTCTAGTGTGAGGACAGGAAAAGACCAACGTCTCAGCTCCGCGGTCAGGCAAAGGGACAGAATTCTTTCTTTTTCTGACTTTCTGCTCTATTCAGGCTTCCAACAGTCCGGAGGAGGGCCACCCACAGTGGGGAGGGCCATGTGCTTTCCTTTACTCAGTTACCAATCCAAATGCTGCTCTCCTCTGGAAACAACCCTACAGATACACCCAGGATAACGTTTCACCAAAGATCCGGGCCCCCGATGATCCAGTCAAGTAGACACATAAAACTAATCATCACAGTAAGACCTTCACTTTGCTAGACGCTGAGTAGCCTTTGTATAAATAGACCTTTGAAGCTAGAACGGTGTTCTCGTGGCCACTGGGCCCTTTTGGAGGTAAGGCCTAAACAGTGCGCGGTGCTAGCCCGGAGCAGGCCAGGCAGGGGTGTCTTGCACTTTGTGCAGCGTCTTCCTGGCTCCTCTGTCCTGCAGCGGGGCTCTGGGGTGCAGGGAGGGCCACCCTCTCACTGGTGAGGAAGGGGAGGCTCACCAAGGGCAGCGCGGGCCGCAGGAGCAGGCCCGGTGTCCAGTGCCTCCGTGGACCCCCCTTCTACCTCGCCCCCTGCAACCACTGCCCACGGAGGAAGCCTAGCAACACTTTAAACATGCACCTCAGACTCACTGCTCTTCCTGACGCCGCAAAACTGCTCATTACTGCACTTAGAATAAAGCCGGAACTTCAGAGGACGAGAGAAGGCTGGCCTCGGGCGGTGCTCTGCCCGGCGCTTGCCCACGGAGCTCTGGCCACGCTGATCTGGGGGGGTCCTGCACACATCGAGCTCTTCAGAGCTTCTCGCTGTCACCTCTGCCTGCAACACTGGGCTCTGGCTTTGTGAGCTGCTGCCTTGTAAAATATGCCCGCAGGTTCTTTGTCACTCCTCTCTTCAAAAGGCGGGGCCGACTCGTCTTCCCCGTGTGTGCTCTGGTCTCACTCAGAAGTGATGATATGTGACTTCCGAGGCTAGGTCATAAAAGATGCTGCAGCTTTCTTCTGTGTGCTCTCGGGATAGCTGGCTCTGGGGCAGCCAGCTGCCAGGACTTGAGGATGCTCCAGCAGCCCCAATGAGAGGCCCATGCGGTGAGGGACTGAGCCTCCGGTGAAGAGCCAGAGAGAAACTGAGGCCTCTAGCAGCCACAGGAGCGAGATGGTGTCATGATTTCCCAATGTGTCAACGTGACTACACCCCCTTTTCTGTGTGTTTCTAGACAGGGTGGGCCACAGGGACATTCTCCGAGGCTTGGAGGTGCAAGGTGGGCAGCAGCGATTTCTTACCACATGAGCTTTGTTGCTGGTCTGCTGATCCCCCCTGTTGACGTGAAGCAGGGGCTGGGCCAGGTGAGCGTGTTTAGCTCTGCCTTGAAGGCCCTGGTTACTGCAAGGTGCCCTCGCCACCAGGAGTGAACACCGTTTCAGCCTCTCCTTGTTGGCTTTCAGTCACTTGTGGTCTTTCTGTCTTGACTGCTACTCTTTGGATTTCAAGCTCCAGCATCAAATGTGGAAAGATCCTATAAACAGTCCCCACCTCCCCGAAACATTCTTCCCTGCTGGCCCTGCCTGTCTGGCCGCGCTCTGTCTGGCACAGCAGCCACCTCGGAATCAGGTCCCCCAGCCCCAGCTGGGCCTCTGGATAACTGCGGCTCCAACCAGCATCTTGACTAAAACCTCTTGAGAAACTCTGAGCCAGAGCCACCAAACTAAAGCCACTCTCAAATTCCTGACCCAAGGAAACTGAGGGATAATAAGTGCCTACTGTTTTAGGCACCTGTGTTGGGGTAATATTTTTACAGTAATAGGTGCACTAATACGCCCCTTCACAGACGCCCGCCCGAGTCGCATGCCTGTGCCATTGCTTTGCTTTGATTACAGCACACTGTTTATTCCTTTCAGAACATTTACCTGTAATTACTCTGTGGATTTACATGCTTATTTGTTTCCTATCTAGCTTTCCCATTAGAATGCCAGCCTCATGAGGGCAGGCACCTTCTCTGTCTTCCCACCTGTACCCTCAGCCGGTCTAACCACCTCTCACTAGCTATGGGACCTTGGGAAACTTGCTCTCTGTGCCTCAGTTTCCTCAGCTATCAAATGGGATGATGATATTAATACCTATCTTATTGGTTTGTTGTGAGTATAAAATGAATTAATACTTGTAAGATGTTTCAAACATTACCTTGAACATGGTAAAACATTCAGGAAGTATAAGCTACTAGTATTTTTAATATTATGGTAGAAACTCAATAAATATCTATTGAGAGACTAAATGAAGGAATTCATTGATCTCTTTGTCCCATTATCTTAAGTATCTGAGACCAACTTAAAACATCCCAAAGTCCTCTAGACAGCTAAAACAGACGCCCCAAAGGCTAAGAGCAAAGTCCATCTAATCAACTTATGGGCAAGCTCTTAGGCCATTACTCAGAATCCAATTATTTAATAGTCTTAGAAGATACTTATTAGTCACCTAACCTATGCAAAGCATTGTGCTAGGTGCTGGGGGAAGGGAACAGAGGGTCACACAGTGAATCAACCTCGTCTTCCGTCAAAAGAGCAAGTCGCCTAGAGAGGGAGACGGACGAGAGAGTGAGTGAGGCTGCGGGGGGGGGGGGGGGGGGGCAGAGCAATGTCGACTCTCAGGGTGGCCAGATTCAATTAGTCACAATTACAACACGCTAACAAGCTAATTATCTGGGTTCCTAGCCCATCATGGGTTAGACACAGCATATTAGAAGAGAAAAAAGGAGGGGCTGTTGCTAGAGTCAGGTACGTTGGCAAGGGCAAAAAAGTGATAACTAGTGGGAATAAAGAAGCATAATTTTAAAAAACATTGAAAGTAGAAATTAGATAATTGAAGAACATTAGTTTAAGGCCATTTATTGTAAATCCAGCTGCTACATAAGACACAGTATAGTGTCATAGTTCAGACCTGGACTCTGGTGCCAAACTGCCTGGCTGGAATCGCAGCAGTCACCTGCTGCCACCTGGACAAGCTACTCAGCCTTTCTGTGACTCATCTTTCTCATCCATAAAATGAGCTTAACAGTAACAGCTACTTCATAAAGTTGCTGTCAGAATTAAATTAGTTGATATTTGTAAAGTACTTAGGAAGAGTCCTGGCACATAGCAATTCTGAGAGCCTGTGTCAGCCAGGATTGCTGGGTCTGTTGCAGTAGCAAACACCTCCAAATCTCAGTGACTGAAAATAATAAAGGCTTATTTTTCACTCATACTTATGTTCATCATCGGCAGGCAGGCGACTCTACTCTGAATCATGACTGTCTTCACTCCAGGCCCAGGCCCACAGAGCAGCCGCCATCTGGTACAATGTCTGTTGCCACGGCAAAGGGAAAAGAGCACTTCCATCGGTGACTCACTGACAGCTAATTGTTCACCCCGAGGTGACACGCTTTCTGGCCAGCACTGGTCACATGGCCCCACATTCCCACCTGCTAAGAATGGGGATGATCAACATGTAAGCATGGCCCTGGCCGGAGCATCAGCCCGCAGACGGAAGGGTCTCGGGTTCGAGTCCTGGTCAAGGACACGCACCTCAGTTGCAGGGGGGATCCTTGGCCTGGTCGGGGTGTGTGTGGGAGGCCACCGGTCGATGTCTCTCTCACATTGTTGTTTCTCTCTTTCTCTCTCTGAAAAACAGTGGAAAATATATCCCCCAGTGAGGATTAAAGAGAGTGTCAGCTGAGCCATCACAGGGGCTTCTCTGCCCTAGGAAGTCACACTGTCGCAGCTGGGTCAGAGTTTAAGAACTAGTGGACCCTAGAACTAAGGTCACTTGTTCTGAGAAGTGAAATCAAGGTTCGCAGGGTCTCCATGGTTCTAAGTAAGAACACAGCTGGCATTTGGTGGCTTGAGGGAGGGAGGGGCATGAAGTGAGACCAGTTCTTTATCTGTACGACTATTGTGTGTGTCACAGGACATTACCTACTCTTGACTCCTGCTCACTAAGTGACAGCAGTGTTACTGTGACAATCAATAATACCCTCATCTATTTCCTAAGACTTGTTGGGAAGGGGAGGGATGCCCCCTTTTGCCTAAGAACCACTGACAAATAATTAACTTTAACTTTGCAGGGTTGGTTAGAGCCAGAGCTGGTACCCAAACTCTGCTCCCCAACTCCTCATGGACCTTAAATTGTGTCCACTGTAGTTGGTTAATTGAGAATTGGAGATCAGCAGCTACATAGTCCCCAAGAACACAAGTTGGATCAGCAACTAAGTGATGATTTGCCTGCCCCTTGGGGATGATTTTGCTTTTGGGTTCCATGGGACACCCCTGTACCTGTTCCATGAATGCCCATTCTGTGTAAGCTAATCTGAGTAGGTTTTGCCAAAGTAAAATTTGCCAAAGCAAAGTATAAAATTGGGTGTGTGTTTACACAGGCACTGAGATGAACACTTTCTGTGATTTATTTCAAAATGTTTATCCTCAAAAATCCCAATAAGTGTTCATTTGCATCAAACAGATGAACACACTAAGGCCACAGAGATGCCCCGGACCCTGGGGCTGATGGGGTGGAGCCAGCACCTGCTGCAGTGCTGTCCAGGGCCTGTGAAGGCAGCAGGGAGGACCAGCCCCTGGGTTCAGTGCCAGCTTGCTAGCTGCCAGCTGGGTGAGCTGGACTTAGTTACAGTCTTGATGTCTGTGTTTCCTTCTCTGAAAAATGGTTTTGAAAATGGTACCAAATAAGCGAACAATGTAAAGAGCCTAGAAGAATGTCCCTTGCTGAGTCAATGCCCCCAAAATGTTAGTTTTAAATCTAACCCACAGTTCATTCTTCCCTGTAGAAACGGGTCCTAAGCTCATGTGTTAGGCACCTCGCAAGGCCTTTGAACTCACTGGGGTAAGCACTTCTGTGTGGTCTGACCACTGCTGAGGAAAAACTCTTTTGATACTTAATCAAGGCTCTGGAGGGAAGACTCGTTCAAGGGACTGCACACAGTGGGCTTTACAGTGCGGAGGAGGGATTGGGCTCCACTCCAAATACAACAAGAAAAACTGGGAAATTAAAACCAAGGAGCAAGGTAAACGGTGTCAGTGGATGGAGAATTTCTAAGAGGACGAGGTAATTCTTTGCTAAACTGACCCACCAGGATTCTTGCTGAAGACAAGCCAGAGTGACCAGATGTCGTTGGGGGTGGAGGTGGGGAATGAAGGGTTCTGGCTGAATGGACTTGGCAGGGCTCTTGCTAAAACATGCCAAAGGACGAGGCCTCCTGGAAAAGTGCTCGGAAGAGCCTAGACTAGAGCTTGGTCAATAAGAGAGCCTTTGTCACCACCCACAGAGCCCTTGCATCATGCACACATGCTGTCCTATACCCTTTCCTGAGGCATTCCTATAGCTGCTGAAATGCAAGATGACCCTGCACCCAACATGAGCAAACCACTGGAAATGGGGGGCATTAACACCCATGCAGCTGTTGCAGGACAGAGGACCTGGCCCTGAGTGGATCTGGCTAGGGCTAGCCAGCAGAATGTGAGTTCTTTACTTCGTATGGGAAAGATTTCACAGCACAGGTCCAGGTGGCTATGAGGAAAAAGTGAAACAAGGAAGGGCTTAGGGCAGAAGGAGCAACAGGAGAGCCTAGGCTGGGCCACTTTAGCTCACTGGGAAGCCAGAGAAAAGGGGGCCTTGGAATCAGGTTCAGGGGGCTAGCCTAGGATGAGTTGCCGCTGCCCATTGCTCTCCTGGTTACAAGTCTCGTGGGGTCCCTTAGAGTTTAGGAGATGCGGGCCTGTGGGGGAAGGAGAGGGAGAAGGGAATGAATGGCACAGGATGCTTCATGGAGGGAGAGCACAGACTGGGTCTTTGTCCTGAGTGTATTTATCTCTCTTTCACAGGCAGGAATCTTAGGGGACGTCTCAGGGGAGGGTTCCAGCAGAACAGTAATCAGCTTTCCAGGTGAACTCTTTCAGGGTCCTGGTCTCCACTGATTGGTCAGTGCCAGGGCAGGGGGTCATTAGTCATTGCCCTGGTTTTGCTGCTGGTTTTGCTGCTTTTACCCTGGTTTTGCTGTTTATCTGGACCTGGAGCTGAAATACAACTGAGGCCTAGATGTTATCTCTAGGGAGGTGACTTCTGTATCTGGCTGTGAATTGCTCCACTAGTTTGTTTAGCTGTCTGTCTCAGCTTTCCCATTCTACTTGTCCTGGCTCCCTGGCCTGTCTCAGTGCAAGCTTTTGACCAGTGGGAGACAGTAGCTGAAGGTCAATTCTCCTGTCCTCCTGATAAGCACTGACCTGAGATGTTCGCTTGGTCTCTCCGAGAATGGTGACCAGAGGTGGAGCAACTGGTTACTCTTAATGCCGATTGGAACACACCTTCTCCTTTTGCTATCATTTCTTCTGGCCTGATTCCCCTTTTCTCTCATTCCCACATCCCTGGGATTGCACTTCGAAATAAAATATTAGCATATAATCATTTGCCCCAGGTTCTGTTTTCTGAAGAGACTGGGATCCAAAGAATCATACAGTTGAGGACCTTCACTCTCAGTGGAAACTTTCTGTGATGCAGGGTGAAGCTAGGATTAGTACCAGCTCCTACTGAGGCCAGCCCTGCTCAAGAGCCTCGTGCAGGCAGCCCTCTCTTTGACTGCTAAGATTTAGGAGGATGGGAAGGTACAGTCCTTTTCCTAAACAATCTGACCTCTAGCTGGCCACCCCCCCTGGAGTGACCACAGGGTGAGGCAGACTCTGCCTCATGGCAACCATCGGTCCACACTGACAGGCTGTCTCAGACAGCCACAGGGGGTCTCTTTTGTGGTCCCCTCTCTTTAATTCTCCTGATTCTCTTAGCTCCCCCCTTTGTCCTAGCTTGCTGTGGACCAGGACCCAGGAAGGGAAGGCGCTAGCCACCTCACTCCCCATGATGTGTGCTATAGTAAGAAATACATAGTTTGGTGTTTATCCCCAGCTCCTGGTCAGAGCCCCTCAAATCTCTGTAATTTCATAAGAGACAAAGTGCTTATGTTCTAATCTTTTGGTCTAATATTTGGTCTTTGACCCTGGTTCCTGAGACAGGGCTTCTAAATCCCTTGCCTTAGAGAATATCCTGGCTGATAGGAACATCTTTTGTTCTAACGAAATGACTCCTGGTGGCCACCTAGATAGCATGAGGATGGGGGCCGGTCACCAGAAGGACCAAGTCGGGATTAGAGGTTTGGAAGTTTCATCCCCATCCTGCATCCTCTGAAGAGGGGAGGGACTGGAGCTCATGCCTATGTGATGAAGCGTCCATAAAATCCCTGAAGCATTGAGTCTGGAGAGCTTCTAGCTTGGGGACACACCCACTTGCCAGGAGAGTAGCGCCCCCTAACACCACAGGCACAGAGCTCCCGCACTCAGGACCCTCCAGCCCTCGCCCTGGGTATCTCCGCATCTGCTGTCGGTCTGTATCCTTTCTCACTCCCTTATTTGTAATAAACTGGTAAATGTAAGTAAGTGTTTCCCTGAGTCCTCTCAACAATTATAGCAAATGATTGAGGCTGAGGAGGGGGTCATGGAACCCCCCATTTGTAGCCGGCTCGAACAGAAACGAGGACACCTTGGGGACCCACTACTTGCAAAAGGCATCTGAAGTGGGAGACAGTGTAGTAGGAATGAGCCCTCCTGTCCCAGTTTCTCTGGAGACGTAAACGCAGGTGGTCTAACTCCCAATACGTGGCTATACCACCGTGAGGGGCGAGGGACACTTTGGTTCAATGAGACCGAGCCAATAACTCAGGTTCAAGAAGGGAGACAGAGACGCACATAAAGCAGATCACACAGGGTTTGTTTACCAGTTCCCGGTGGTTCTCGGCACCAGCAGGCCACCCCGAGGATCCGCCGAAAGACACACACAGGAGGCCCGGGGGTGCGGCCCCGACGGCGTCGGTCACTGCAGCCCCCTGGAAGCCCTCGCAGAGAGATGCGGGGAGAGCGGGGCAGGGGCAGCTTTCCCGGAGCTGGGGACGAAGTCCTTGGAGGGCAGACAAGCGTCCAAGGATGTGGCCGAGAAGCTCCTGCTTGTAACAGTTCAGCTGAAGGGTGTGGTGCGTCTTCAGTGTGTCTTATCGGGGTCCTACAGAGCGCGGGGCCCGGTTGGAGGCCGGGGCTACAAAGTGTTAACCTTATCGTGGCACGCAGGCATCCTGGTGACACTCGGTCACACAAAATGGAGTTACTTATGTCAAGTCTGATACACACACAAACTTATCTTCCTGACCCTAATACACACACATCTATTTCTATAACACCTTCGCCTGTGGGATGTGATGCTAACTCTAGGCAGTGTCCAGATTGAGCTGAACTGTGGCACAGCCGGCTGGTGTCAAAGAACTGGTTGGTCTGAGGGGAAAAGCTACAGAAATGAAAGGTTAACATTGGTGCTGCTGGGCAGCTAAAACGCCATCTCAGACGGTGGATAAAGAAAAATTAATTTATTAAACGGGGATGGGGTACCCAAAGGGAGGGCTACTCAGCACTGAGCCAAAGGGCATTGGGGCCGTGATGGCAGCAAAACACCCTCGGGACAGTGAGACGAGGAAGAGCCTCGAAGAGGCAGCAGGAGAGCCGGGCTGGGCCCTCTGGCCACTGCGGTCAGAGAGAAGGGGCCCGGGGACAGGGTCAGGGGTGAGCCTAGGACGGGCTGCAGCTGCCCATTGCTCCCCTGGTTGCGAGGCTCACGGGGTCCCCTCAGAGGGAAGGAGGGGGATGGAGATGGTGCTAGTGTGCTTCCCTGGTGAGGAGCAAGCGCTGGGTCCTTTGTCCAGAGCGTATTTATCTCTTTCTTGCAGCTGTAAATCTTAGGGGAGGTCTTAGTGGAGAGTCTCAGTAGAATATTCATCAGCTTTCCAGGATCATGGTCTCCACGGATTGGTCTGTGCCAGGGCGAGGTCATTAGTCAATGCAGCTGGTGCTGGGTCAGTCACTGCATGACCAGTGAAATGCTGGGGAAAATAGGTTCCCCTGAGGACGAGGTTCTTGTTTTCCCAGTATTGCACCTTGCTGGGCATCTGGGGCTTCCTACCCTGGCGAGTTTCTGTACCTGGGTTTCTGTACCTGGCCCATCTCACACAAAGTATTTGGTATGTAGTGTGCATGGAAAAGAAGGGGGTGGTTCTATGGCAAGTAACCTCACTGGGTGACCTGGTTATAAATTCCTAATTAGACAGGTCATGGTGTAGTCAGGCCTCAGGCCTGTAACTTTAGTAAAAAACCCACCTTTGCCTTAAGCAAGCCCTGTTCATTGTTTCTGTGCATCTAGGTTAACACACCTTTGAAATACACCCTCAAGAGAGCACCTAATCTTGTTAACTGTCCTGTAATCTGATCCCCTTTGTTCCTTGTGCAAGGTTCTTGCGCAGATGCTTCAAAGGCCAATATTCAAAATGTCAGAATTTGAAGTAAAAAAGGGTTTATTGATGGAGAAGGTGCCAGATTGAGAAGATGGGGGAACCTTACGGCTTTCACAAATTGATCTTAGAAGAGCCCAGAACTCAGGAGTCTTTCACGTCAAGGGAAGACAAGAGGTGAGTGAGGCCCTTAGCTCGGAGCCAAGGAACTCAAATGCCTGCTGCTCAGAATGACTGCTCTCCACCGAGGTCTGTTCCGCGTCTCTCCTGAAGCAGGGACAGGGCCTAGCAGGCATGTCTCATTAGCCCTGACAGTCCCCGGAAATCTCAGACTCTCCCCTGCCGCCGCCACTCAGGAGGGCACGGAGGAAACAGAGTCCGGGCCCTTGGGCCTCCCCTCTTCCCTCTCTCAGGCCCTCCGGGGGAGCGGTACCCTGCAGCCCCCGGGGCACTGCGCAGGAGTGCCGTGCATTGTGGTTGCCGACGAGTTAGCCCCGAGCGTGTCCCTGAAGCCCCAGCCTCAAGTCCTTCGGTCGCCTTAGCCCAGGCTGACAGGCCTGCAGTCACCCAGCAGCTTATCCGGCCGGAGCTGGGTCTTCAGGCAGGGAACAGCGTGCTTTGGGGCACCCCGTCGCGTCTCCGTGTTTGCTCCTCTCAGGTCTCTCGCGGGGATGAAAACAGGCTTCTCTGGCAAGGAACCTCCCAGGGTGACCTGGTCACAAATTCCTGACAGGCAGGTCGTGGCGGCAGTGAGCCCAGGCGCAGAGCCGTTTTTAGAGAGAGAGGGAGAAGCATCGATTGGCTGCCTCCCATCCACGTCCGGACCTGGACTCACCCACGACCTCGGCAGGCACCCTGGCTGGGAATCAAACCCACAACCTTTTGGTGCACGGGACAGCGCTCCAACCAACTGCGCCCCCAGGCCAGGGCCAGGCCCAGAAATTCTTTAGCAAAAGGTTTAACACGCCTTTGAAACCCCTTTTCAGACCCCTTCAGAAGTGAAACCACCCTCAGGAGAGCACGTGGTCTTGTTACCCCTCCTGCAGCCCAACCCCTGCCTCGCTTCCTCCCACACTCCTCTCATCTCCCTCTTTCCCTCCTGAATTCCCAGGCAAAATGCCATTCTGAGGACCATTTTGCTTTGTCTGTTGAGATTTTGCTTCTAGTAATACCCTATGTTTGGCTCTAATAAATTTTGATAAAAAATTCTCTACAGGTTTGGACATTCTTATGTCGACACTTAACGTAACTGTCATGACTCTAAATTGGACTGTCAAAGGTGTTCAAGAGCTCTGCTCTGCTGTTGCTCACTACAGGGATAGAGGAGCACCCCCACCCCGTGTCCCTCACTACAGGGATAGAGGAGCACCCCCACCCCGTGTCCCTCACTACAGGGATAGAGGAGCACCCCCACCCCGTGTCCCTCTATACAGGGATAGAGGAGCACCCCCACCCCGTGTGTCTCTATACAGGGATAGAGGAGCACCCCCACCCCGTGTCCCTCTATACAGGGATAGAGGAGCACCCCCACCCCGTGTCCCTCTATACAGGGATAGAGGAGCACCCCCACCCCGTGTCCCTCTATACAGGGATAGAGGAGCACCCCCACCCCGTGTCCCTCTATACAGGGATAGAGGAGCACCCCCACCCCGTGTCCCTCTATACAGGGATAGAGGAGCACCCCCACCCCGTGTCTCTCTCTATACAGGGATAAAGGAGCACCCCCACTCCATGTCTCTCTCTATACAGGGATAAAGGAGCACCCCGTGTCTCTCTATACAGGGATAAAGGAGCACCCCCCCATCACTTCTTCCCCTCTCCTCCTCCTGCCCTTTCCCTGCCTTTCTTTCCTTCCTCCTGCTCTTACCGCGTCCATCATTGGGGAAACTGGGTGAAGGGTTTAGGGAAATTGTTTTTGGTATTACTCTTACAAGTCTTCTATAAATTTGAAGTTATTTCAAAATAAAAAGTCACCATTTTAGCCTCCACACCCAAAGGATTTGAGGAATGTGTGCAGGAAAGGTGTGAGCACTGAGTGTCCCCTACAGGCCAATGGCCAGACCTAAAGGGGCCTTAAAGAGCATGAAGTCTGACCCTCTCCTTTCAGGTCTAAAGCCCTGAGACCCCAGGGACCAGCGTCATTCAGGTCTGCTGACCCCCTAGCCCTTGGTTTGCCCCTGCACCTCCCGGCCGTCCTGTCTCTGAATCTCAGCCCTACCATGTGGTAGCTAAGAGAACTTGGGCAAGCTACTTATGCTTTCTAGCCCCTAATTTTCTCATCTGGCAAATGAAAGGCTAGGAGTTCATGGGGAAGAGAGAGATAGGGGACACGCACGACGCTTAGCACAGGACGTGCTCACTGAACGCTCAGGCGAGGTCAGCCGCCCGTCACTGTCCTGCTGTGTCCTACCTTCACTCACGCACCTGCATTCATGAAGGAGGAAACAAACTTATGTAGCTGTCAAAATGCTTCCAGCTTCAAGAGAGAGGAAACACAGCAAAAGTTTTGGTTTGTTTTTAAGTAAAGAAAAGATACAGTCTCCTGTAACGGGAAGTGTGGACAAGAAATGGCTTTCGGAGGAGGGTGTGGCTGTTCATCAGGTGGCTCACTGATGTCACTAAGGATGTGGGTTCTTTTCCACAGACACCCTTCCATCCTCTGTTCAGCTTGAGCTGGGTCTGCCCAGCATCCTAAGATCACTTTCACAGTTTCAGCATCATATGCAAAAAAGAAGGCAGAAAAGAAAAGGAGCTCTGTTTTGTCTCACTTTTTAAGACTGAGAAAAATTCTTAGAGTCCCATCAGATGTCCCCTTATCTCTCCTTGTTCATAATAAATTCACACGCCAACGCTAAAGCATCCTTTTCTGAGGCAAATGGAATTAACATGTATGTAAATAAGAATTACACTTTCCTGAAGAAATCTAAAACCTCCTATGACATGGCTAGACAAGACGGACCCTGACTTTCGCATCTGGAGGCCGGCCTGTGCTGCCCAGGGCTCTCTGCGTCTCCGGCGTCGGGAACCCCGGCTTCTGTTCATCTTACACCCCTCCGTGTGCTGCTCCAGCTCCAGCTCCAGCTCCAGCCCTTGTTCCAGCACAAGGAAGGAACAAAGGAAGGGGAAAGACAAAATTCCTTCCTATAAAGGATACTTCCAGAAATTGTACACACTACGCCTGTTTACCCCCACTGGGCAAAACTCAGTCACAGGGTCGTCCTTAGCATAGCGGAAAGCTGGGAAATGTCTTCACTCTGCACAGTCAGGGGCCCAGCTGAAAACTGGGATTGCCATGGCTGCAGGGAGGAGGGAACAGGGGCTGTGAGGAGAGGGGTGGGTGCTGCCCACCCCTTATCTATGCTGCACCACGCCTCCGCCCTAACACTGGCGAGGTCCTGGCCTCTCTGCAGGCATGGCTGCCTCGTACCTGTACAAAATCAGGGTGCTGCTAAGATGGCAGGTGGGGAATGGCGCTGGAGAGGCATCAACAGGTTCTGAAACTAGTAAACGTCCATCACCCTGTCAGGCTACCTGAAATAGAAGTGAGCAAGCCCAGCTGTAAAGAGCAGGCATTCCTTTTGGTCTTTTCAATGTACCACGGCTTCCTCCAACTTTCTCCCTTTGCTCGCTGCTCTAGAATAAAGTCCTAAAGTATCGGAGCAAGTGATCATCTTATTCATGCATCAGTCACACAACTCTAGTGTTCAGTGACTGCCTGAATCACTTGTAAGACTTGGAGCACAGAACAGTTCTCCGCCATCAAATCCACTTGGAAGAGGAGGAGTTGTTATCCCGAAAGTCACCGGCATTGTACTAGTCCACCCTCCCTTGCCAAAATGATCCATCTTGAGTACTCACAATCATTCTTCCAAGAATAGCACTGTGTGTGGGGGACTTTCTACTTCCCAAAAGCTCAACAATTGTGAACATGTTGACATAATTTCTAGAACTCAAAATGAACAGTGTTATAAGGATAATAGAGGCTGTGAATCCATGATGACAAGACACCTGGAGGAGAGAGACACAATTAACTCAACCATCCAAATGCTTCACCTATATATTTAAGTATGGTTTATCACGGGGTTTCATGAAGAATGCTTCAGATTTAAATATCTAGCTGTTTCATCTTTATAGAAAACATTTATTGTTTTTTCCACAACATCCAATTCCTCTACTTTTGTTGACAGAATCCATATTTCCCTTGAAAAGCCAGCCCTCCTATGGTCTCAGTCCATGCTGAGACTAATGCCACCTTTGTCTGTAGGGTGGATATGCTACTCAAGCTGGTAATTAAGGCGTTGAACTGTCTTGCCCATCATGATTGGTTTGTAATTGGTATGATGACCCAAGTCATCTAATGTGGCCCATTACCTGACTTTTCTCAAAATCATAGCAAAGACAGAGAGAGGTTCCAGTTTTTGCTTGACGTGGAGTTGCTTGGTGCCATGATATGAAGAGAGGCTGCCTCAAAGGAGGGAGGTTTCTTAGTGACAGTTTGTTGGCTCTTTTATAAAAACCATTCCACACTTTGCCACTTAGCAAAACCCTGATTTTGTACAGAGGGAAGTAGAGCCAAGAGTTGTAGAGAACTCAAGTCCTCCTGTCATGTGTTGGGACTCTGGGTCTACCATAACTGAGGAGACTCCACTGGAATTCTCTATTTTGTAAGTTACCCATTTTGCTTAAGCCAGCTATACTTGGGCTTCTGTTAAATCAAAAAACGCTGATTAATATAGCCATCTCAGTCATTGATCTGTTCCTGTGTCTGACACAGGGACACAGTCTGCTTTTTCTACTTTGATCTGCACTTTCTACTTTCACCTTGAGTATCCTGTGCTGAACTTCACCATGGGCATTCTCCAAGGCTTGGTCTTTGGTCTTCTCATTTGGCCTTTCTATAATCACTTTTGAATGACCCACCCATTTCACCACTTTGATTTACACTTCTAAGCTAATGGGTACCAAATAGCACCCATTCTAATTTTTTAAGTTGTTTATAGGTATTGATTCAACATGGGGAATGGATGCCAAAGACAAAGAATGCCTCAGCGCATCCAGTTCAGTGCTACAATCAAATGAAAGTTGCAATGAGATTAATTTGACATGGATCTGATAAAATATAAATGCATCACAGTGTTGTGTGGTATTAAAACATTATTCTGACACTTGCTGAAAGGATAAGGGAGTGTTTATTCAAGACTATTAGGACAGGTGCCAAGATATTGCAATAGGGAGAGCAATCCCTCTCAAGCCACTCCCAATACAGGAGCGACAGCTGCCGGTTTATAGCCAAAAAGTAGAATGCAGGTGGGGTGGGTGGTGGATGGAAAACTGCTGAGAGGAGACATCCAGGGGAGGGAAATTCTTGCCAAACTGACTTAAAAGGATTCTTGCTGAAGGCAAACCAAGGTAATCAGTTATCAAAGGGGCCGCAGGGGGGTGGCGGGTTATCTCTAAATTGACTTAGCATGTTTCTTACTAAAACTGGGCTCTGCAGCCCAAGGACAGCACCCAAGAATGAGGCTTAGTTAAAAGGAGGGCTCAGAGGAGCCTCCGGAAGTTTGGTCAGGGAGAGTCTTTGTCAGTGGTGTGCAGACTAGGCAGAAAGGTGAACGAAAATAGTGGAAACTACTTTTACCCAAATCACATTTCAAGTTGATTTTTTTTCTGCTATATTAGTTTACTTGTATCTTATGGCTTCATTTCACCCTCTTGAATCATAATTCTCATACAGTGCCATTCATACATTCGGACTGGGCCATTGGACCACCTAGGGTTACCCAGCCTCTTTCAGACCCTGGACCCGCTGTGCCCTCCCCACCTGAGACCTTTGCACACGCAGGTCTCTGCCTCGAGCTCTGTCTTCAGTGATCTGAACTCGCACTCATCCTTTGGTCCTCTCCTTACACATAAATTGGTTGCCTGGACTGAAAGAAAGGAGGGGTTTCCTCAATCCCTACCTAGGACACAGCCCACAGTGGAATGATTGTAGAGCGCTGGGTGACTCTCCATCTCAGTGCTTACCATTGCTGCAATTTGATTATTTGTGTAACTAGTTGAATAGCGCGCAGCTCCTCCATTGCACTGTGAGCTCTGGAAGGGAAGAGACTGTTTTTCTCATCTTTGAATCCACTAGAGCATTAGGCTTACATTAGATACTTTATACGCATTTACAGACCAACTGGAACTGGGAGGAAGAGGGAGGTGGACCGCAGGAGCTGAAATTGCTACTGTCTACAACCAAGTGCTCGGCCGCCTTTGAATCCCTCAGTTCAGGGCTGGGGGTTGAAGGCACAACCCAGGGAGCAGGACTGCTCATGAAAGACTTGCTGAGAGCCGGCCGAGCCGAACTGCCTCAGCCCCATGAGCACTGCAGCCGACGACAGGCTCAGACAACCCTACTGGGAGACCTGGAGCTAGAAAGGCCCTTCAGGATTGGGCTAAGATGGCCAGGCCTGTGTGTGCCCACATTTTTCGGTCATTGGATGTGGGCTGTGCCAGGAAGCGGAACCACCTTGGCCAGACAGCACTGCCAGCAGCTGGGAAGCTGGTCCTTCATTGAATGAGATCTGGGAGGTGCATCACATGGTCCCTATGTAAGGTGCATCACATGGTCCCTCTGCCTCCAGATTCTGGAATCTGCCCTCTCACTGCCTTGCCCCTTCAGGCCTAGTGGTGGTGACAGCCCTGCAGTTACCAGCTCACAGCCCTCTGCCTCCTTGCCAAGCCTCATGCCACACCAGGGCTTGCCGCGTCTCTTTCGCCCCCTCCCCCTTTGCAAACAGTCCCTTTCTTAAACGCTCCTGCAGCTGCCACTTTGGGTGTGCACTCTGCTTCCTGCTGCAACCTCGACGGGGGCAACCGTAGGCTCACCTGAGCAGAGGGTAGAGAATATATCCCCGTTGTGGAGAGGGGCCCATCTTTACCCAGGACTATTGTAATGGGTGTCAAGACCATGGCAACAGAGGAGAGAGATCAGCCTCAACTCCACTCCAAATACAGTGAAACAACTGAGCATTTGTAGCCAAGAAGCAGAGTCACCAATACATTTACACTGCAGAGTCCCACTCACAGTTGAGATCAGCAGTGCACGATGCCCCAACTTTCCCTGTGCCAGGAAATGTCATCATCTGGGAATGATGTCACCCTCTGCCTCGCCTGGCAAATGGCCACCTTCCTTTAAGGCCCATCCAGATCCTGCCTTTGAAAACAACTTTGGCCATGAATCGCACCTTAAATGGCTGAGCTTGCCTTCCTATGAAATCCCATAGGATTTATTGCCTAAACTCCTGGAAGATATTTGCCGTATCTTGTTTTGTATTGTAACTTTATTTTCTTTCTTATTTTTTAATGGGTGCACATCTCACAAACTCAGTTAGGGTGAGATGTGAGGGCATGTCTGTGAACTGCCTGCCCCCATTCCCACACAGAGTCTTGCGCCTGAGCGTGTTTTGATGGACAAGTTAATGAATTAATTACTGTAAAATCTGGAAGCTAAAACATCTCACTGGATAACTCACTTTTCTACCTCACTTTTTTGGCTCTTTTTAACTTAGTTATATGTGGAAGCTAGAAACAAATCAGCATTCACCATTAATATGTGCCTGTTTCTATCTGTGAATCAGTCCCCTGTGTAAGAACTGATACATGATATTTCTCCGTCATTCTAACTCAGAAGCTCTGTAACATGAGCTGGAAATATAAGGCAATTAACCATGTAATTCAGACAAAATCGCCTGGAAATGTACTTCATGAGTAGGTACACAGCCCAGTAATGGAAGGGTTGAAAATTCATTCATGACAGATATGGATCCATTTGTCAGTGGCAGCGTGGGATGTGCCGGGAACATTTCCAATCTGTTAGTCAGCATTTTGCAGGGAAGCGGCCCTTGGCACTCTCCTGTGTTGCACCACTTGAGACAGAATCGTTATTTTCTGGGCTGGTTAGGGTTCTGGGGTGGCAAGTAACAGAGACCGATGTGCAAAATCAGATCAAGAAAAGGAAAAATAAAGAATTATTGGCAGAGCTGGTATAATGCTCAGGACTGAAGGGAAAGCTGAAAGGGAGGCTTTAGAAAAACGAGAACAAGGGAAGCTCTAGGTTTCTGGGTAGAAACTTGGCAACTTGGACATTTTCACTTGCAAGTCTGAATGGGGCCTGCCCTCCCCGCCCCCTCCCACCCCACCCCCTGGAGGGAGCCTCTGTCAGGATGAATCAGATCTGACTGCCTTCGCTCTCCCACCGGTGACTTCAAATGGCTCCTGTTGTGTAGATTTGCATTAATCAGAGTCTGGAGTCTTCTCAGTCCTCATTCATTCATTGGACAAGTATTTCTTTAAAACCATACAAACAGGTATTATGGACGAATCAAAAGTAAACTAATTATAGATTCTATCCCTTAGGGGAAATATAGGGAGATAAGTGTTTAAATACCTGTAAAATTGGCTGAAGGGCTGTGCACCCATCAGGATCTTTTCATGGCAAGGGACCGAGGCCAGTCTCAAACCATCTCCCCAGAGGAAGAGAGAAAGTTGGTCCAGATAAAGGAAGTCCTGGGACAGGGCCAGGCAGTGGGGCCAGACCCCGCCGCCCACCTCTCTGGAGGCCTGGGTGCCCTCTGTGCTCGCTCCGCTCTCAGGCAGGGCTCTGGAGCAGGCTCGGGGTGCGCTGCACGCAGGCCTCCTGCACGTGGCATTTCCTGCTATTCTCAGCTGCCAGCTTTCTCTGGCCACAGGAACAGGTTCAGGCTGTGACAGGCAGGCACAAGTGCCGGGGAATCTGCAGCCCTGGGAGTAGCCCTCAGCCAGTGAAGGACAGAATTTCAAAATGAATTATTCAGAACTGAAGTACTGCCCGGCTGGGTGTGGCTCGGCTGTTGAGCGTTGACCTAGGATCCAGGAGATAGCGGTTCGATTCCCGGTCAGGGCACATGCCCGGGTTTCGGGCTCGATCCCCAGTAGGGGGCGTGCAGGAGGCAGCCGATCAATGACTCTCATCATTGGTGTTTTTCTCTCTCTCTCCCCCTCTCCCTTAAAACACAAAAAAAGAATCACTGTGTGTGAGTAGACGGCCCTGGGCCACAGTCAATACCTTCCTCCAGGTGTCTCCAGCAGGATGACGCCCGGCTGCCCACACCGGAAGCCTGCTCCGGAACACGCTGTGCCTTGGCTTCCTCCCCGTTCCTATCTCACTTCCCTACCCCTGCTTTTTGGGATCATCTCTGAAATAAAGCTCTTGCACACAACTGCTTGCCTCAGAGTTTTCCTCTTGGGGCGCCCAGCTTGAGACACCTGGGTACCGGAGTGCACCCTGCCAGGGTCGGATCCACTGGAGAGAGAACTTTCGCAAAAACGCTTCCATGTAAAATCCTGAACTCACTCCCATTGTTCAGAGCTGGCCACATTTCCCTCCCCGGGTTGAAATACACCCAATGGTCAGGTCTGGCCACCTACTCACCAGAGAACTGAGAAGCAGGAGCTCATGTTGTTAAATCCTCAGGGTCTGGGGGAGGTGGAGAGATGGATTTCTTATGAATAATCAGATGATGTTATCAAGTAAATCCTGAAGGCAGCACAAGCAGGTCAGATCCCTGGGTGTCCAATGCCTGTGAGCCCCAAACAGGGACAAGCACAGTTCAGAGGAATCTGACATCAGGTCTAACTTATAGGGGAGGGTTGCAGGAGATTACAGCTGAAGGAACCTGAAATATTGCCTTCTGGGTTTCCCAAACTGCTCTCCACCCTACTTTTTAATTCACAGAGTAGCTTGATAATTTTCTTCCTATTAATAACCCTGTGCTTTATATTTTGAAATCCACACCATCCAAACAAAACAGCATACACTCAGTGGTAATTAATTCTCACATTAGAAAAGCTGATAAATGGCATTATTGAGTTTATGCTCTTTTATATATATATGTTTTTATTGATTTTTAGAGAGAGAGGAAGGGAGAGGGATAGAGAGGTAGAAATATCCATGAGAGAGAAACACCATCAATTGGCCGCCTCCTGCACGCCCCCTACTGTGGATGGAGCCCACAACCCGGGCATGTGCCCTGACCAGGAATCGAACAGTGATCTCTAGGTTCATGGGTCAATGTTCAGCCACTGAGCCACACCGGCTGGGCTGAGTTCATGTTCTTAATAAAAGGCAAACATATTATTTCCCAGTGGTTCTTGGAAATATTGAAAAGTGCTTCCAGACAAACACTGTGTGATCTCACTCATATGTGGAATCTAAAAAAAAAGCCATGGTGACTAAGGTTAATAATAATGCTGTATTGCGTATTTAAAAGTTGCTGAGAGAGATCTTAAAAATTCTCACCATGAGAAAAAAGTTGTAACTATGTGTGGTGACAGACGGTAACCAGACTTATTGTGACGATCATTTTGTAATATGTACAAATACTGAATCATTGTGTTGTACACCTGAAACTAACATAATGTTATCTGTCAATTAAACCTCAATTGAAAATAAAAAAGAGCTTCTAGTCCCTTCCATCCTTTTTAGTCCCTAAGGCCTGGGAGACCCCTCATTTGGTATCCACAGTCCTTCTGCACGCATGAAATTCCAAAACGAGATCGGCGAGCAGGTTGGACCATTTCATTCATACGAATGGTCTTCATGGCTCAGGTCCCATTTTGTAAAGAAATTCCCCATGCTTCCTTATCACAGCACTGTGTACTGAGAAAGTCTGTGAGAGATGATGTAGTTCAGCTCTTAGCTGAAAACACTCGACAAGAAGGAGCACTCAGGGGCTCACATCCATTCATGAGCCCAGAATCTCGAGCACCTTTTATGTGCAAGGCTGTGCTCCAGGATCCTGAGGAAACAGTGAATAAAATGAAAATTAATTAAAAACTTCATTTTTTTTTCCTGGTCCAACAAGCAAAGAGCTTGGGAGTTGTCACTTTTATCCTCACAACAAGAAAGAAGTTAAACAAAATGAAAGTAAGCAATTCACAGGGCAAAGTGCTGCCTGAAAGCTGAGCGATGGGTGGTGGATGCAGAGTCCCCGCTCCCTGCGTGCTAGAGCCCAGGGCTGGGCCATCCTGAGAGGAGCACCTCACACCACAGCCAGCAGGCTCCTGGAGGCTCGCTGCAGGCCGGCTGGAGAGACTCAGGGCCCCACACTTTTGTGAGTTTTACCTCCAGGAGCCCACCAGGTTCTCCAAGTGAGGACCGGAGAAAAATGCCCTGGTGCTTTTGTCCGGGAAAGGGGACAGGAACTATTCTGAAAGCCTTGGTGCTGGTGCTGGGAAGGAAGCAGTGAGTGCTGACCACAGGGACGAGGGACCCGGCCCAGGGCTCAGCGGGCACGAAGGCCTTGGGTGAGTCAGAGCCCAGCCTGTCCCTGGGGCTGGAGCAGGTGAGGGAGAGAAGACGGGATTGATGTGGTGGCAGCGGAAGCAGGGTCGGGTTACTCGGGGTCATGGGAGGGTGCTGGGTCCTCATTCTTCCTCTAGCAAGATGCATCCTTTCTATTCAAGCTGGGTGGCAGAGGAGCTGGGGCATGAGCCAGGCTTCCCTGCTTTCCATCTAGTGCCTGCCTCCTACCGCCCAGACACGCCAACGAGTAACTCTAGAACATACAGTCTGGGAACAAATATATTCAGAAGTAGGCACATTTTCAGCAGCCTCAAACCATGTAGTTTTCTACAGGGGCCGAGAAAGTGAAAGTCATGCCCAGTCGTGTAGCCTGGGTATAAACTAACTATGCTCAAATCCTGGCTCCGCCACTTGTCAGTGCTGTGGTCTGGAACAAGTTACTTTTCTGAGTCCGTGTCCTCTTCTGGAAAAAGGAGGTAATGAGACTACCTCTAGGTAGGGGTATTGAGACAATTAAACAAGATAAAGATTGATTTCCCCCCAAGCCTGTTCATTCCCTAGTTGTCCATCTCCATAAATCATGCCACTTCCCATAGTGCAGTAGCTCAGGACAAACTCTTAGAGTCATTCCTGATTTTGTTCCTTTCTTTAAATCCCAAATCTCTCAATATGCCCAGATGACTATTTCTGAAATATTTCCTGAATGTATGCACTTTGGTTTCTCCCCATTGTCCCCACCATAGTCCAAGACACTGTGTATCGCCCATCTACTGTGGTGGTGCCTTCTGCTTCCCACCTCTCCTGCTTTCTACAGCTCGCTCTTCACAAAGTAGCCGTCTATAATTGTTCAATGTAATTTGATTATGTGCATCTACTTAGATTAAAACCATCCAATGGCTTCCCAGTACACTCAGAAAAATATCTACAGTGCACATTCCCTGACCTTGGCCTGCCCAGCTCTCCAGTCCCCTCCCCCTCACTGCCACACCCAGTGAGGTAAAGGGGGCCGTTGTGCTCTGTTATCAACCTTCCGTAATAGCCCAGAGTGAACTGCCCTGTCCCTGGATGTAGGGCTTAGACCTGAGACTTGCTTTGGCCAGTGGCATGTTAGTGGTTATGATGTAAGTAGAGCCCTAAAATAAGTGTGTGCAGTTTGGCTCAGCCTCTTGGGCTCCTGAGATCTGCCAGGAGAGAAGGTGCTTGAGGTACCGATTGTACAAGGAGAGTGAGGGAAGATGTCAGTGGATTTGAACCCAACCCATAGTCTGAAGACAAGTCACTAAGCAGGGTCTCAAACAGGGCCATCCCAGAGTGCCCTAGAGCTGTGAGCAACAAAAATCAGTGCTCCCTCATGCAGGCTACTGAGCTTGTGGTGCTGGTGTAGGATTATTGGAACAAGGGCTGATTAATACACTCAAGCCCTTTCTTCTTGCTTATGTACTTTTCTTGCCGTTTAAAGCCATTCTCTTTGCCTGGAACCAAGTTTCAGCATCTGGCACGATTGATATTTGAGGCTGGATATTTCTTTGTTGTGCGGCTGACCTGGCAGCATCTCTGACCTTTACACACTAGAGGCCAGTAACTTCTGCTCATCCCCAGTTGTGACAACCAAAACTGCCCAGACATTGCCAGGTGTCGCTGGGGGGCAGACTGCCCTCGGTTGAGAAGCACCGCTGTAGAACATGCGCTGCCTTGGCCTTCCTGCTCCTTGCTCCTTCCTGTGCCTTCGCTGCCCCCCTCGGATGGGTTATTACTATTATTCGCGATGCCCCACTCACTTGCTCATCTATTCCTTCACTTGATTGTCTCCCACTCCCTCTTGCCAACACAAGAGAACCTGTCACCTGCTGCCCATGAACTTATTCTAGCAAAAGAAGGCGGGAAAACCCCTCACCTGTGTCAGCTGCAAGGCATTATCATCTAATGAATTAATTATAAAAATAATAAAACCTAGGAAAGTCGCTGGCAGCAGATGACATGGGGTGTAGCAGCTGGGAACCTTCTCATGCTATCGTTTCTGTCTGCAGCTGCTGTCCTCTGAGTTTTGAACAAAACTGCTCTCAGAATGAATGCTCTGGAGCTGAGTTTGATTAACTAAGAAAGGACCCTCATTGGTCTTAGGATATCTTTAGAATGGACTTAAACAGCAAACTAGTTCAGTGGATGTGATTTATTTTGTGTTCCCCAAACAGCTGTGTTCTTCACTGATCTCTGTCTCTACTTTGCATATGTAACCTTCAAATCACTACAAGTTAACGGTGGGGAGGAGGGAAGGCAGATGAACAAGGCTGCAAACATATCTTAATAACTAATTATGCACGGAATTTATCATTACAGTCTCTTCCTTAATAAGTTGACAATGCCAGTTTTTCCATGGCTGTCAACCTATCACAGTAAAAAATTTTTTCTCTTGCATTAAGACATCACCTAAATAAAGAATCAGCATCAAAGGGTTTGCTATGGCTTTTGATGGTTCAATGGGAAGTGTAGGGGAGGTGGGACTGGCCCCAGTGCCACATCAGACTTGGATCTGCAAGCTGGGGAGATAAGACGTGGCCCACGCTGTTCTGGGTGATGGCAATGAATGGGACTTGGAGACAGAGATGGATGGTGGGCAAGGTCTTCCTGGAGACCAGCCATGACAGATCTGTTTGACTCAATCTGATAAGACTTGATACCCCACAGTAGATTCTCAGAGCATTACAATGCCCTTTGGAAGTTTTTCCAAATGTCTGACTTAAATTCCTTGTGTATCAATTTAAGCTTATTTCATGGCAATCTTTCTTTTCTGGAAGCTATGGATGATACAATTCCCATGGACACCAAAAAAGCCACACAGCTCTATGTTGACTCCTCCTCTCTAAGGGATCTTGCAGTTTTTGCCGGGACCCTTGTCTATAGGAACCACCCTTGATGTCACTCTGCCCACCCAGTAACCACAGTTTCGCTGAGTTATCCTCCGGGTGACATCTGGCTCCAGCTCAGCCAATCAGAACCTGTCCCTCAAAACAGCCATACAGAAGGCAGCTGAATCACGTACCAACAAGGCCCTAAAAAGGAGCCACACATGGGGGAGACCCAGCTGGGAGATGTTTTATTGGGCCTGCACAGTTTTTAAAAAATTGAAAACTTTATCAAAAAAATAGATTTTTGGTTTCTCTCAGAAAACAGGATGATCAGGCCACACTACCTGCGTTCCTGGAAGGCAGCAATGAGCTGGAGTGGAGTAGCACCCTCTTTAGATGGGGCATCTTCTCTCCAGTTGCCCACAGTCCCTGCCACACCTTCCTACTACTGCCCTGATTTACCCTGGCTCCTAGTGCTTAGAAGCATTATGGTTTGAGATTCTTGCTCTAGAAGAAAAAAATTTCTAATACTCATTGGAGCAGCCCCAGTATCTGCTCTGTCAGAGCCATCACCTACTGATGGAGCCCATGAGATGTCCTGTATCTGCTACAGGTTGAATTACGTTCCCCCCAAATTTGTATGCAGAAGTCCTAAGTCCTAGTACCTCAGAAGGCAACTGTATTTAGAGATAACGTCTTTAAGAGGTAATTAGGGTTGTATGACTTAATTAGGATCGGCTCTGAGTCAATCTGAATGTGGCCTTCTACGAAGAGGAAGAGACACCAGGGATGCACGTGCTCAGAGGAAAGGCCACGTGAGGACACGGCAAGAAGGCGGACATCAGCACGCTAAGGGGGGAGGCCTCACTGGAAACCAACCTGCTGACACCTTGATTTCAGACTCTAGATTCCAGCTGAGATATAAGGAGCACTTTGTTATGGTGGCCAAGCAGACCACATCAGTGACATTCTCCCTGCCCCAGAAAGTAACTCTTTTGTTAACTTGCAAACAGAGTCCCAACTAATAGAGATGCTTTCTCCTGCGATTTGATTAGGTCTCCTTCATTTTTCCCAGACCCCTTTCTCTAACTTTTAATTATACTTTATTATAAGCTTCACATGTGAAGGCTTATAAACAAAGATAAATGCATCAAAGTCTCGGTGAAAACAGAGGGAAAGTCACAAATGGAGGCACATACTCATCCCTTCCTCAGGGCCCGGTTGACCGACAAATATGACGGTTGGACAAATACTAATGTCGGCATGTTTGGAAATGTGAATACCTGTCTGAACGAGCCCAAGGTGGCATTGGCTTCATGCCTGCTTGATGGGACCACACTACAGCCAAGAGGAGAACACTGTGTGGAAACCATCTTTCTCTTTCTATGTATAAGTCACAGATACACATGTGGCACACAAACAGCTACTACACAGGTGTGGTTTTAAATTTTCAAATGGGGCTAACCAGGAAAAAAATGTCTGAAAAGCTCTTTGGGGAGGGTGATGAAGCGGCTGAGCTCTGCGTGGCCGTGAGCTCTGCCCAGAGGCCTGGTGCGCAGCCCCAGCCTGGTGCCCTCTGGGCCTTTGCACAGCAGTGCTAATGTGGACAGTTTTAGGGATTCCCAAGTGGAAGAGAGATCACTCTACTCAGGTGTAACTCAAACGGAGATAAAACCATTTACTCTTGCTGACTGAAGGGTCAGATTTAACAGCAGGAGCTGGGAAGGCACGGCAGACACACCTGGGAGCCGCCTGGCAGTATTCCCTGGGCGCTTTTCTTGCTGGCAAAGGTACTCCCAAGGTGGAGACTGAAAACTGGCCCCTCGTGTTCCGGCCTCCTTGGCACAGGGGGCAGATGCCACTCGGGCCCAGGAGCGGGGAGGGGCCCCGGCTGAGGAGCGCGCCTCCCCGCGGGTCCTGCGGTGCTGCGCGCCCCGGGCTCGGGGCGGAGGACCTGAGCACGGCGCCGCGCGGGGAGCAGGAGCCAGGGTCCCCGACGGCGCGCGTCAGCAAGGCGGCGACGACGGAAGGGCAAGAATGAAATCAGCCACACTTTGCGATAAAGTTTATCAAGCTACGCTTGGGGAACGGGTGATCGAAGGAACAGAAGGGAGTAAGCAGCAGCAAGAAGTCCTGGGCCTTCGCCGCGGCTCTCCAGCCGGCAGCGGGGTGGCCGCGGGCGGTCCCGGCGCCGGGCGGGGCTGCGTCTCCCAGCCGCTCCCGCGGGCCGGGCGGGGAAGCGCGGGAAGTTTGCGGGAGGAGTGAGGCCGCGGCCACCACGCTCCGAAGGTCCTCACGCCCTGCGGTGCGGTAGGGGGCAGAGAGGGAGGAAGAGCGGTGCCCCCGTCTTCACCTCCCGCACCCGCCGGCACGTGCCCACAGCCGGCCACTGGCCAGGCGGAGACCGCGGCCATGGCCCCCCAGGCCCTCCGCGCCGCCCCCCGCGCTCCCCTCCCCCCAGGCCCTCCGCGCCGCCCCCCGCGCTCCCCTCCCCCCAGGCCCTCCGCGCCGCCCCCCGCGCTCCCCTCCCCCCAGGCCCTCCGCGCCCCCCGCGCCCCCTCCCCCCAGGCCCTCCGCGCTCCCCTCCCCCCAGGGCCCCCCGCCCTCCGCTCTCCCCTCCCCCGCAGGCCCTCCGCGCCCCCCCCGCCGCCCTCCCCGCTCCCCTCCCCTCCCCCCCGCGCCCTCCGTTCCCCTCCCCCCAGGCCCCCCGCCCTCCGCGCTCCCCTCCCCCCCGCGCCCTCCGTTCCCCTCCCCCCAGGCCCCCCCCGCCCTCCCCGCCCCCCTCCCCCCCCCGCGCCCTCCGCTCTCCTCCCCCCAGGCCCCCCCCCGCCCTCCGCGCTCCCCTCCCCCCCGCGCCCTCCGTTCCCCTCCCCCCAGGCCCCCCCCGCCCTCCCCGCTCCCCTCCCCCCCGCGCCCTCCGTTCCCCTCCCCCCAGGCCCCCCCCGCCCTCCCCGCTCCCCTCCCCCCCGCGCCCTCCGCTCCCCTCCCCCCAGGCCCCCCCCCGCCCTCCGCGCTCCCCCCCCCGCGCTCCCCCCTCCCCACCCCCAAGCCGTAGCCTGCGCGCCCCGCAGCCCGCGCCGCCCGCTCCCTGCCGCCCAGGTGCCCCGGGGGCTGGTCGGGGCGCCGGCTGCCTCGCGGACCCCCCAGCGCCTCCTTTGGAGCCCCGGCCTCAGCTCCTGCGCAGTCCCGCGAGGCCTCCTCAAAATAAATCGCTTCTGCAATGGCCACGAGCTTCTTCCCTGACTGTGACGAGAGGTTTAAATGGAATAATGGATTTAAAGCAGCGCAGCGCCAGGCACAGGACAAGAGCTTAAATTCTTTCTTCTTTCCGCCGCCGCCGCCGCGTTGACTGCCTGGTGCGGGGGCCGGGAGCCTGCGCCCTGGGCCGGGCGCGGGACCGCGCTGCCCGCACTCGCGCCCGGGCGTCCGCAGCGAGGGCTAGACCTCGGGCCTTCTGATTGCTCGTCCTACCGTCTTTCACAGGCTCTGGCTTGCCCCCCAAATGAGGCCTCGAGCCTTGTTATCACCCAATAGTTAAGAAACCACTGACTGCAAATAGTATAAAATTTAACTCAAACTGGCCTAAACAATATGGAGGGTTTATTGGCTCATGAGTCTTGACTTCAAGTAATAGAAAATCAGATCAAATTGGCTTAAGCAAAAAAAAAAAAAAAAAAGGGGGGATTAGAGTAATCCATATGATGGAAAAGTCCAAGGAAAGAATAGCTTCAGGTATGGCTAGATCCAGGTGCTCAAATGACACGTGGTTGTCTCTTCATTTCTAAGCTTTGCTTTTCACTGTGTTGGCTTCATTGCAGACAAACTCTCCCCAGGCGGGTAGTGAGATGGTCCCCCAAAGTGTCCGGCTGATATCCTATCAGAGAATAACCACCAGGAAAGAAAGAGCTTTTTAAAAAATATTTTTAGTGCAAATGTAGGGCTTGTCACTCACCAACTCTAATTTTTCTGGTTTGGGTCTCCTGCTTCCCCCTTAGCCAGAGCACTTTGGTTCAAATCCCCTTCCTCCTCCAACTATCTGCAGTGGGGCAGGGCTGGTTCCCAAAGGAAAATCAGAGTGCTGTTGTCAAAAGGACAAATGGCTGCTGGACAGACAGAAGCCACAAGTCGCCATTATGGGGACATCTGTGTGCCAGGCACTGTGGGTCAGAGATCTAACAGCAGGAAGCATGCCATGGTCTCCTGTCAATTTAAGAATGTCCAAACCTGTAGGAAACTTTTTATGAGTTTATTAGAGTTTACTTCAGCCAAACAGAAGACATGCTTTGAGGCAAGATCTCAATGACTGAGAAAAGTGCTTCCAAGAATGGCATTTTGCAGTTTCTTTTATGCCCTGGGAATTCAGGAGGGAAAGTGAGGAAGATGAGAGGAATGTGGGAGGAAGCGAGGCAGGGGTTGGATTACAGGAGGGGTAACAAGTTGACGTGCTCTCTTGAGGGTGGTTTCACTTCTGAAGGGGTCTGAAAAAGGGGTTTCAAAGGCCTGTTAACCTAGATGCACAAGAACAACGGACAGGGCTGGAGTAAGGCAAAGGTGGACTTTTTTTCCTGAAGAGGTTCTAGGCCTGGGCCTGACCACCCACCAGGACCTGCCCAGGTAGGAATTTATGATCAGATCACCTGTGAGGTCACTTTCCGGCACGGGACTTGTCAGGTTTATCGCAGAGCCCCTCTCTCATCCACATCCCTGTCCTCGCGGTGCTTAAACTCTAGCAGGGAAGCCTAGAGGGAAGCAAGCAGTTAGAATCAAGGCTGCCAGCCTCAGGGTGGGGGTACAGGTCGCAGCAGCTGTGAACATGTATGCATAGGTTTTTGTATGAACCTAAGTTTCACTTCCTGGGGTGGATGCCCTGACAGTTTTGTTAGCTGTACACTTCAGCTCATGCACATCTGTGCCTCCCCTGTCGGGCCGCCTCTTCGGTCAGCCCATTCCTGCGATTCATAAAGCACCTTCAGCCATCCAGAGCAAATTGACATCGATCACCTCATTATATCTTCACAGCATTCTTGTTGAAAGGATATTTCTTTTTTTCAACTTTTTTTTTTTTCTGTAGTTCCACAACATCCTTTTTGCTTTCTTCACTTGGTTCAGGTTTTATTTCTCCTGAGCACGTCTCAGCACCTTCTGTGAGTGTGGTCACTGTCTTCTGTGGCCTTCCCAGTGCCACACACTGAGTTCCGGTGGCAGCTCCTTGCTGCCTTTATGTATGCACTCAATACTTGCTTAATGAGCACCTACTTTGTTCCAGGAGCGAGAGAGACAGTGCTGAATTGAAGAGACACAGTCCTACCTTTAAAGAGCTTATAGTCAGTGAGGTGAAAAAGAGCAGAGAAACAACAGTAAGCAATTAAATAACAGGGCTCTGATGGAAGTCACAAGGCGATGCATTACTCAGTCACAGCAGGGAGGTGGGCTGTGCTACTTTAAGTGATCTGAGAAGATGACTCCCAGGGTGTTGACATCTCCTCTAAGACAGTTCTAGCTTGAGACTTGATGGACCACCCTCTTCCTTCCAGTGCTCGTGAAAGACACCCCTAATCTTCAGTATACAGCTTCAGAATTCTCCACACTGCTCTCCCTACACCCACTCCCAGCGAGCTGTGTATGGAACTTTCTATGCCTCCTAGTAGTTCCTTAGTGAATACTGTGAAAGAAAGAACAAACCATCTTCTAGGAAGAAAGGGCAGATATTAAGGAACTCATTGGATCAATAAAGAAATCAATCTTAGGGAAGCCTTGAACTTGCCTGAGGTCTCCTAACCAGCGAGCGCAGAATAAGGATCAGATGCAGCTGCCACCTGCACCCGCCCAACTGTAGCCTTCTCAAACCGAGGCGGCAACTAAGTTACATTCTCAAACCGAGGCGGCAACTAAGTTACATTCTCAAACCGAGGCGGCAACTAAGTTACATTCTCAAACCGAGGTGGCAACTAAATTACGTTCTCAAACTTAGGCTGCAACAAAGTTACGTGGCCTACTGGATAAAATGCAGATTCCTGGGCCTTGGTCCAGAGATTCCGTTTTGGTAGGTCGTGGGTGGGACTTAGGAGGCTGTTTTACAACATGCATTTCTGGTGATTCTGGTGCAGGTGATCCATGGACCAGACTTTCAGAGTCACTGGTCTAACTGGGCCACCAAGTCTGCCATGTTTCCATAACTAACCAATGGCCTCTTTCCATGGCTGCATCCACTTTACCCACTTATTCCCACCCAAGGCCCAGGGCCTCAGGTGCCCAGCATTACTGGGAACTCTAGGCAGGGTGGTGAAATGCTGGCCTAGCCTCGCTCGATCTGGCTCCTGCCTCCCTCTCCAGCCTCACTGTGCACCACGTTGCCCTCACTCTATTTGCTCCAGCTTCCTGGCCTCTTTTCAGTGTCTGGGATGCAACTATCCCCTCCCTCCAAAGCACCTGCTGTTTCCTGCCTTTGGGATACCCTTTCTTCTCTTCACTCTCTAAGTTCTTACTCACTGTCTTATCCTAGAGGCTGTCACTTTCTTGGGAAAACGTTCTTTGCTTCCCTAGCAGAAGCTCCACTACGCCATAACATTAAGTTATTAGTTTTGTGCAATTTAGTGAATGGCACCTCTTTCTTAAGACACTTGGGATGCCATCTTTCAGAAAACTGTCATAATAAATACTCAGCCACACATGGAACCCTGCTATCTGTCATGGTCAAAGTCCCATCTCACTGCTTCTCGTCGCATTAAGAGCTTACCCTCGGCAGCACTGATCTCAGCTGCAATTGTAAATTGCAATGTTGATTAATATCTCCTTACTATATTAACCAATGTTACCCCAATAAAGTCAATAAAAAAGTGTTTTTAAATCTCCTTACTCTGCCAGGGTGTAAATAAAAAGTCTGTCTGGCTGTGTTCATGTTTGTATCCCCAGGACCTGGGATTATGCTTGGCTCATGATGTTCATTAGTGTTTCAGCGGCTTCTTCTTCATGGCTCTCAAGGCCTCTTTAGAGCTTGCTCGCCAAGTCTCTCCGGACCTACTGTGTGCCCCCGGACCTGGACTTACCTGTCAGTGATAAACACGGATCACCAAGCACTGCCATTACCTGGCTTCCTATCTCTATTTCAACTCACCCAGCCCATAACATACCAACACATTCTAAGCTCCCTCAGAGCAGGGGCCATGCCTACTTTGCTCACGGTTTGTCTCCCCGTGGCCTGCCTGGTGCCTGGTGGTGGCAGAGCTGAGTGCTGAGCACCTGACAGGGAGTTGCCCATCTGCCCTGAGTCTGGGAGCGGGGTGGGTGAAGGCTCCACTCAGACCCTCACATAAGAAGGCCGGCCCCTGGACCCTGTGTACCGGATGTACTACAATACTCAAATACCACTGGCTAATAGGAGAATGAATTTAGGGCTTTGTGTTTCAAAGACTATCTTTATTCATTTCCTGCCAGTTTCCCAGGATATATTCCCCTAACAAGCCTGAGACCCAGAATCTGGAGGGGACAGGTGCCCCAGGATGGGTGGAACATTCGGTCTCGGGTAGCCACTTTCCCAGCCTTCCCAGTCAGATCCCTGCAGAATAACAAGACCCACAAATCTTTTGTCTGGAAAATTATTTTCCTGTAACACTGGAAGCTGTTGCCATGGAAATAAAATAGCTTATTAGCCCAAATCTGCCAAAACATGGGAGAGGCCCAGCTGCATTTCTGAAGCTCGTTGCTAACAAAGAGAAAAGCAGAGCAACCTTTAAGAGAATTGACCAGAATGACCGAGACTTGCTGGGCTGATTTTCACATTGTTTATCTGGCCTAGTATCTCAGCCCCGAGCAGCCATGCTGGGGGTGGGGGTGGAGGTGGGATAAAGTTGAGGCTCAGCTGGAAGAGTTGGACGCCTGCCTGGTCTGTTCTCTTGGTCCTTGCCACCCTGGAAACTTCTGGCCCGTGGCTTCCTGGGGAAGGTTCCTTCCTAGACCTGTCCAACGAGGGAAGCAACTGTCCTGTCTCCTACTGAGCAGCTGCTGAGAGAGGCAGGGACCTGCGGAGGGCTCCTGGTGGCAGGCACAGCCAACATGCCAAACAGAAGCTGGAGACAGATGGAGCTGAACCCAGCCTGTCCTGGTCTGCTTCCTGTTCCCCAACAGTCCCCAGTGCCCCCCCCCCCCCCCCCCCCCCCGGCAGGCTGCCTGGAGAATCCCATCCCATAGCAAGGACTCTTACTTTTCCTGTGGCCAAACACAGACCTTGTGGGTCCCCACAGCCCAAGGTGTCCCGGGGCCAGACATCCAGCCGAGACCCTGTTCCTATGCAGTGCAACACTCCCACGCCTGCTGGACAGAGCCATCAGCATCTTAACCACAGGCAGGTAAAAAATGCCAGTGTCTTGACAGGTGTCAAGAGGGACTCTACCCTCTGGAGAGTGACAACAACCAATGGGAGCTTGGTCTCTGCTTGACACAGCTCCCAGATTTCCGGGGGGGCCTTTTTCATTGTTTTTGGTTCCAAATTAAAGGAAGAATGGTGGCTATTCCTGTGAGCGCCAGTCACTGCTATTACAGGCTCTGCCCCCTTGGGGATATCATTATATCTTCCTCAGGTATCTTTCCTTGCCTCTGGTTACTGACACCAGAAAATACAAGGCACCTGTTAAAGTCAGGAGTGGCCTGTGGTGGGAGAACAAGGTGTAAAAGGAAAGGCCATCAGTTGGCCCTCTGATTCACGTTTCACAGGAGAGAGTGGCAGCTCAGGAATGGCTCCTCAATGGCCGCAGTTAGCGAGGTACCTGCTGTGTCAAACGAGCTGGATCTCAGTGGCTTTGACCAACAGCAGGTAGATTTCTCACCTCTGTGGGGTCCAATCACGGGGGCAGGCAGCTTGCAGAAGCCTGATTCTTTCCACCTGGTGGCTCAGCCTGTCCTAGGCCTTTGTGTGCCTCTGGACCCTCGCAGCTGGCTGGGCTCACAGGAGGGTGTGGGGGACCTGGCAGCGGTTTCCAGCGGCCAGGTCTCCTGCTCTCACCCTGTCCGCCCGGGCTCTGCACAGGCCCTGCCCTAGAGATGAGGAGGGTGAGAAATGGTTCTAGCAGGTGCTGAGGCTAGACAGGAGGCCTTGGGTTGGAGACGGGAGGTTCTCCACAGTGAGGCCGCGGCTGAGAATGACAGATGCCCAGGGCCCGCGCGCGCTGTAGAGAAGCTGACGGAAGAGTGGGTGAGGTCCCGGAGGCTGCGCTGCCCAGCATCACCCGAGCTCTAGGACAAGGGGCTCCTGGGGCCTGCAGGGTGCCTCTTAGAAACCGGTTTTCCTGAACAGATACGTTTGAAAAACAATGAAGAAGACAACGTCCTGGGCACTCATATCACCCAGTAGCATGAAAGGCTCTGGTAAGTCTTGCATTAAAAAATCTTTATTTTAAAAAATTCCCACATATAATGGACTAGGGACCCTCCATTTTGGGGAATGAAAAGCTAGAATTTCCGGAGTCAATATTCTAAGGGATACACTTTGGAAAAACAGACCTAGTCCAATCCTGGGCGTTTTGCTTTGTTTTGACACACAAGTGCATTGAGGCTCAGTGCGAGAACTTGACTTACCCAAGATCAAACAGCTTGTGAGGAAGTCACAGGCCTGAGTAGTATGTTCATTTCCCTAAACCTCTTAATGGGGCCCTGACCCCAGGAGCATGAGATTAGCAAGTATATTAAGCTGCAGCATAAAGACATCACATTTTCAGGGAAGGTGGCCTCAATTTTGCTCATTCATTTAGAAAATAAATGAATAAACTGTGCCTTGGTTTTCTCACCTGTAAAATGGGGACAGTAATAATATCATGCATTTAAAACACATAGCCCAGAGCAAGGCACCAGTGCTACAACTAGACAAATGAGGCTCCTGTCCTCATGGAAACTACATCCCACAGAAGTGACAGGCAAAGAACTAAAATAGTCATGGGTTGTGTGAGTGCTAAGCTAAAAATCACTCAAGAGGCCAGAATGGTGGGCACTGTTTTAGATGGGATCGGAAGGCTCTCTGAGGAGGTTATGTTTAAGCAAAGACCTGAAAAATGAGATCATATTATAGGAAAACGAAAGAAGAGCTCAGCATAGGCATGACACACAGTAGGTGCTCAGTAAATATCAGCTAAATGAGTTGTGGATTGGGGTCGAATATAATTAAGATTCTCACGACAGCTCTGATACATGGGTTTTCCCTCACATTGCCAAGCAATCCTCCAACACCAGCTGGGTGTCCTACGATTCAATTATTGACACTATCTGCCCACCTGGAAAGGGTATCAGATATCACAGGTAAAGGACTCAGTCCTCCAAGACATGCACACAGACACACTTCAGACGACAGCTGCAAGTCCAGGTTGTCACCTGTGCTTCTGAGCAATGGACTATAGGTTGGAGGTTCCAAGATCCCCTCCTTGGTTCAATTAATTTGCTAGAACAACTCACGAACTCAAAGAAACATGTTACTTACTAGGTTACCAGTTTGTTATAAAAGGATCTAACTCAGGAGCAGCCAGGTGGAAGAGATGAGGCGGGCACGGCCTGGGGAGGGGCTCCGAGCCCCCGTGCCCTCTCCAGGTGCACCTCTCTCCCCAATCTCCACATGCTCACCACCCAGGAGCTCTCTGAACCCTGTCATTTTGGGTCTTTATGGAGACTTCATCCTATAGACAAGATTGGTGAAGTTATTGGCCATTGGTGATTGCCCTCCATCTCTAACACTTCTCCCTCCCAGGTGGGGGCAGGTAAGACGGAACGTTTTAACCTTCTCATCCCAGGGTGGTTCTACTGGCAGCCAGCCCCCGTCCTTAGGTGAGGCCCAAAGCCACCTCAACAGAGCAAAGACACCTCTTCACTCTCATCATAGGAGGTTCCAAGGGTGTCAGGAGCTCGTGCCAGCAGCAGGAAGAAGACCAATACATATTTCTTACTATAATTCACAATATTGCAGTAACATTTAGAAATATTCAGACAAAACACTTCGAAGAAATGTCTTCTCTCACCCTCAAAACACGTTAGCCATATGTTTTCTTTTCCTTTGGTCTCTGCTGATAATGTTGTGGGGTTCAGCATACGTCACCCCAAGGTGTGCCTCTGTGGTGGGCAGATTGTTTTGAGCTGACAGCAGCTGGAGACTCGAGAAACTTCTGTCCCTTCCTCTAGCTGCCTAGAGAACCTGAATCAGGGGCCTTGCCCATCTGTGATACTTTTAACAATAAAGATAAATTTTAAAAAAGAGAAATGATCAGAGGTGACCTCTTTTGACCCATCTGTGGGGCAGGAAAAACTTTTATTTACTAAGCATCTGCTCTTCTCACCGCCCTGCAATGGTCCCCTTTTTTCTTTGTTACTCCTCGCGGAGGGTATGTTTTCCATTGCTTGTCAGAGAGAGTGAAAGGGAGGGAGGGGCAGGAAAACAAACATTGATGTGAGAGACACAGATCAATCAGTTGTCTCTGGCATGTGCCCCACCAGTGGCAGGTAGGGAACCCATAACCCAGGTATGTGCCCTTGACCGGGAATCAAACCCAGGACCCTTTGGTGCGCAGCCAACGCTCTAACCACAGAGAACACCACCCAGGGCTGCCGTGACCCTTTGAGGCCTCGAGCCCCTCGCCTCCTCCCGTGCTCAGATGTCTTCTACACCCACGTCCCCTTTCTGTCTCTGAACCTCTCCTGCATGTGTGGGCTCTGACTCGCTCATGTATGCGGGGTTCCCGCACATACGCATGTATCAAACTTGGTTATTTTCTCTTGCTAACCTGTCTGGTGTCTATCTGATTATTAGACCAGCCAGAGGAACCTTGAGGGCAGAGAAATGTTTGTTCCTCACCCCCAGGATTAATTCAGGAGGAGTGTTCGGGACCCCTTAGTGCAGGGTGTCTCAGTCTTGTCAGATAACTCGTCCTGTGCCTTGTAGGGTGTCTAGCGGCATCTCTGGCCTCTCTTTATCCACTAGATACCAGTAGTATTCTGCCCACCCCCTCCCTCTACTTGTGACAACCAAAAATATCCCCTGGGGGGCAAAATCACTTTCAGGTGGGAACCGCTGCTCCTGATGGGAAAGGCGGCCTGTAGCCGCTGGGCCTTCCCTTCCTCCCTCCTCACTGGGCGGCCTGCAGACTCCATGGCCCAGTGCTGCGGCTGGCACACTGCCACGCCCTGTCGTTCAGAGCAGCCCCCCGGCTGAATCTGCTTCTCCCCTCCCCTTTGCCATGCCCAGGACAGTCCAAGTGAATTTCCAGCCGTCCCAGTACAACCTCTCAAGAGAAGGGAGGAATGTTTTCTAGTTTTGCATCCCAGCAGAATTGCAACTGGAGCCAGCTGTGCATTTGACATCCTGTTTCTAATTTCCATGCTAGGCTTGGAGGAGGGAACACACACGTGGAGAGCTCTGCACGGTCCAGAGAAAATCACCCGCAGGCTCTGAAGAAGAGGAGGGGCTCCAGGGACTCAGTAGGTGGATCAGGCCGTTCGCTGGGCACGGAAGAGAAGGAGCCTCAGGGTGACCTGCCTGCGGGTTCGGGCTCTTCTATTCCTGGCGCCTCAGCCGAGCTGCCTGAACGGAGCTGCGTTTGGGAAAGGAAAGGTGCCACTACGGGCAGCTACCATGTATGTGCTGTGCTGAGTACTGCACCCAAATAATTCTTGCCCCATACTCCGTTGTGGTGAGAGGTGTTGGCCCAAAAATGTCCAAGCCTGCAGAGAACTTTTCTAAAAATTTGAGCCAAAAAGAGGACACACCTGGAAATAAGAGCTCAGCTGGTGGAGGTTAATGCTTCAGAGAACAACCATTTTGCAGTTTCTTTTATGGATTTGAGATTAAGGAGGAAGTTTAAGGAAGATTCCCTACAGGAAGGAGAAAGCAAGGTTGGGATTAACGAACAATTAACAAGATTATGTTTTCACTCGAAGGTGGTTAAGGCTTATTTCAAAGGCATGTTATCCTAGATGCACAGAAACAATGGGCAGGGCTTGCTTAGAACAAAGATAAACCTTTTACTAAAGAAGTTATGGGCCTGCCCTGGCCGGTGTGGCTCACTTGATTGGAGTGTCATCTTGTACGTCAAAAAGTGGCAGGTTCAATTCCTGGTCAAGGGCACGTAGCTAGGTTGCAGGTTCAACCCCCAGTTGGGGTGTGTGCTGGAGGCAACCGATTGTTTCTCTCCCACATCGATGTTTCTCTCTCTCTCTCTCTCCCCTTTCCTCTCTCTAAAACAAAAATCAGTAAAAATAAAAAAAATTAAAAGAGAAGTTACAGGCCTGAGGTGTGACTACCCCTTGTGACCTGCCCAGTTAGTAATTTATGACCACATCAGCCTGTGAGGTTACTTTCCGTAGAATCCCTTATTTGTCCACACATATATTGTAGATTTAAGGGCTTTGTAAAGTGCTATAAATATCAAAGGTCTAATCAGAGTACCGTCTACCTCGGATATTTATACCTATAACCAACAAACCCCTTGGAGGCAGATCAGCAGGGTGGCTGAGAACCACGTCTCTGAGGCAGCCAGTCTTGACTTCACACCGCAGGTGGGATTGGACAGTGGGCTCTGTGGCGCTGGGCCTGTTCATTGCCTGTCGAGGTCTCAGTGCTGTCACCTGCAGTGTGGAGGAACACAGGCTGTAAACAGAATGTAATTCGATCGAGCTCTTAAAGCTCTGGGAAAGGGCCTGCGAGGGTGTCTTGCTGATACTGTGGCTGGCCGCCTGGATCCTGTCGCCCAGAGGCTCTCCGACTGCCGAGCGGGAGTGGAGCCGAGGGCGGGACGGGACCTGTGAGCGGAGGGGAAGTGCAGCTGCTGGCAGGGACCCTGGGATATTCTGGCTCGGAAGGAAAAGAGTAAGGTTGGGCTTTGCACGTGCTCTGCTGACTGTGACCAGGGAAGGATCTTCCCAGTGGCTCTTCTCAAACTCTTCGTCCGTCACTGCCACCGGGGTGGGTGGGTGCCCATGTCACCCCGAGTGTGCAGTCCGAGAGGCTCCGCTGGATCTTTGGAGCTTTTCGGTCAGGTGAGCCCCTACCCTGCACGCGCACGTGTGCCCCCCCTCAGCTATGGGTTCTCACCCCAGCCAGCCCTGCTGCCTGGCGGTCTTGCCCACCCACTAGAAGAGGCCGAGCCGACAAGGACCAAGGTGGGCGCCGCCGAGAAGCGCCCCAGCCTGGGACGGTGGGGGAGCGCGAGTTCCCGCTGGCAGGCAGCTGGGCTTCCTGCCGGAGCTCTGCATGGCACTTCTGAGGGTCTTTTCCCAGCCTTCCCTTTTTAATGTTATTAGGTTTCCAATCCTTCCTTTTAAATTTGGATTCCCCCGGTTGCCCTCTCCAGGGTGGAACCCTCTCACCCACCTTAAGGTGGGGTTTTCCCAGGAGCAGACGTAGTTTATTTGGGAGAAAGCACAGTGAGGGGGTGGGGAAGTCAGACCTGGAGGGAAGGACAGCACTAGAGAGGGTTACCAGACAAGGTCCTGCTGAGGGCATCTGGGCTCATTCCTCTGGGGAGCTCTGGGAAAGTTACCCAGCTGAGGGTACAGGGCTGGGTGTTGTCCATATTGGTTGAGAGCTGCGTCTTGTTCTGTTTGAGTTGCTGTAACAAAAATACCAAAGAATGGGAGCTTATAAACAATAGGAATTTATTTCTCACAGTCTTGGAGGCTGGGAAGTCTAAGAGCGAGGTGCCAAAAGATCAGCGGCCTGGTGAGAGCCTGCTTCCTGGCCACAGATCACCCCTCCTTCCATGTCTTCACGTGGTGGGTGGAGGCTCTAGGGTGTCTCTTATAGGAGCACTGATCCCATTGGTGAGGGCTCACCCTCAACCTAATCACCTCCCAGTCTCCACCTCTTAGTACCATCGCCTTGGGCTTAGGATTGCAACATATGACTTTGGAGGTGGGGGGAACACAAACATTCAGTCCGCACCATGTTTTCAGAGCATTCACTCTGCCCTGCCATGGAGACCCGTAAGCAGAGCCCCTCAGCACGTGGCAGCTGCCTTCTTGGGTGGAGATGAGTGCTGAGGGGATATGGTAGGGCCCCAATACTGTCTCTCCCCTTCCCACCAATGTTCCTGAACCTCAGGGCGCTAGACACAAACTCAGCATAGTCTGTGTGGGGGCCAGTGCTCCACCTACCTTCCCGGAGGGGAACCGTGATGGAACTGTTGAAATATTGATGGAACTCTAAAAATATGTGGAATCCAAAGGAAATTGGAAGATATCAGTCACAGTTCTGTGTATTTGGTGCCTCTCTAATCATGGCAAATTTTTCATCAGGAGAGAAAATTAAAACAAAGTAAAACCACGAGCACTTCCTCCCAGAACAGGCCCAGAACACATTCCTCTGCCTTCCCAGCCAGCCCTCTCAATGTTAATATTGAAAAATTTAAAGCCTCTCTTTTTTTTGAGGCAGGAAGGGGATGAATGTTGGTCCTCAGGCTTTTCCATAGATAATCTCTCCCTGGGGACAGAAACCAATGGCCCCACTCTGTCAGTGGGGGTGGGGTGAGGTGTCTTGATCCCCCCATCTGAGCGCTGTGTTTTGCTGTCTTTATTACTTGGCAGAGCTCTGATTCTTTGGAGCCTCAGTCTCTTCATCTTTACAGTACTGGTAATAATAGGACCAGCCTCTTGCGGTGATTGCAAAGTTAAACGAGATAATGCAGGCACCCGCTGAGCACAGTGCAGACAAAGAGCTCCCATCTTGGGGGTGGAGGAGCGGGCTTCAACCTTCACTCTTTTCCTTCTTACAGGCTGGTCCCACTCACTGTTGGTTATAGACTCTCCCAGTAGGTCTATTAAACTGTGTGCAAATAAAACCCTGGGGGACCTGCCTGTGGTCCCTGGATGTGCTGGGGTTACAGGGGGGCCCTGAAGGAGCCTGGCTGCACTTTCCCAGAACTCAGGAAGGCAGATAATTCTCCAGGGTCTGGCTTTATCCCCTCACACCCCCAGCTTTAGGGGTCAGTGTCAAAAGTGGAGGAAGGAGAGGCTGTTTCTGCCGGAGGAGGCAGCCACTTCTGCACGCACCACCTCTTCCTGGCATCACACGCAGGGACATTGGCATAGGGGTATATTTTTAAATATACAAACCTGTTCCAGGGCCATACAGGCTGCAACATGTGTGTACAGTGTGTGCAGAAAAGGGCAGGGCTGTGGGCAAAGAAACTACTGAAATTCTCCAAGTATCCAGTGCAAGGGGCTCAGTAAATACTAATGAAGTTGAACTGATCAGAATATTAGCCCAGAAGGCTGTGCATATTGGACCAGACCATTTGGCTGTAGGATCACATTTAAACAGCCAGTAACAGCTCAGGAGCAGGAATTTTAAGCCCCAAATGGAGTCAGGATTCCCTTCCTTTCGGAAGCTGTGATGAGTGAGGGGAGGAGCCTGATCTCAGGCCATGAGTCACAAACATCGGCAGTCAGGAAATCCCATCGCCCCGAGTGTCCAGCACCAGAGGCACTCTGTGTCCCACTCCTGGGACCTGCGGTGGCCCTGCCTACAGCAGCCTCTCGCGGGACCTGGAACTTAGCAGGTTCCCGTTCATTCCTAAGTCCATTTGCTTTGGCCAAGACATCAAAACAGAGGTGCTCGATGTGGTCCCTGTTTGAGTGCAGCACCCATGGGAGACTGATAGGAAGTCTGAGCAGTTCCTAGTCATGAATATTCAGAACAGAGAGAAAAAACAAACTTGATTTGTGGGGTATATAACTGAAGACAAATAAATACTTAAGTAGAATAAGAGAAATGGGGCCCAGGGACTGTGACCACCATTTCACCAAGTGGGCTCCCACGGATGCCCTCGTGACATGGAATCTGCAAGGTCGAGGGCAGGGGCTGTCTGTCTTGCTTAATGCTGTGTTCCCTGTGCCCAGCACACAGCTGGCACCCAGTGGGTGCTCAATGAATACTTGAGTAAACAAAAGAATGCACCAAAGGTTAGAACCTCAGTGTCTTTTCTGTGATGTTTTGTTTGCCATAAATAAGATTTTTGTAACTTTCAGAGTTCAGGGCTACAGTAAGCAGATTTCTAAACATGTCCCCCACCCCCCAGTTTCCATCTGCTGAGTATTCAGACATAAGCCTGGGCGCTGCTGTGAAGAGATGTTACAGATGGAATTAAAGTCTCAAGTCAATTCATCTAATTAAGGAGATTTTCCAGCTGGGCCTGCCCCAGTCAGGTGAGTCTGAAACCGAAGCATTTTCCCTGGCCAGTAGCAGGAGGGAAGTCAGAGAGATCCAGCACACGAAGGATACACACACTGCTGTGGGCTGAGAAGATGCAGGGATCTGTCAGGACCCATAGCAGCCTCTAGGCTGAGACCCACCCTGGGCCTACAGCCCGTGGGAAGTCGAGCCGACTGTGCAACCATAGGAACTGAACTCTGCCTACAATGTGGATGAGCTGGAAGCTGATTCTTCCCTGGAACCTCCAGATAAGAGCCCAGCGTGCTTAACACCGTACTTTGCCCTTGTGAGACCCTCATCAGAGAGTTAATTGAGCCCCTCCTATTTTTGACCTGTTGTAAGATGCTCAGTTTGTGGTGGTTTGTTACACAGCAGTAGAAAACTATTATCAGTGTAAACATAAGGAATCTAGACACCTCTTTTCTGGCCAGCAGTAGAGCATGGTAGTAGGGCCTAGACTTGGACTTGTAGCCACACTGCCTAGATTCAAATCCCAGCTTTGCCACTTTCCAAGTCTGGGCAAATTATTTAATCTCCCTGAGCCTTAGTTTCTTCATCCATAAAATGGAGATAAAAACAGTACCTTCCTTAACAGGTTGTGGTGAGAATCCAATAAGGCAAAATACCTAAAGTGCTAAGAGCAGTGCCTGGCACATCATATATGTTTTATGAACCTGTTATTATTAAAAACGACTTCTAGAATCTCTTCCCAAAGCCCCAGACCTAGGAAAGCTGGGCCTGTAGACCTACCTGAATGGCAATGATCAACTGAGGCTGCCCCCCGTTGCCACTCCCTCCCTGTTTCCTCATATATGGCCCTCTTGGCTCATTCATATTTCCTGCTCGGCCCCATGCAGTTGAGCTTGTAACCTCTGACCCTGGATTGATTAGCTGGAGAGTAGAGCAAAACCTCAATTCCGACCTTCACCTACGAAGGCAAGCCACGAGCTCATTCGTTAGCTGAGTGGATGTAGTCTTCTAATCCCTGCTCAGTTCTTTGGGAGGATTTAGAGGGCTGGCTGGCGTTTGGCTTGAAAGGAAATGTGCAAGGACTCTTGCGGGCCTTTGAACTGAAGATCCCAATGGACAAGAAGTGGCTCATAAGGGCTCTTGAGCATCTAGTCCAGTGAGGGCTGTCATTGCCCCCCTGCTTCATAAAATAAAGGCCGTGCAGCCTGAGAAAGATGCTGTCCATCCCGTGATGCCCCAAAGTCCAAGCCCGTCTACACACGAACCGTGAGTGCCAGCTGCCCGAGGGCCCTCACACCTTTCTTTTCTGGAAGACAGTCGCCCGGAGCCTTGCTAAGGAGCAGAGGAAGATGCGGCTTCAAGCCCAGAGCCCTCCCGGAGAGGAGCCCAGAGCTTTGAGGAGGCCCGATCGAGAGCCACCACGGGGCTGGCGGCAAGCACAGTGCTTCCAGCGGGGGCAGACAGATGGGAGGGGGCGAGCTCTCTTTCGGGTCTGAAGGAGAGCGGAGGGGGGGGGGGGGCACAGGCTCTGCCCGGCCTCTGTGAGGCCATCTCTGGGCTCCATGGGAAATGCCTCACTGCTGTGCTGACTTAGTTTCTCTCTTCCTTAGACTCTACGACCTTTCCAGCTTGTGAAAATGGACTGCTGACCTCAAGTTCTTCAACACCTGGCTTTCATCCTCAATTTGGAGCAAAAGCAGAAGAGTAGGTCAGTTGGCTGCACCCCCCTCCCCTCCTTTGTCTCTCTGCCTCTGTCTCTCTCATCAGACTTGTTCCTAGAACTCCAGCTTGCATGTGGCACAGAAACCTGAGTGTCGTCTTCTTTACTAAACATTAGACATGTGCTTATTCTTCCTGCTCTTTTTTCTTAGGAGCTTTTTTCCCTCCTGGAGCCTTACTATTCAAAGTGAGCCTCTCTGGCCATCAGCGTTAGCATCAGCGAGAGTCTGTTAGCAATGTTGAGTCTCAGCCCTGTTCCAGACCTTCTGAATCGGAAACTGCAGCTGAACAAGATCCTCAGGGACTGTTATGAGCACTGCAGTTTGGGAAGCAGTCTCCGGCCTAGGGATCTCTCTCCCTAGCCCATATGGTCAGACCAAGTCACCCACTGCCTTGGGGGAAAACTCACTATAGAATCAGAAAATAAAGTGGGGAGGGCGCATGCAAATGCCTGAATATTGAGTTTTAAAAAACACTGATTTAAATTTAAGGCAGAAATATTTCCATGTGTATTTATAGAATTTGTTTTTTGCCAGGCAAATTAAAAGACTCCACCCCTAGGGGAGAGAAGGTGAAGAAAACCATGGAGACAAGAGCGCAGCGATACCACAAGGCTCCCTTCCAGTGCCAGGGAGCCGCATGGCAGCCCAGCCAGTGCCCAGCTGCCCTTCTGATGGCCATCTGCTGGGAACACTCATGGACTTGCTGCCAGAGGCCTGTGTGCTGAAGGGCTCAGTTCGTCCTGTGCCCAGAGAACTTGCCTCAGTCCCCATCTGACTACCCAAGACCGCGTGAGCCCCAGGGCCTGGAATGGAGCAGGATCCCTAGGTACCTAGAGAGGTAGTGTGACCGGCAGAACCGCTTCACTAGGACTGGGATGAGACTGTTGTGGGCGGCGGGAATGGCACCGGGTGTCAGACTGGTGGAGTCTGACAGAACCTGGGTTTAGCAACCTCGATACTTAAGTTCTGGCTAGAAAAGGATTCATAGCCAAGACCCAAACTATAAGAGAACATTTATTTATAAAATCACAGAGGTAAAAGAAGGAATTCCTAGAAGAAATGGGCTTAGGAAACAAGTTATAGAGGCAAAGGAAGGGCCCTTGGAGCTTGGGAGTGAGGAAGGTAATGATAATGCACAGTGGGGTGGGGGAGAGAGGGAAAGGCAAGGTATGCTCCAGGGAGGGAGAGTGCACTGGGTCCTCTGTCCTAAGGATTTTTTTTTTTTAAATTAAATGAAGGTTTATTTCAAAATTAGTGTTAAAGTGTAAGCTGTTTTTGAGGGCTGGAGCCAGACTACATGAGTGGTGAGAGCATCGGCCTCCCTCCGACACAGGCGGAGAGAGGCAGCGTTCCCAGCCCTGCCCCTTGTCATGCATCCAGTGATTACTAGGGCCAGAAGCCAAGGACAGCAAAGGACCCGTGCGTTTGCTCAAGTTTAATCCAGGTTAAGCTCTACACATTTAAATACACTTCGGAGGTTACATGGGGTCATGCAGTCCCTCTGATGGAATGACTCTTGCTCAGTGACCTCCGCGGCAAGGCTGCTCCCAAGGGCAGGGTTAGGTAGGGCAGAGCACTTTTAAAATGTAGTCGGTTAGCAAAGTGGGCACCTTGTCATTGTCCCCCTTCATGGCAAAGAGAATGTTCGTCAGCATCGGCAGGTCCTCCACCGACGGAGGGGAGGCTTTCTTCTCGTAGGGGATGGCTGTGTTCAGGAACTGTCTGTCGGTTCCCGAGGAGCCGGAAGTCTGGCGGAGGCTGCCCTGCAGGATGCTGGAGGTGCCTTCCACGCTGAAGCGCTGGAGAGGCACCTGGTTCCTTCTCCATGGGGCTGCTCTGCAGGCTCAGCCCTTTTTCTTTCCGCCTTTTTCATCAGCTCGCGCTGTTCCTTCTGCTTGTTCTGAACCTCAATGAACACCGTAATGAAGGAGTTTTTCACTTCCTTTTCAAATTCCAGCTCATCCCGGCCGGCCAGCTGTTGCACCAGCTCCTCCGAGAAGTCGTGGATGGCACCCTCCACCTGGTCCAGCAGCTCGGTCAGCTCTGACCCAGGCATGTGCCTCAGACCTTCGTAGGACCAGTTGTTGTTGAAGGTCTGGGTCAAGGCCTGCATCTCCTGCAGGAGGACCGAGTCCGCCTGGGAGGAAGTTTCGCCTCCATCTTCCTCTTCCAGAACCTCATCTTCCTCCTCAGGGTCCGGGAGCTCTGCATCATTTCCTCGATCTCCTCAATTACCTGATCTGCTGTGAGTAGAGGCTCCTCATTGATCCCAGAGTCGTGCTCGCTCTTCTCATTTAATTCTTCCTCTTCTTTGTCATGGATCTCGGTGTCAGAGCTGTTGCCATTCAGAGCCTCGATGTTTGGGTCCCTCCAGTCTTCTGAGAGTGAAGGGATGTAATTGTCCGTCAGAGCATCCCAAACCTCTTCATCTTGCAGGGTCCCCTCCTCCTCCTGGATCTGGAACTGGTTCTTCACGTGAGCCAGGTTCTCGGTCTTGGCGTTGTAGTTCCGAAAGCAGACATTGAGCTTCTCGTCAAACTCATTCACAAGGTCCTCCATGGACTTGAAGCTGATTATCTCAGAAGAGAAATTCTCAAGCTCAGAGAGGGAGGGGTCCTCCAGATGGTGGGGAGACGAGCCATAAAAACACTGTGGCTTCTCCTCCCGTTCCTCTGAGCAGCAGGGCCGAAGGTCCTCGAATTCTTCATCCAGACTCACCAGTGGGGCCTCCATTCTTGCACGGCTGCAGCTTTCGGGGTTCGTTCATCTGTGCGGGTCCTGGAGGAGGGAGGCGGGTCCCGGGGTTCAGCGGGACACCTCCATCCACGGCACTGCCGGAGCACGGCGCGGGGCTGCGTGTCCTAAGGATTTTAAGGGTGGAGGTTTTATGGGAGGTCCCAGGGGAAGATCTCAGAATATTCAGCAGCTTTCCAGATGTGTCCTTTCAGGGTCTAGGACTCCACTAATTGATTGATTGGCTCAAGGGTGGGGGTCATTACCCAATGCAACTGGTCCTGAGGTCAGCTGTGCCTGGTTTTGCTGCTTTTCTGGGCCTGGAGCTGAAATACAACTGAGGCCTAAATGTTTTCTCTAGGGAGGAAAGGTCAGGGGGTCCAGACCACATGACCAGTGATAGTCTAGGGGAGGAAAGGTCACCCTGGGGACCCTACAACTGTCCTTTGCTAGGCACCTGGGGAGCTTTCTGCCCTGGTGTCCTCCCATACCTGGCCCATCATCCTTGCTCTGGTCCTGTCTAACTGCTACCACAGGACTAGTACATACAGCTTTCAGTCTCTCACCAGATCGGGGACATCCAACCAACCCACCTACACTTTTGATTTACTTTCCTACTTTCATGGCTCATCATGTAAAGAGAAGGCTCTGAAGCTTCCAACTTCATCCTTCAAAGGAAGTAGAAGTGATGAAGCAGACTTACCGTATAATAGATTGTCAGAGCAGAGAATGATCTCAGTGTTCATACAATATAACCGTCACTTCCACCTTTCCTTCCATCCACCGAACCTTCCTTCCACCCACCCACCCTTCCTTCCACCTATCCACCCTTCCTTCCATCCATTCATCTACCCTTCCTTCTATCCATCCACCCTTCCTTCCACCCACCCACCCTTCCTTCTACCCTTCCTTCCTTCCTTCCTTCCTTCCTTCCTTCCTTCCTTCCTTCCTTCCTTCCACCCGCCCTTCCTTCCACCCACCCTTCCTTCCACCCATCTATCCTTCGTTCCATCCATCCAGATTTCCATTAGTTTGACAAACATTTATGTCTCCCACAGATCATGCAGGGCACAGGGAGATTCGGTACTAGGCAAAAGCAGACACATGCCTGTCCTTTGGTGGCTCACTTTCAGTAAAAGGACTGTCACTACCCCATGAAAGAAGGAACTAGATGTGGTTTCCTCAAGGTTGTGTGGGCAGTGTGTTCTCATAGGGAGCGCAGGGCGCTGTAGGAAATGGGGAGTGAAGTCAATGTGTGAAGAGGGACAGACAAGGCTAGACAGAGACATCTCACTGCCTTCAAGCCTCTCCCTTCCTTCCTAGATGGCCAAGGTTGAATTTGTGGTAGAGGCAAAGCTGGCCAGCATGTAAGTCTGAGTGTGGCTAAGCTCTCTGCTTTCTTATTTGTTAGTGGAGCCTAGCCCACTGGCTTGTTTCACTTAGCGATTCACCTGGTACTGTGAAAAAGGAAAACTTCGGATCCCTGCATTTTGGAAAAGTAAGGATTATATCTCCAAGAAATACACTGGGAGAAGGATATGTCCTTCTGAAAGTCACTTTGCTAACAATATCTAGCAGTTTTTAAGGTCTTGTTTTATGCCAAGCACCATTCTAAGCCCTACTTGCATAATCTCCTTTAATCCTTGCAACAATGTTATGAGTTGGGTTCTATAATAAATAAAAATAATAATAATAATAATAATAATACTCCCATATTACAGAGGCAGACACTGAAGCTTGGAGAGGTCAAACCATTCATCCAAGGTCACTGAGTGGTAGAGCTGGAATCTGAATCCCAGGTACTACTTGGGGTAGGAAACATGATGTAGAGTTGTTATACAGCAGGGATCTCCACCCAGGGCTGTTGCATAGCTGCACAGCAGGGCTGCTGTGGTGCAGGCCTGAGGCTCTGTCCACACTCGGGGGGGGGGGGGGGGGGGGGGGGAGGGGGTTGGTGTCTAGTTTCCCACAGTCACCATCTTGAAATTGCTAATAATTATGTTTAATTTTAAGCCTCATAAGTCAATTCTGATGGAAAAATGGAATGTGTGCAGCCCTGTGCATGCTTCCTCTCCAACTCTAGGTCTCCCCCCATCCTCACTGCTTAGCAACTGCAGCCAGCCCCCACCTGGCCACCAGGCCCCACCTAGCAATCAGCACTGCCCTCACCCCAGACAGGGGCCTAGGTGCTCGCCTCCAGGAGGGTCAGATTGGGCGGTGTACAGGAGCAGGGCAGGACCGGGCAGTGCCTCCTGCCCACCCCTATCTCTACTGATGTGCTCCAGCATGGAGGTTGCAGTCCCTTGGGGGTGCCTGTCCTCTGTGGGTCAGGGCCCAGGCTGATGGAAAGGGGAGAGTGGCTTGCC